>NW_026606059.1:17855000-18455000 GCF_029834395.1 Sorex fumeus
TCCCATTGAGCCTGGAGTCCAAGGTCACAGAGTTTTGCTTACCTGGTTCTGTGGGGCTTCACTCGTGCTTGAGTCTCGGCCCAAGCATCCAGAAAGCATTCTGGAATGTGGAAGTGGCTGGGTATTGGAGGTAGTGAATTAATAAATATTCTTTATGTGTTAATAAATATTCATTATATTTTATCTACATAGAGCCTAATGTTTACTTGTAGATGTTTGTCATTTTTTTTATTAAGACATAGATATCACAAATCTATTTTCTTCGGGATCCAGGAGATAGCAATGTGGTTAGTCCACTTTCTACCCACTTTTTTTGAGCTCTGGAACCACTGAGTAATGAATTCAGAATTAAGAGACCATAATGTAAGAAAATTGTTGTAGAAAAAATTCACAAACTGCACTTGAGAACAGAAATGTTTTCAGTAAGCCTCGAAAAGTAGGTAAGTATAAGCTTACATCAGGTCATAGGATACATACTATGATACTTGTTTAATAATGAAAAGAACAAAGAAAATTATGAATAGGTTTGAAGTAAGTGGATAAAAAATTGTGATTTAAATATATGTTTATGATTTACTAGAAATTTGTGTGATGTCTTCCCTAATTTATCAGAACTGGTCACTTTCCCCAGTAAGGTTAAAGAGTAATTATCTCCTTTGGAAAAATATAAAAAAAATCAGGAAATTAAATTAATTACTTTTCACATTAGATCTAGGCTACCACAAATAGAAGATAGTCAAGACTAATTATTACACTTATTTTATGAATCATCTTTAATAATATATTAAAAAATTAAACATATGACTTATCCAACTATCACAATTATCATTTTATTTGGAAAATGAGAAAATAAGAAATCTTTTCTGATATTACTGCTCACAAATATGTGATTATTATTAAACCCTTCCCATGACAAGGTGAAGGTTTGCTAATACACAGAATCCTATGTCAGCTTTATGTTTGCTCCTTCAATGCTGTAAGAAATAAGAAAAATATCCAGGGTTGTGAATCTATTCTTAGTGGAATTAATATTTTATAAGATTCTACCTCTATTTCATTAAATAGTAATGAATTGAATTATGCCTGACAGCTGTTTTCCATTTGTGTTACTTTTTCCTCACACAAAAACAAAAACAATATAACAGTGATAATTCACATTGTTTCTGTAACTTGAACTCTATTTGACAGCTAGCTGCTTTTCTTCAATAGATTTGGGTTCTGAAAAGACACTTACGATGGATTAAATTTAAAAGCCAAACCCAAAATAAGTGATCTTTAGTCATCTGTATTTAATTTTTAATCAAATAATATATATATATATTATGAAGGTTTTTAAATTTTGTTTTGGAGGTCACACCCAGCTATGCTCAAGGGTTAAGGGTTTACTCCTGGTTCTGCACTCAGTAACTACTTCTGGCAATGCTTTGGGGTTCTGGGGTTATCTATATTTCACCAAAGTGCTAATCAAAAGACTCATTCATGAAGCTGTGATTTAATACCTGAAATACTTGGCTACTGATTAGTTTGATCTCTGAAATGGAATTAGAGTTCAGCAAATAGACAAAACACTCTCAAACAAACCTTGTATAATGACAAAATTAATGAAGTGGTTCTCTGACAGATGAGCCTTTCTAATTCATGTCTATAAAATTCCCGTTTCAATTTTACTTTTAATATATTTTAGTGACATATTTTATTTAAAAAACGTCTCTCATTTCAGGTGTCTATGTTACTATAGTATATGAAAAAATAAGAAATATCTGAAAATAATATTTTAATTTCTGAAGGTGCTGTAGAAATTCTTTGGTTGAAGAACAGAGTTTCTCTCACTTGAGAGAAGTTCCACAAGTCCAGAGTCTGTTGTATTCAAGGGCCCAGGTTCTACCTTGGCACTGCATATCCTTTGGAACTATCAGTAGTCAGAGTAAATACTTGAGAACTACCAGGGGTGAAAAAAAATTTTTTTAAAAGAGCAAAATTACTTCTTTTTTAAAAAATAATATATCTATTTTTCAATAATATTAGTAATATTAGTAATGATACAAGTCCTATACAGACTAAATTTGACAACATTTTATCCCCAATGACTTTTATAACACTATTATCATTTAATTTCTTGATGAGATAAAACTAAATGAGATGACATTATAAATTCCAGTAAAAAAAATCAGTCTCATAATTTATTATTAAATCAAAATTACTAGGCTTTATCATATGGAAAGTCATAGAGATAAAATATAAACATACACAAATATAAAAGATATCAGGATAATAAGACTAAAATTATAAAAGAGCTTTTTGGAATAAGTTGTTAAGCTTAAAAATCTGTGGCTAGAGAGATAGCATAGTGGCAGGGTGCTTTCCTTGCATGCAGTTGATGTGGATTTGATCCCTGAAACCACATATGGTGCTTCATACCCTGACAAGAATGTTCCCTGAGAGCAGAGTCAGGGGTAAGTCCTGATAAATGCCAGTTGTGACACAAAAAAATCAAACAAACAAAACTGGAAGTCTCTCATGAAACTGGGGATCTTAGCATGAATTATCAATAAGATCAAATTCAAGTTCTAGAAAAGAGACTATAATATCCAAAATTTTAAAAAATAATTCAAGTATAAACATATGAGGCAAAAGGCATCAAATAACATAAATCAGTAAAAGTTAGCTAATATTACACAAAATTTGGGAAGAAATGAGAGGTCTGATCAGTAATCAGAGTTGTGTAATTCAAGGCCAAGGATGTGTAACTGATCAGTGTGTGAAGTGTGGGGAGATTTCTTGACGAGAACGTATGACAGTGTGGAGCTCATGGGAACTTTGGTGGTAGTATATCACAATAACCATAGTTATTGTGCTAGAGGCTCTTTGATGCCTGTCTTGCATGGGGTTGATTTCAGCTTCATCCCCATCACCACATAGGATCTCCTCTATTACCAGGAATGATCCCAGAGCACTGAGTCAGGAGTAAGCCCTAATCACCACAGGCTGTAGCCCCCAAATCAAAGAAAAACAAACAAACAAAAATAAATAAGTACTTTCCTATTATCCTCATCTCATCAAAGCCATTCTTTAAAAATAAAATGGAAGAAACTAAAGCAAGTGGGGATTGAAGGTAAATATTTCTTTGCAATTTACACTAAGAATGACCATTCAACATTTTATGTTATATTTTTATTTGACCATCTCCAATACTGTTGATAAATTTAAAAACAAAATTTTAGTTATAAATCTAATATAAAATTCTGCTTTCAACATTTCGTCTGGGGAAATATGTGCTGATTTTAACCAGACACTGCCACACTCCAGAATGCTTTTCAGACACATCATAGACACTTAACACCCATCTTCCAAGATTACCACACCATACTTGATGGGGTTCAAATTTGGCTTGAACCAAGGGAACACCTGCAAGGGTGACTAGAGATCACCCTAAAAGCCTCTATCCCTCTCCAAGAGCCTAGCAAGCTACATGTGGCATATTCCATATGCCAAAAACAGTAAATGCAATGGATCTCATACTCCTGAACCTGAAAGAGTCACCAATACAGCAGCATTAAGAAGGATAAGGAAGGAGACACTGATAAAATCTCAGGGCCAAACTAGGCTGCCAAAATGAAGAAAGACTAAAATGACTGTCTGTATTTTCATCGCACGTATGCTGGCATTGGATGGTACAAGTGCAAAAGATCATTAGTCTGACCGAGACAAGAAGGCATCAACCACATCATGCTATTTTTGACACTGGAGAAGATCTGTTCTTCAGAACATGTGAAAAAAGAGGTGTCGGTGGTGTCGGTGTCCGTGTCAATACCAACTTGGCCAAGAGCATTGATTCATTTGAATGTCTAACAACCCAAATCAGATTATTACATTTGAATAGATGTGGCTCACTGCTGGCAGTTTCTATCTTCGTTGTCTACACACCAACATCCAATTATGATGAAGAAGAAATTGAGAAGTTCTATATGAAGCTGGAGAAGTTCTATAAAGAGGACCACAGCAACTACAAGATGAATGTCAGTGATTTTAATGCCAAGATAGGAGCGAGATGATCATCTGAAGAACTCTACATCAGGACCCACGGCCTAGAATAGAACAAAGAGGGTGAAAGACTGTGTGAGTTTATCATGTTGACCAAGACCATCCATGGTAGTTCACAGCTCCAGAAGGCCGAGTCTAAACATTGGACATGGGAGTCTCCTGGTGGACAGCTCAACAATGACATTGACCACATCCTATTCAATCAACAGTTTTGCCTGACTAATATCGCTGTTGTCCCAAAATTCCAAACAGGATTGGACCATCGTCTCATTCATGAAAAATTCTACTTCACAGAGCGGGGAGAAAGGGCTGCAAAGTTTAAGAAGAGAACTCCCAGAACAACCACCAACTGGTAGCTCTTTGGCACTATTGCGCAACATGGGAAGATGCTGTCATTGACACATTGATGAAGGATAAGATTGACTGGTTAAGCACCTCCATGATTGTACAAGGAACACTGAGAGAGAGAGATAGCCAAAGAAAGACTCCTATCTTTGAAAACTCTAGAGCGACTTCGCCAACGTGGTTTGGCACAAGTCTCAGGCAACCACAAGCGAACATCTGAGCTCAAAAAGCAAAGCAGAGAAGCGATCAAGGAAGACCTCAAAGAGAGAAGAGCAGCAGTGCTGGCAGATGTGACAGAAGCTTGGGAAAAGCATTCACAATGCCCACCTGTCCTTCACCAACTACAAAACAAAGATTACTGCCCTATGATGTCCCGGTGGACATATAACATCTTCCAGAAGTGCAATGGAGAAAATTATCCATGACTTTTACTCTGATCTCTTCAATAGCCATGTCCGCCTGCCCACATACCAAATTCTGTAGGATGCATATGTTGTTCCCAAGTTCTTCCATCTGAAATCTAACATGCCATTTTGTTGGTAAAAAAGTGAACAGCACCCTGCCCAGACAAGATCAGACCTGAATACCTGAAGAACCTGCTGTCAGTACTCATCAATACACTGGCTCAACTCTTCACACGCTATAGAAGGCCATTGATCCTGTTGAGATATGAGTGGTCACCGAAGCCCTACACAAACAGAGCATTCAAACTCTATACATCAGGTTCCTCTGTGAGCTGTATTACAGATTCACTACCAGTATCTCACCATTCTACAAGGAAGTGATCATCCATGTGAAGAGAGGGGTTTGGCAGGGTTATGCCATTTCACCAAAACTCTTCAGTGTCACGCCTGAGAACATCATGCGATGACTGGAATGGGAAAGAATGGGAATGAAAATAAACCGTCAGCAATTGCACCACCTCCACTTCACTGATGTCATTGTTCTAATAGCACCAAGCATTAGCCAAGCAGCACAAATGATGGCAGACTTCAACCGTGAGTGTGGAAAGATTGGATTACAGCTGAGTCTCAGGAAGACATGTTTATGAGAAACAAACTCATTCCTGACATTACATTCACTCTCAACAGAACAAACATCTCTGAATGCAACAGTTATGTGTACTTAGGTTGAGAACTAAACATGACAAATGACCTGGCACCTGAGTTGCACAGGAGGAAGAGAGTGGCTTGAAATGCCTTCGAGAGCATCGAAGAAATAGCTAACAGGTCGAAGAACCTCCACCTCTGGTACATCTCTTCAATTCTACTGTATTAACATACATTCTCCTGCATTAACATAAGCCTCAGAGACCTGGGCCCCATGAAAATGGGATGAGAACACTCTCCGGGTCTTACAAAGAGGAATCGAAATAGCTATGCTTGGAGTATCATGCTTCACTCAAGTGTGAGAAAGAATCCGGAGATCCAACCTCCATCGACAATCGAGGATCAGGGATGCTGTCTCATTTGCCAAGGCGTCGAAAATCATATGGAATGGACACGTAATGCAATTTGGAGACGACCACTGGACTAGAGCTCTTACTGAATGGATTCCATGGGACATCAAAAGATTGAGTGGCTACCCACCTATGAGATGGTCAGACTTCTTCATCAAGACCCTGAACAATCGGTTTGAGGCTCTTCGTGTTTCTGGAGCAAGCACACACCATTGGGCTACACTAGCAAGCAACAGGGATGAATGGAGACTGGAGCCTGCTCGAGCAAATCAATGAGTAACAAGATGTCAAGTGATGAAGTGAATATAAACTTCTGCTTTCAACATTTTGTCTTGGAAAAAATGTGCTGATGGCAGATGTACTTACAGCTACCTTGACAGATTGTCTTAAATGTTTGATTAATGTATTTGATGCCATTATGCATTCAGAAAATATCATTGGCTACCTTTCTCAGCATCGAGAAATCAATTACATCACAGAGCAATAAAAGTAGTTTGTATAAAATTTCCAGTAATAATTTTTGAATCTCAGTTCTGAATAATTTTTGAATCTCAATTTTGAATCTCAAAATAGACCAAGACTAGTTTTATGTATGCAAAAATAAAATGTTGCTTTACTCAATTATATATATATATATTACTATAATAAAAATTATCCTCAGTAAAAGGTCACTAACTGTTATGTATAATTTAAGAAGAATCTTATAGAGATAACACTATTAAGGTTTCTGCCTTACATGTGGCTTACTACTTCAATCCCTGGCACCATGAATGATCCTCCCACCACCACCAGCAGTGGCCCCTGAACAGAGAGCTAAGGGCAAACAAATAGAAAGATATGAGTAAAGAACCAAAAACAGTGAGGAATTAAAAATAAGTCTGATCTCCAAACTAATTACAAATAAACAAATGCATAGTATCTTATAGCATACAGTTGTCTTTGTATATGTACATATTTGTTTAATTTTTACTCTGCTGCATAAGTATTATTTGTATGATGTGCATGCATTTTTAATATATGCATAATCTGTGGCAATAATATTTATTCTACTTCCTATCGGTTCTTAGTGTGCCCTGATCCTAGAACTTAAATTTTACTTTATTTTGTGACTTAATTTGGAGGGCCTACATACAACAGTTGTAAGGGGTCACATGTGACCTCTGTGTTCAGGAATCACATCTGGCAGTGTTTAGAGGACTACATATTGTGTTGGGATTCATACTATCGTTATGGCCACAGCCACATGCAAGGCAAGGGCCTCAATCTATGTATTATCTCCCTACACCATACTTTAAGAATGTTTCAAAAATTAATTATGATGACTATGGGAAAAAATGTACAGGAACAGGCTCATGTCAATGAAGCTTGAGAACTTGATGAAGGTTCTATTCTCCGGGCTTTAATATCTGAGTGTATAGTTTCACCCTCCATGAAAGGAGAAAAGAATGTAAAATA
Source organism: Sorex fumeus (assembly GCF_029834395.1). Lineage (NCBI taxonomy): Eukaryota > Metazoa > Chordata > Mammalia > Eulipotyphla > Soricidae > Sorex > Sorex fumeus. Next base: position 17,862,301 of record NW_026606059.1, read on the forward strand.
AAAGTTGGTATCTTTTCATTACTGAATTATTTCAGATAAGCAAATAAAGATTATTTTATATTATATATTTATTCTCTATATACAAATAGATTAATTGTTAATTTTAGGGTCCTTTGTATTACAGAACTGAATTCACATTACTATTTATTTTTCTTTTCCTTTCAAATTATTTTTAAAGAGAAAAAAAAGCACTATTTTTACTAATGACAACAGAATCATAAATTTCATTTTGTCCTTCATAATTTTAATTCTCAGTCGGATAGTACATAAGTTAAAGAGATTGGATCCCCAGCACCACATAAAGTTCTCATTCACCACCCAGAGTAATCCCTCAGCATAGAACCAGGAGTAATCCCTGTGGAATACTTCCAGCATGATCCAAAATATAATGAAAAAATTAAAAAATAAAAAATTGTAAATTTTTTAAGTATTTTCTATTCAACAGATAAAACTTTTTCAGAATAAGTTTTTATTAATATATTATTTAGAGAACTGGCTGTGATGTGTAAACGTGATACTAATTCACATCAAAAGATCAAAATATATATCATATGTATTTTTAAACATCCCAACTATACATCAAAACGTGGGCACTTCACATTTTAATAGATGGAAGTAATTTTCATCATCTTTTTCACAAAAAGATAAGGACAAAATTTAGAAGATCAGAAAAGGACTAATATACATAAATATTAAACTTTGAAAGAGCACAGAAAATAATTTAAGGAGAAAATGGAAGAAAAGGCTGATGGGTTGAAAGATAGTACAGGAGACTGAGCACTGGCCTTTTACAAGGTTGACCTGGAATTAACCCACAGAATCTCATATCATCCCCCAAATTCTATCAAAAGTGATCTCTGAGTGCAATCTAGGAATAAGTCCTAAACACAGTCAAAGTGATACACAAACACACAACAACATAAAAGACATAAAGGAAAGACGGTGTTGTATTAGACAATGGAGAGCTAAAAAGTATTGTTTTAAAAAACCTAAATTCAGTAAAGGCCAGAGTTATTTTGGAGGGTCATACCTGGCAATGCTCAGGGGTTTCTACTGGGTCTGTACTCAGGAATTACTCATGTAAGTGCTTGGGGCATCAAACCTGGGTCAGCCTGTGCAAGGCAAGTGAACTATCTCTCTAATGCCTAAAGGCAAGAATTTTAATTAGAAATTACATACCTGAGTACACCAGGTAAATACCGAAAAAAAATATTTGATACTGTACAAGGCCCAAAGAAAATATTTGATACTGTACAAGGCCCTAATGTCTACAGATTGAAAATTTTCCACAGAAACCAAGCCCTCTATCTTGAGTCTGACCCTGGATGTCCATAATCTCTTTAAAGGACACACTAAGGGAGAGTAGATTTCACCTACAAGCAATATGATTTAATTTACTCCAAAAAAATCTTCGCTACCCATTACATATGATCTCGTTTGTTCTTCTGTTCATAATTTGTTTTCATAGACTCTTAGAATATAAAAGTAATTTATGAATTAATACAAGTCTCCAAATAGGATAATGTAAGTAATTTATTTTTATGGTCTTTGTTATGGAAATAATCGCTAAGGTTAGCTGATATTTAGTCCTGATTTTCATGTAGCACGAAATGAACGCCTCTGTATGAATGTGTTTTAATTTATTTTATTACCTGTTTTGAAGCCAATTAAAACAAATAATAAAATATATTGCAATGTTCTCTTATTTACATTAGACATAATTGCTCCCAAAATATAAAATTAAGAAAGCATAAATTATAGTTTTACCTTCTATTATTTATAGGATTATTTTAAATGAAAAATCCCCATCTTCTTTTGAATCATGAAAGAATTTTGTTTCTAAATTATCTAAACAATAAATGGAAAATAGTCTCAATTCAGCCAAATCCTTTGCTAAACATCAGACGTGTTTTTCCTGCAATTATCTGAGTACTCTGCTTAAAGAAACAAATAAACACCTTGACATTTGACTGACAGAAAATATGTTTGTTTCCTTTTTTATTCCAACTTCATTATTTGCCATGGAGATGGATTCTTGAAGTGACAGTTTGTGTTCATTTCAGCTGTTCATTCACTTGTGCAGTATCAAAATTCTTTCCAAAACAGAAAAAAAAATTGATCTTCCATGATATTTAGCACCAAGCAATTTACATCTCAGCAAGTATATTCCTGATATCTTGAGAAAAAGAGATATTTGAAAGTGATCTGGAATTTTTATAATTCTCGTGTGGTTATATATTTTAACAATATTTTCCCCTCATATTCCTGGCAGTCCTAACTAGAGTCCTTGAACGCTGAAAAGTTGCGTCTCATTAAAGCATCCTTTCCTATCTCCAGCAAATATATATTTAAAAGACTATTAAATGATTTTATTTTCTTTCATCTACTTTATTTTTAAACACCGTGGTTTACAACTTGAGCATGATGATTTGTTTCAGGCATTCAATTTTCCAACATCAATCCACTGTCACCACCCTCCACATTGTTTCCATTTTCCCATGCGCCCCTCGAGCCTGCCCAGACAGGAGGCCCCAAATAATTTACTTTATATTGCTTATTACCCCCCAAAAATGGCTAATGGTATGATCAAAAAATATTTGTAAAAATTATTGTATGTCACCATGAGGACATTAAGTCCTTGTCTGTGGGTTTACTAAACTATTGCTGCAAAAGAAGCCTTCCATACTAACTTTTTTTTTTTAATCAAGATTGATTGGCTTCAATGCTGCATCCTATCCAATCTGCTCTGCTACTACTGGGATGTCAGTATTGTAGATTTTAGAGATGTCTCCAGAAAATCCAGAATATGAAACTGGGCAGAATATTCAATCGGACAGAATTTAACTGGGTGTGGCTACAGGAGCTTCAGAAAGTACAAGGAGTTGGAGGAGGTTGCCCATCCCACTCTGAGAAGACCTGAAGTTTTCAGCTAAAAAGACCCCATGCACCTGAGTTTTCTGCAGGTTAGGTTCTTAATGGAGCTCAGTCCTGGGGTGGTGGAGTATGGCCAGAGGTAAGGGTGGCTTTAGGGTATGGGTCTAGTGGCAGGGGCTTTGGCGGAGTGGGAGTTAGCCCACTCCCCTCCTGGATTGCCTTAGAGAAAAAGACCATCATATGACTTTAAAAGATAATTGCAAAGGCACTCTTATCTACCATGATCCTGCTCTAGTTTAGAGATTGTCAGCCTACTGTCAGAACATTCAAATCGAGCTCTAATTAGTTAACTTTTCTTGACAGTGCCTCACAAATATTATGTGTTTTTTTTTGAAAAGTTAAACAGCTCGCCATTTTAAAGGTTATCACTTTCTTTCCCTGAATAATTACTGTCATCGTCAATAATGTATTTTTTAACCTGTGTACTCACAATAAAAATGTTAGGAACTCATCTTCTATAGACATATTCAATGTCATTTCAAAAGATTGTGGAATATTAGAAAGAGTGATGATATAATTATAATTCTGGTGCATTTTCACACATAATTACACTTTTAATGTGATTATTTTTCTGAAACTATGTAATACAGGACAAAGCTTAGAATAGAGTTTAAAGAGCTTGAGATACAAGTTGAGATACAAGTAAAATTTATGACAAAATTATCAGTTCTTTCTTGCTTTTTCTAATATTAGAATATGCTGACTTAAATTTAAATCACTTTTAAGAAAGGTAAATCAGGTTTGTAAAAATTCTTAGATTTCCATCCACCTTTGAACACAAAGAAGAATAAGAACAAGTTTGTTATGCGTTATGTATAGAAAATCATGAAAATAATCCTAAAGAGAGTTGCAGAAAATGCGTATTTTTATAAATGTGAAAAGATATCTAAATAATTAAAACAGTTAGGGAAGGTATATAAATATGAAAGAAATTAAAATTACACTTAATCCTTGTATTATATAATTGGACTAAAACATTGTACTGGAACTGTGTATGAATATTTATAGAACTTACAGGAGTATTTAAGTATCAAATGGATATTCATCACATTTTTGGCATACAAGTTACAAAAAAAGAATACCATTTCTTAAAGCAGAGAAAAGCCTATGCCTTACAGATTTTGTGGAAAGTTCTTTATATTAAATCAAAGATGCTCTTTTGAGACTTGCATTTTTGGTGATGACAGAAAAGAAATTTGTGACATATAGGTTATCCATGAATTGCTAGGGTAGCTTAAATCTATTAATATTTATACCTTGCAAACAGACCATTTTTCAATATGGTAGCAAGAAATCCAACAGGGAAGCAAAGGTGAAGAAGATTTGAACCTGTAGGTTGTGATCAGCCATTGTTGGTCGCACATCTAAATTAATAGGACCACAGACTTGACAGTGGAGCCCTCTGAAAGCTGAATGCAATGCCCAGTTTAGTGCCCAGACAGAAACGAGGGTTTCAGTCTTAAAATTTCATGGTAGTGAATTCTGACAGTAAACTATAGGGACTCTAAAGAATCCAGATAAGAGTTCACTCATGTACTTAGGCCTTTGTGACATCCAGAGCAAACTGTCAAGCATACCCTAACTTGTAAAATACAGAACAGTGATAAGCTTATAATAATAAATTTGTGGTAAGTGATAACAGCAGTAATGTAAAATAATTCAATGTTCATTGGTTCTGAGCTTTAGCCATGCATGAAAGCTTTTGACTCTCCAGTTTCTGGATTTGGCTCAAATTTTCAAAAATACTTTATGTCTTTCTATTAGCATCTACCTTTCCAACTTATAACACTTAATTCTTTGAACTATTCTTGTCCTCTTCAAAGGCATTAATTAATCTCTCTGCATATGCCGTGTTTTGCCCATGTCAATCATACAGCATAGTGCTTTCTATTAAATATAGTGATTCAGAAGTGAACTGACTAAAACAAACGCAGGATTATCTGCTCAGATTGGTGGAAAATACAACAGCTGGTTTTTTTTAACTAATATTTAATACTCTTTAGCAGTTTAGCTAAATGTATGGATGTTTATTACATAAACTTTTAAGAATAAGTTGCATTATATTCTAAAAAGTTATCAGTCAATCTTTTAACACCTATCCATGCAAACTCTCAATGTGTTTGGCCTATCTAGCTTGCCAAAGGATTCCCCCAAGTACTGTAACATTGTCCTCCCATTGACTTGATGGAGTGAGCCCAGTAACATCTCCATTGTGAAACTTGTTACTGTGTTTGGCATATTGAATACATCAAGGGTAGCTTGCCAGGCTGTGCCATGCGGGCGAGATACTCTCGGTAGCTTACAGGGCTCTCAGAGAGGGTCGGAGGAACTGAACCTCTGCCAGGCCAGCCTCGCGCAAGGCAAACATCCTACTGCTGTGCTATCACTCCAGACAAAGGATTCCAAAGTTAGAAAATTATAGGGAAAAATCAGACCTGGAAAGAAGTACAGATGAACAACCTTTCACAATAGACAACAGATGTGTGACTCATAGACATTATCAACCCTCTCAATAAAAACCAGTAAGAGTAAAGAGTTGACTTCGAAAAGATTCACTTGGGGAGCCTTGATAAAAGGTTTGGATTCCCTTCCCGATACAAAGAAGTTCCACACGACTTTGAAAATATTATTGATGTGAAACCACTGCTGGATTAGATTTAAATAATCAAAGAGGGAATAAAACACAGGAATATTGTAATACTTCCAGGATTCTATAAGCAGGCTATTAGGCTTTTGATATGATTATTTGCTGATCTTCAAAAAACTGTATGAGAGAATAAAAAGGCTTCAAGATAGAAATGCCACCCACACAAAGACAGAAATTAGAGTGGTTTACCAAGGAGCAGTGCCGAAAGTAACTTACACAACTGCAGAGGGTGGCTGGATAGTAGAGAGAAAGACCAGGAAGATTGCTCCAGGGCTTGTAAGAAGGCCTCAGGCTGGAGGAAAATGCAGCTCAGATAGAGAAGAAACCACTAAGTAAATGATGCTTTAAGAGCCCGCTCGGGACGGGAGATGTGTGCTGAAAGTAGACTATAGACTAAACATGATGGTCACTTAATACCTGTTTCATAAACCATAACACCCAAAAGGAGAGAGAGAGAGTAAAAGAAAATGTGCCTTCCAAAGAAAGGAGGAGATGGGCGGCTGGGAAGGATACTGGGAACACTGGTGGTGGAGAATGGGCACTGGTGGAGGGATGGGTACTTGATTATTGAATGACTGAAACATAAGCACAGAAGCTTGTAAGTCTGTAACTATACCTCATGGTGATTCATTAAAAAACAAAAAAGAATTTTAAAAAAGCTGGTCTGCTAGAACCAGTTGTAATAGATATAAGTAGAGTTACACTCAAAAAGTATTTGAAAGAAAATTACTAATAGATCTTATAAAGGACAAAGAAGATATAAGTGTCATTGATGAATTGATTACTTTTTTATCATATTGCTGATGTTTATGTAAGCAATACTCATGGAAAAAATCAATTTGAAGAGTTTAAAAAGTATCAACTATGTTTTTAGTTTGAGCAGGTTGTGTTTATATTTCAACCATCATTCTGTATCTCTTAACCGTCAAATCTAAAATTGAATCAATAGATATTAAAATCATAGGGGAGGGGTTTTTTAATTAACTATCGAATTCATTTATACGAATAAATGTTCTAAGATAATACATGGTGAGAAGAAAAGAAAAGAAATATTTTAATTTTAAAAAATCATGTTCCATGTTCCTAAAGCCAGATATTGTACAAAACCAAACAAACAAATGCAAGTGACCCAAGATAATTTTCTATTTAAAAAAATTTGTAACTAGGCATATATTTTTCTTTTCCCTCCTTCCCATTCTTCTTTACTTTGTTCCTTCCTTCTCTCATGCCCTCATTTTTTTCATATAAATTATTATTTTTATAAAAATGAAATGAACATATTCTAGCATTGAATTGAACCTCTATCTTAGTCCAAATTAAAATTCCAAATAAAAACATATAGAGCTATGTGTGAGAAATATAGGTTAAACTACATTAAATATATATATATAGATATGGACATAATGACAAGAGAAATGGAAAATTCTAAACATATGTTTAAATGATCAATCTTTAAAATATAATTACAAATATTCTAAAAATATTTTATATGTGAGTAGGCAAAGTTTACAATGTCATAAGTTATTTTCATGACTTGCTTGCCTTTAAAAGGGAATTTAACTTCATATTTTATTAAGATAAAGGTAATAATATTCCAGGATTATTATGCTTTGTAGATGTTGCCAATTATTTGTAGAATAATACTGACACATTTAAACTGCTTTAATGATAGTGTTGATCTTGGATATATCACTTATGTTCTTATTTATAGATGTATTCAATCTCTGCTGTAGATTTTTTTAGGTTAACGATAGAATATTATCTGAAAAAAAAAGACCAAGGGGCATTTTATAAGTCATGCTATCAAGCTATGCTACAATAATAATATGCAAATTCATAAAGTAGCAATATTTTGTAATAACAGTGACTGTGCCAAAAATATAATAAGTGCAAATCAATTCAATTTGAAACAAATGTAACTTAAATTATTTGAAAAAATTACGGATGAGTTGCAAATACTTAAGTAGGAACAATATATTTAAAGGACAAAAAATTAATAATGTTAAATTAAACATTCTACTTTTACAATTAATGAGCTCAAATTTTCTTACTAAGAATCTAAGATTATACACAAATTATAATGTACCATGGTACCATTTTAAGAATCTGAGCAATGAATGCTAGTATATTTTTATTTAATAATTATTATGTTTTAAAGGTAAAATTTTCATAAAATTATTTTCATATCGATGTTACTGAGTCTTTTCAAGGTAAAAATAACAAAATACTTTTACACTTCATCTTCCTACAAATATATTAACAAAAATATCTATTGGCATGCTATGATTCTCACACTAGCATCTTATGTTAAAAAGGAGTAGAAATGGGACTAGACAAATGACACAATGGGTAAGGCATTTTCCCAACATGTAGCAAAGAAGTTCAGTTTCTAGAACTGGTTTTCTGAACCCTGCTATTAACAAGGAATGAATAGAAATTAAAAGAGAGACATGAGTAGACCTTAAAACCAAAAGTAAGTCAGTCTAGCATTTTTAAGAATTAGATCCATCAGTTTTCTCAAACTATTAATTAATCTAAGAACTTAATTATGTGTTTTAAAGATATAAGCAGAGGAGAATTACTGTGATGATATGCTGAGCAAAATATTTTTCCTTAGGGTGGGGGGTTGGGGGATGGTGAGAGAGAAACAGGGTATACTGGTGGTGGAAAATGCACACTGGTGGAGGGATGGGTGCTGGTCATTGTATGACTGAAACCCAATTATGAACAGTTTTGCAATGGTCTATGTCACAGATATTCAATTAAAAAATATTCAAAGGAAAAAATAAAAAAAAATTTTTTCTTTTTAGAATGTTTTCTCAAGGTTAAGATGCATGTGGATGAAGTAGAGAAATTATTCTGTTTAATAAGCAAGGAGACTAATAAGGAAATTCAATGGTTTCTTTTATATTATTTTTAGATTTCAATAGTGGCTATTCTGCTTAAATAATGCAATAGAAACTTAAAATTGTGTATGCAAGAATATTTTGAAATTAAAAAATAACTTATGAGTGTATTGAATGGAATGTCTCTTTTGCTTTTATTTCCTGTAGAATATAATAACAATATACTGTCACTGTCACTGTCCTCCCATTGTTAACCTATTTGCTCAAGCAGGCCCAGTATTTTCTCCATTGTGAGACTTGTTGTTATTGTGTTTGGCATATCGAATACATCATGGGTAGCTTGCCAGGTTTTGCCGTGCAGGCAAGATACTCTCAGTACTTGCTGCGCTCTCCAAGAGGGGCGGAGGAATTGAACCCAGGTCGATCGGGTCACTGGTTGCCACGCGCAAGGCAAATGTCCTACCGCTGTGCTATCACTCCAATACCAATATTAATAACCATATACTAACTCACTTTAACTATATTGAATGTGAAGAGCAAAAACGTCATAAATTTTAATCACCAAGTCTATGTGCTTCAAACAGTTAAATATTTCTTCTAGTCAATTTAAGATAAATCAACAATTTAAAAAACAGTGGCCCTTCAAAGTACTTTTTAAAGTACACCAAAAACATTCTGACATATTTTAGTTTTACAATAGTATCTGGTCACACACATGTCAGTGAATTGAAGAGTTAATGACTAGGGATTTGGAATATCTTTATTATCTTATCTATTTGACTTGTTTCATTTAGGGAAAAAAAATGAAGATATGTAATTATCTAGGTCCTTTCCAGACCTAAACTGCAGTAATTTTGAGCAACTGATTTTAATACACGACAATGAAATCATAGAACAGTGACTATTTTATATTTGAATGTAAAATAAAACTTCACTTTTTAAATATTAAGCTATAATAAAGTTCTACTACTGAGTTTACCATTTCTTGTGTTTTTTTTTTCTCCTACCCCAAATCCCCCAGATTGATAGTCAGTCAGACTCTCGTAAGAATCAGTTGCAGCTTAACAAAATCAGATATTCTTGTCTTCTGGAGTAAAAGTGATTTGTATTTCCTTGAAGAGCACCTGTATTTTATTCATAATAGAAATCCTGATTTCTCTCCTTGGATTAATAGTCATTACTGTTATTTTGTGCTGAAGGCAAATATTTTATTTATTTATTTATTTATTTGCTTTTTTGAGTCACACCCAGCAATGCACAGGGGTCACTCCTGGCTCTGCACTCAGAAATCACCCCTGGCGGTGCTCAGGGATGCTGGGAATTGAACCCAGGTTGGCCCCGTGCAAGGCAATCGCCCTACCCGCTGTGCTATTGCTCCAGGCCCTGAAGGCAAATATTTTATAATTAATAACAATTAGAAATTAAAATCATTTCTGCTTTTTAAACTGTGACACTAAAGCTGAAAATAAAAAAGCCAAATAACTGTTCTTTTTCTCAAGAAGAGATTTCTCATAAATTCTGAAACCCAAATCGAACACAATCTCACCTGCTTCAGCTTTCTGATATTTCTTGGTTTTAATTTATATTCTTTTTCTTTAATCAAGATTCTATTTCCTTCTATTGAGTTATTCCTTAAAAATGCAGAGTTTATTAGCCACTACATGGTCTCCTCTGTCCTGCTCTGATAAATCATAACCACATTTGAGGGGAAAAATGAATTTTTCTATCTCTGCATGATCAAACTCCTCCATAGAGTTGCCTGAATTAAAAGCACTTCAGAAAAAAGAAATCAACAACTTCAATTACTAGTGAATAAGCTTGTGATTATATTTGGAGCTCAATCTGTATCAGCTGTGTATTTCTGTTTTGTCTTTCCAGGTGGTTAAAAACCTCTTTGTATTTCTAATCTCAGAACATCTTCATATTTTTACAGTAGGCAATAATAAATATGATGGCATTGCACTGTAAGGTCCTCAAGTCATTTTATTTTCTCTTGCCGAATAACCTCCACACCACCTACTCTATAGTTTAAGATATACAATTTTTAAGATGTATTGCATACTGCTGTCTATATAAGTATATTCATTTTTGATGTGTTAACAAATATTTAGAAAATGGTATTGTCTATTTATCCTTGTATAGTTCAATACAATATCATCGATGGTACTGCATATCGCAAATATTTACATTTAATTTATGTTAGTTGTATGTGGAGACTTTTCAAAAAATACTCAGTTGTTGAATACATAAATAAGCAAATAAATCATAGAGTTAAATTAGTAAAAAATATAATTAAAAATGAATCACAAGATCTATAGGGAGGGATATAGATTAATAGGCTACAGGGAAAGCTGTACATGTGGAAAGACTGGATTTTGCTTTCGGGTATCCTGTGGTTTCCCAGACTCATCCTGGAGAGACTCTAAAGAACTGAACTGGCAGTAGGGCCTCGGTATAGCTACATGTGTCAAAAATGAATAATAAATAATGATAATTACTATATCTTTAAAATTATTTTCAGTGTGCAGTGTTTGGAATAAACTGTCTCAACATTCAAAATAGCTTAGTTAAATAAATCAGGACTGTTGGTTTTGAATATCATATAAAATTTTTTGAAGGGCTGGAGCAATAGTACAGCATGTAAGACATTTACCTTGCATGAATCTGACCCGGGTTCAATCCCCAGCATCCCATATGGTCTTCTCAGCACCACCAGGAGTAAATCCTGAGTGCAGAGCCAGGAGGAACCCCTGAAACATCGCTGGGTGCAACCCAAAAAAGCAAAACAAAAATAATAATTGAATAAAGAACTTTTACTTAAAGGAGAATAATTCAAAATTTAGAGGTAATTATAAGAAAATAGCCATTCTTCTTCATTGCAGAAAGATATTAATTTGATGCCATCCCAATTTTGGCCTTTGTTTTCTTTGCCAATGGTAGAGAACCACTGAAGAATTTTCTGAGGTTAGTGTTGCACAGAATTGAGCCTAAGCATTCCTCAATGTATTTCATGGGTTGAAATCTAATTTTGAGGTACTTGGTACATTTGAATCCATCTTTGTGTTATGCATAAGATATGCATACAATTTTATTTTGCATGTGATCAACCAGTAATCCCAACACTATTTCCTTGCTCCACTTGATGCTCCAAGCTTCTTTGTCATAAACCATCTGTCTATATTCTGAATGTTTATTTCTGGGATCTCTATTCTATTAGTATAAATGTCTACCTTTATTGCATTATCACACAATTTGTTTATTTAAGCTTTGTAGAATATTTTAGTCTGGAAAGTTATGAAGAAAATATTCACACATCATACCTCAAAAGTTAATGTGTATATTATATATATACACATTTGTGACAACAAACATATATACACATGTATGTATATACATATATATATATATTTGACACAAGGTTTGAAAGCAAACATAAAATAAACAAGTCCATTAAAAATAGGCAGAGGAGCTGGACAGACACTTCTCCAAAGAAGACATACAAATGCCAACTGGCACATGGTATTTTTTATTTGTTTGTGGGCCATACTTAGTGATGTTCAGATGTTAGTCCTGACTCTGATTTAATAAATTACTCCTGGTGGTGCTCTGGAGACTGTAGGGAATGCCAGGGATAGCACCAGAATTGGCACTTAAAAACCAAATGCCCTACCCGCTTATCTATCACTCTAGTTCCTGGTCCCCTGAGCACAGCCAGGACTAATTCTGAGTGCAGAGCCAGGAGTAACCCCTGAGCATCGCTGGGTGTGACCCCAAAAAGCAAAAAAAAAAAAAAAAAAAAAAAGAAAGAAAAAGAAAGGAAAAAAGAAAAGATTCTTTGGGAGGGGTTCTTTTTGAAAAGGGGCCACAATCAGCGATTCTCGGGACTGACTCCTGATTTTGTGCTCAGGGATCACGCCTGTCCATGGTTGGGGGCCATATGTAATACTAGGGATCAAATTCAGGCTCACCACACACAAGACAAGCTCCCTATTTGTGATATTATCTCTCCAGCCTCCAGTAAATACAAGGAAAATTTTAAGAAAATGATTTTCTATATGACAGGTTTTCATTAAAAGTCATCTATTATCATAATTATTACTATTGGATTCATTACTATATTTTTGACAACCATTAGTTTGCACATGTATGACTGTTTCATTAGTATAAAAAATAATAATTTGGGGAACAACAAAAAAGCTTAAAGAGCCAGAGCATACACTTTGTGAGAGGCCTGGGTTCAAACCCAGGCACTTCATAGTCACTGAGAGGGACCCCCCACCCCAAGCCTCAGAGACACTGGCATGTATGGCTCAAAAAAATAAAGAGATGTAATTGGGTAAAGTTGATGTAAAATGATAAATGTAACAAATTGAAAGTTATAGCCTACATAAGAAACTGATCTTTAGGTATGAATGAGAGTTCTTACAAAACTTTGTCATGAAATGAATAATATACTTTCAAAACATGTGGACTTGATTAACAATAATGATGATTGTTACTGAACATTACATAATTTTATGTGATTATTGTAGCTCTTTGTCAAATCATTGTATATTTATATCTCCACCACCTATTTTCTATAACATTTGTATTTGTAAATAAATTATGCAGATTACATTTAAATGTAAAATATTAGATATGAGTTTCTGAAACCTTTGGATGTAGGGAACTGTTAAACATACAAATTTTTCCAGACAATGAGAATCAAGATAGTTAGATCTACTGTAGAGATAATTATAAATATCTTTTTTAGAAATTTTCTAAAAATTACTTTATTATCCATTTATTTAAATTTCAGCAGTTTTTTCAAATTATTAAATTGAAGGCTTCAAAATGGTCAAATTGAGTTCTGACAACTTACTATTATAAGATCAGTTGGGCAGTTGATTGTTACAGATTATTGCCTCAGCACTAGTGTATTTCTATTGGGGCACTGTGGGAAGCTTAAAATTTAAGTCATATCTAGTTGCACCCTTGTGTGAAATAAATGACTATCTTAATATTTAAATATTCCTGTGCTGGTATAGAAGAGATAGCCATGTAGCCATTGTGAAAACAGGAGAAAAATATATTCTGGGGTTTTAATTTCTCATATCTACTCACTGAAGCATTTCATATTATAATAATAAGCTTTCTCTGATTTCCTTTTTATGCTATGGGACTCTGTCCACAATTTCAATTAAGGCTCTGTGGAAAACATTAATAACCTTTTGTATGAGAATTATTTATGTTATTGGGAGGAATGCAAATTTTGTATTAGAAAAGTCTCTAGGATTGAAGTTTCTGTCATTTCTAATTATTAACTTAGGGCAATAGATGACACATGTTTTGGAAGTTAATATTCATTTAATTTGTATTTTAATATTTTATATAGTCTGTGAATAGAAGAAAAAAATGAAAACAATTAGAGATAGGTAAAGTTTTACTGAGACATTTGCCTATTGAGAAATAAAGTAAATTGTGTGGTAGAGACTGGGAACATTGGTTAGAATGTTGTCCTCAAATATTTTAAGAATTTAGAGAATCATTTTCTAATATGTTGACTCCTGTCTGGTATTCACAATAATAAAAGTGGTTTCTTTTGCTTATTTGGGGCCTTGGCAATGATCGCGACTTCTTCCTGACTCTGTGCTTCGGGATCACTTCTGGTGGGGCCCAGAGACCCAAGAACTGCCACGTGCAAGGCAAGCACTTGACCTGCTGGACTTTTACTTTGGCCCCAAGAAGCATCATTAGCTCTTTTACTTTATTTTGAATAAACACATATTTACATTTTCATATATATAAGCACGTCATCCTACCTATTGTAAAGGAATAAAAACATTACAAATATTACTAAGAAGTCCAGAGAGATAGTTAGATAAAACTCCTTAATAGGCTTAAGGTTCTTGTTTTGTTCACTGCTCACCCCTGTTCAATCCCTAGGGCTGAATGTGGTGCACTGAACATCCGCTAGGAGTGATTCTCTACAGAGTTAAGAGTAAGTTCTGAGCACAAATAGGTATGACCCCAAATATATATACGTATATACACACATATGTACACATATGTGTATACATTGATTTATATATACGTTTATACAGTTATATATAGCTATATATACATTTATATACTTATATAACTAAGAAGGAAAAAGATAAATGGCAATGAGATGTTAGTTTATAGTAACAAAATTCCTCATCTTCAAACAAGAGCATTCTGAAGGAAATGATCTAACCTTATATCTTGATTACTTTATTTTCCCATTTTGGCATCATATCCAGCAATGCTCAAGGATTGAACCTGACAGTATTCAAAACACCATGTGTAGCACTGGACATGGCCCTAAGGTCAGCCGTGGGCAAAGGAAACACTGCCCACTGCACTATCTCTCCAACTGTTTAACATATTTTAAGAAGAAACAAGTTAAAAAGAATCTAAAATTCAGTAGAAGGAACAATGTGATTTAAAAATTGGAACAAGAATAAATGGAATATAATTCAAAAGGACTACACAAAATAAAAAGCTGTGATTTTTTTCTTTTTTTTTTTCTAACAACAGTCTTAAGACTTCTCACAAGAATCCATATTTGACAAGGGAGGCTGACTTCAAATAGGACAATCTTTCACTTCACTGATTTTCAGGAAAACATTCCTTTTTTATGTTTTTCTGCTTTAAATTATCTTATTATTTTACGTCTTGGAAGCAGCTCTGAATATATAAGCTGTATATTTTTGTTCATGTTGGCATACCTACAAAGGCTTGCCTGAGTTTATGACGCCTGGAGTTTATGACATCTTAGCTTAGTATGACAAGGATCAGAATAAAATTATAAAATCCTTGACATAGAGAAAGGTTAGAATTCTCAAGGATAGTGCTAACTATTTATCTAGTAATTGACCTATGAAAAAGTCATTCTAAATAATGAAAAAACTGAACAATGCTAAAAATTTTAAAATGCATTTTTAGTATTGAGACCATTGAAAGTATCACCTACAAAGGAACAATTGGTAAAAAGAAAAATTCAAAATCCACTATATTTTAGTCCCACAAATAACATCTCCCTTTACTTCTCACAAAGTCTTGGAGTAACAAAGGCTTTGGAGGAAAAAAATGTGAGGAAGACAAAGGAGGAGCTGGCAAAAGTATCTCCTTTCAAGTGGGAAACTTGGAGCAACCATCCAACATATTAAAACTCACCTAAAATTTAAACAGCTAAAATAAAAACCAGGGCACAGAAATGAAATTGCAACATATGTGCTATAAAAAGACATATGTGCCAGATATGAGGGTCTGATTGATAGTACAGAGAGTAAGGCACTTGCTTGGGTCTGACACCCTTGGAAGACCTATGGGGTCTTCCAAGCACCACTAAAAGTGATCCCTATGCACAGAACCAGGAGTTAGTTTTTAGGTTCATTAACATAACATTCCCAAAATATATTTTTGAAAAATATCAGTAAACTATAGCAAGGGCCAGGTGTGAATTTAAAGGATCATTTGTATTATAGTGAAAAGTGACCACCTTGTATTGTCTGGGGTTCTGTCTTCCCAATTCACTGGCAAACCCAAGGAAGAATGATGACAGATTTTATTAAAGAAAGGAAGGAGAAAGGAAATTGACACTCCAGATGCTCTGGGCAGGCTGGCCCTAAGGAACAGCTACCTCACCCTAAATGAGTGGTGTGGCTTTTATTAGCCTTTTTCTTTTGTTCTTGTTTTAGGATTTCCCATAAACTTCCTATTTCAAGATTTCCTCCCAAGCAGGGAAGTTCTGCCACCGGATGATCTTTTCTCTCAGCATGAAAGATGAATGGACAAGTAGCACCTTTGGTT
This sequence comes from Sorex fumeus, assembly GCF_029834395.1. Taxonomy (NCBI): domain Eukaryota; kingdom Metazoa; phylum Chordata; class Mammalia; order Eulipotyphla; family Soricidae; genus Sorex; species Sorex fumeus. Next base: position 17,878,543 of record NW_026606059.1, read on the forward strand.
CCCTCAGGAAGCACTACCTCTATTAGTACTGGTTTGGGCCTTGTTGGGCTGAAATGCCAGGGACTTTGGTCCTGGGCAATTTTCCTATATGGGTCACTATTCTAGCGACCCGAGTTGGTCCCTCTTATCACATAAACCTTCCTCCGCTCACTTATGCCTAAATCACTCCCTAGTTTATCAAATGTATTTTACATAATGAATGAGAAGTAAAGGGACAGGACTTTGAATATCTAGCTTCTGTAAAATATGAAAGACAAATGCATAAATAGCAGTCAGTGTTGTCTGGCAATGAGATGTTAGAGGGAAAAAAAATAAAGAAGAAAGCTTTGTGATTTAGAAAGGCACAAGTAGAAAGGAAAAAAAATCCCTCAAAATCAAAAGACCCAGAATTCACATAGTCCCATCGAAGCAAACAGACAAGAAAGAATAGATAAGCAATGAAGCTCTGGTAATGGCATGATTTTCTAAGTTTAGCAGAAAATGTCATTGAACTAGAAATATAGCAGGGACCCTCAATAACTAAAATAAATAAATCACTATAAATTTAAGAGAAAAAATTTTAAAAGGCAACTTCTAGAACTAAAATATATACTGTCCCAAATACCAAAATATGCTTGCCTTGCATGTAACCAATCTGGGGTTAAACCCAGCATCCTATATTGTCCGCTGGGGGGGTGCCAGGAGTGATCCCTGAGGGCAAAGGCAGGAATAAGAGCTGAGCAACACTGTGAATGGCCCCCAAGCAAAATAAAAACACAATCATTAGAATTTTTAAATATATTTATTGACTTTAAATGAAAACAATATAATCACTTCACATTGGATAAAACCAGCGGGCATCACTTGAACAAAAGAATTGAATTAATCATCCTCAGTTATAAAGTGTAGTACTGCCATTTATTCCTTAATAGTATCACCAGGAACATAATATGACTTGTGAATTATTCTTCTCAATTTAGACCTTTATTATAACTGTCACTATCGCTGTCCTCCGGTTGTTCATCGATTTGCTCAAGTGGGCCCAGTAACATCTCCATTGTGACTATTGTTACAGTGTTTGGCATTCACATGAAGAAAGTTTGCAATACAATTGATCAATACTCATCAAATCTGTCATAAGAAAATTGTGAAAAAAACAAAAAAGACTAAATAATTGGTTCAAGGATTATAAGGACAAAATGCAATATAGTATCATGGAAAATTGACACACTTAATTTGACTCTCTTATTCTTGGTGACTCTAAGTTGTTAAACATGAATTGGATTCAGGACTTCTAAATGGTGATCAAGATCCCTTGTGAAGACCATCAAAAGACACCTCCAGAAGCCTGTTTCAACACTTGCTTCCTCACAATCTAGAAATCCCGGAGACCAGGAGGGCAGTGCAGAGCGGGTTGCTGTTCATTATGACTGGACTTGATGTATGTGTGACAAATCACTCAATTGTTGAGGAATATTTCCAGTTCAAAACGGAAGCAAAGGTGTCATTATCTACAAATAGTGAATGCATGTATTTGTTCTGACTATGTAATTTTTTGTTACCTAGGAACAACATTGAAGCATACTAATTTGCAATTTGCAAGCTCTCTCCTTTTATATCATTGGAATTCATTCTATACCAAAGAAACTTCTTGTTCAGTACCTTGAAAGGGACAAAGAGCCCTTTCCCCTTCAATGTTCCTGATAATGACTTTCAAATGTTGCCATTTATGCATGAGCAGAAACCTCTTTTCAAAGGATAATGTAACTGAATTTATCTTCTTCTTTTGACCTTTAAATGACTTTTTTTTTTAGTCTTGCCTTCCTTATCTATCTTACTTCTTGGTTTTACCATTTTTCCTTAACTTCTGGAGATCATTGAGTCAGGGATACAGAGTGACCTTCAAAGAAAGATGCCTTGACATTAGGCCTTGTTCGTTTTGGATCAAGGCTTTGGAGTTTTCTCCCTCCCAAAATTAGAAATAATACATTTGCAGCTGTATAATTACTAGTTACATGATTCACAAAAACATTCAAAAATGAGGACTTTTCTCGTTTCTCAGGTAATGACCTGTATAGATTTAGATCTTTGTATGATTTTTCTCCATAATAATAATAATGTTTTAAAATAGATTTTATTTTGTTGATATTTTAACTAAACTTAAGAAGTAAAATATTATTCAGAGTATAGTAATTATACCTTTGTCACGTGAAAAGTAAGAAAATTACCAAATGAATAAAATACACCATGAAATTTAGGACAAAATTTTTAGGATCAATTTTCCTATTTATAAATTAGAACACAAAGTGAGAAAAAAAATATTAACCTGTTACAATAAAGAAATAAAATAAACCAACAAAAATTCTTATAAATTTTTCTATAGTCTTATTTTTTCAAGAGTCAAATTTAGATGCTATATATAAATATTGCAGAGTATTTTTACAATTGAAATATTTCTACTTCAATAAAAATTATGTTCCTATTATCATTTTCATAGAAAGAAATGGCTGTTAATCTATAAATATAAAGTAAGAAATTGTGACATTAAAGAGAACACAATATAACCAGTAAAAATTATTTTAGTTGTATTTAACAAAAATAATGCAGCCACTTATACAGTATTAAGTTTATGCATATGAATTAAAATTTATTGTTTTCAAGACTTTATTGTTTTCAAGATACTTGAAAAGTATCTTATTTATTTCACTGTTGTTATCAACAAACCTTCAGGAGAAATACAAATATCATGCAACATTCTTGGAGGACAATTCATTTTGTAATTAATCACTGTATCGATGTCATTACATTGTTCATCGAATTACCGAGCAGGTACCAGTAACCTCTCTATTTCTCCCAGCCCTGAGATTTTAACAGCCTCTTCTTACTCGTCTTTTCCCAAAGATTGGAGGCTTTTTCAGGGTCAGGGGAATGAGACTTGTTGTCGTTACTGGTTTTGGCATATAGAATACGCCACATGGAGCTTGCCAGGCTCTGCCTATGTGGGCAGGATACTCTCGGTAGCTTGCATAGATGTATGTATTTCTCTCTATGATTTGTTACCTACTATCTGAGTCGCGTCTAATATGGTGTGGTAACTATGGAAAATGGGTAGAAGTGTTTTATATTGTGTCATGCTGCAGAGCTGGAGCAATAGCACAGTGGGTAGGGCGTTTGCCTTGCACACAGCCAACCCGGGCTGACCCTGATGTGATTTCTCCACCCCTCTCAAGTCCGACAAGCTACCGAGAGTATCGTGCCTGCACGGCAAAGCCTGGCAAGCTAACTGTGACGTAGTCGATATGCCAAAAACAGGAACAAGTCTCACAATGGAGAAGTTACTGGAGCCCACTTGAGAAAATCAATGAACAATAGGAGGTCAGTGCTATACAGTGTAGTGCAATATAAATATTATATTAATTTATAATTTATATATAAACTAAAATATTATAAAGTGAATGAAAAGTAATAGATATTATATGTTATTATATATATCTATATATAATATAATTATATAATATAACATATAATAGTATATAATATAATATATAATATGATTGTATAAAATAATATATAATATATGTAAAAAGTAATAGATATTATATATATATATTCTTCCTGCATTAACATATGCCTCAGAGACCATATATATATGTTATTATATATATGTATATATATATATATGTTCTTCCTGTATATGCCTCAGAGACCTGGGCCCTATGCAAACAGGATGAGAACGCTATTCAGGTCTTCCAAAGAAGAATTGAAAGAGCTATGCTTGGAATATCATGTTTCACTCAAATGAGAGAAAGAATCCGGAGTTCCGACATCCATCAACGATCAAGAATCAGGGACGCTGTCTCATTTGCCAAGGTGTCAAAAATCAGATGGGCTGGTCACGTAATGAGATTTAGAGACGACCTCTGGACTAGAGCTGTTACTGACTGGATTCCACGGGATGTCAAAAGACTGCGTGGCCGCCCACCTACCAGATGGTCAGACTTCTTCATCAAGATCATGAACGATCGGTTTGAGACTCTTCATGTTCCCAGAGCGAACAGATGCCATTGGGCTACACTAGCACGCAACAGGGACAAATGGAGACGTTACTGGTGCCCGCTCGAGCAAATCGACGACTAACGGGAAGTTAAGTGATTAAGTGATATGTTGGGTTTGAAACCACACTTGGCAGTGTTAAGGATTTACTCCTGGTTCAGATCTCAGGAATCACTCTTTGAAGTCTCAGGCACCATATGCAGTACAGAGATGGAACCAGGGTCGGCCACATGTAAGGCAAGCACCCTACCCACTGTACAGTTCCCTATAATTTTAATGAATTAGATAACTGTAAGTATAAAAGTATAACAATGATAATTTAAGATTAATTTTTGTGAGGCTTATGAGTTTTAGGAAAAAACTGGTATGTGTCACCAAAATAAATCTTATCAAGAATTGAACAAAACATTCACTTCAGTCAATGATGGTGAGTTATTTATCACTTATCAAGACTTTGAGTGTTACACTACTCCTTTTCTGTGAAACTTTCTTAGCACGTGGTTATCTGTTTGTGTTTTAATAGCTTTGCTTTATTTTTATTCCGTTGTGCATTCAGTTAATTTAAATTTAAGTCTGTTGAAAAATGCTGCCAGCTTGCAAAGCGTCAGTTGTTTTGTTAGATACTGAATTAAAAGTACCTTATTAAGGAAGTTATATGATCTAATAGTGGGGAACTTTCATTCATGTGATGTAGTAAAATGTAAGCTTCAGGGGTTCCCAGAGAAAGGAGCAATCTGTGTTTGTCTGGGGAATAGTGATAATCCACTTCAAAGGAGCTGGCACTGAATTGGACTATGCAATGCTCTTTGTTTTTTACCTCTGAAATCTACATTATCTCAACAAGGGCTCCTCCAAACCTGTGATTTTATAATTCTGTAATTATACTTTGTTTCTATACTTCAAGTTTGGGTGTAAAATACATAATAATATTAGGTGATTAATGGCTCTTAATCATTAGTCTCTTAAATATTATTAGACTTAGCTAAGTAGATTTCTAATAGCAGAAAATTCTGGATACCGACTCTATGGAAATTATACAGTTGAATTTCCTCATACAACCTGAAACTGGGTATCAGAGTCTTTATGTTATTTTTAGAAGGTTATAAAATCAAAGCATAACAATTCAGGACTGATATTTACCCAGTTTGACTTAGAATTTAAGTAAGTAGTTGCACTTAATTTTATTTTCTAGATTACATCAATTTCTGACCAGATTTAATTTTTTATTATTTTTTCTATTTTTATTGCATCATCATGAGATATAGTTACAGTAGTTACAGACTTACAAACTTTCATGCTTACATTTCAGTCATATAATGATTGAGTATCCATCCCTCCACCACTGTCCATTCTCCACCACCAATGTCCCCAGAATCCCTCCCACATCCCCCCCCCCATATTTCCCTCCCCCCTCCTCGGTATCAGGCACATTCCCTTTTGCTCTCTCTCTCCTTTAGGGTGTTGTGGTCTGCAATGCAGGTATTAGGTGACCATCATGTTCGGTCTATAGTCTACTTTCAGCCCATATATTCCATCCCGAGAGGATCCTCAAGCATCCTTTACTTGGTGGTCCCTTTTCTATCTGAGCTGTGAGGACAGCTTCCAAGCCATGGAGCAATCCTCCTGTTCCTTGTCTCTACTATGACCAGATTTAATCTGGATTGGAAAAAATGCACATTCTTTTCTTATTAAGCTAAATTTTAGCACACTCATTTTATTAATATTTCTAGTTACTTGAGAGAAACAAAAGGATCCATCTATGATTTTATAGAGATATTTAAAATATTATTTATATTTATTTTATTATCTCTTTTCTTCCCCCCGTATTCAATATGCCAAACACAGTAACAAGTGTCACAATGGAGACATTACTGGGCCCGCTGAGCAAATTGATGAACAACGGGAGGACAGTGACAGTGACAGTGTCTTCCCCAGGTGTGCTTTGGGGCTCTAAGGCCACTTCTGGATACACAAGGCCTGAAAGCATCAATCTGATGGACTATTTAGAGACCAGAGACGTTATATTGTGCAATCTTCAGGTGTATTGAGTTCCCAGAACTATTGCATGGAATGCACATAGGACGAGGGATCCGCCTTATCTTTGTAAGCATGTGCTATACATTTTTGAACTAGCTCGTCTTTCATTCATTTTATTTTCATTAATGAAATGATGTTTTTGCCAGTTGGTTATAAAAAATAATAATGAGTATGCCTTGGTTTAATTCATTAATCTAAGAAATGTCACTTGATGCCTAAAAAATATAAACAAATAATAAACATTGAGGTTTTAAATAATTGTATAAATTTAATGTAAATGTAGATGGACAACTTACAATGCTTCACAATAGAATTATTTCTAATGAGATATAGCATGTCTTAGGTTCAACATTTGTCTATAACTAATGATTAATGCATGCAAGAAATGAAGTTAAAAATAATAATAATGCTAATAATGAATAATTCCATCAGGCTAAAATCTCATTAAGTCTGTGAACTTTCAAGACAAGACTAAGTGGCATTAGCATGATAAAATTGTTTAATAATCCTATAACTGTAGTAACACAATATGTCTGCATAATTGCCACTTTTAGCCATTTCAAATGTCAGTAAAAAAGAATTACTTTTCCTTTTAATTCAATGATGTTGATAGAATATTTAATCACTTGCTATTACTCTGCAACATGAAGTATCTATTTCCACAAGCATCATCTATCAGAGATAAAGCTATGAATTCTACACCATTTTACAAAAACCATGATTGATGGTATACTTAAGTAGAGTAATAAATTGATAGTTTTAAAAAGTTTACCAAATCATTTCTTCTGTACCTATTTAGTAATATTGCTATACATTTTATAAAAAAAACAACATTAAAATTATTTCCTAAAAATTTTATTATGTTATTGCAAACATTCATAGCAGGAAATGGGCATTTCAGTAGAAAGAATTATACAAATGTTTATTTAGAAAATAATTGTAAACTTAGAAAAATGAGAAAATTCTTAGTTCATTGATATCATATAGTAACCTAATTAGTTGCTAAAACAGAATGTCCTTTGAACTTTTTTTCTTCCTGTAACAGAAAAGGTATTTTCAAGAGTCAGTCAATTGCAAAAATCACAATCACAATCACAACCATCCTGTTATTTGTCGATTGCCTCGAGCAGGCCCCAGTAACGTCTCCTTCGCCCTAGCCCTGAGTTTTTTTTTTGAAGTACCATATTCAAGGCTCTTTCAGAGTTAGGAGAATGAGACCCTTCATTGTTACTGATATTTGGCATATTGAGTACGCCACGGGGAGTTTGCCAGATTCTGCCATGTATCTTCTCAATTGCAAAAAAATTCATAAAAAAGCAAACACTTTGCTTTGCGTTTCTTTGTCTAACTCTGTGCAGTTTAAGATTAAATAGAGCATGTTAGTAAAATGTGGAATAGCTTCACTAAAATCCGCTGGAAATGTTTCTTTTTTCTTTCTTCTTCTTTTCTGTTTTGTTTTGTTCTTTTTGGTTTTGGGGCCACCCTCGGCTGTGCTCAGGAATCCCAGAGGAGCCTGAAGGCCACAAGTCCTTTCCGGAGTCTAACCTGGGTTCTGGTTCCTTCCAAGGCAGACTCCCTGCCTGCTGTGCTATCACTCTGGTCTTCTCTTTTTTTATTTTTTTCTCTTCCTCTCCTTTCAAGATGGGAAAGCAGTTGTTGGGGGACCACGTGATACAAGGGATCAAAGCTAGAGCTCCTATAAGCAAAGTATTCACTACAGATCTTTGAGATATTTCTCCAGCACTCATCCCTAGGAACATTTTTTTAATGAATTGCAATGAGGCACCATGCTTTATAATTATTCACAGTTGAATTTCAGGCATGCATTTTTCCAACAGTGTTCCATCACCAGTGCCAACTTTTTGCCACCAGTGTAAATATGTTCTCTCCTACTATGTTACCTCTTTGCCAGACATATTTTTGAGTTGGTTTGTTGTCATTTGGCCCTCATGCATTTAGTTTTGTTGCTTCTATATATAGCACAGCGGGTAGGGCGTTTGCCTTGCATGCAGCCAACATGGCCGACCCGAGTTCGATTCCTCCGGCCCCCTCGGAGAGCCCGGCAAGCTACCGAGAGTATTCGATATGCCAGACACAGTAACAACAGTCTCCAATGGAGACGTTACTGGGCCCGCTCAAGCAAATTGATGATCAACGGGAGGGCCTTTACTTTACTTACTTTACTTCTATATATACTTATCACCAAATATTAGCCAAACGGCATGAAGGCTGGCTGACTTCGACCGTTAGTGTGGAAAAGTCGTACTGCAGTTGAATCTCACTAAGACAATGTTCATGAAAAATGAACTAGTTCCTGAAGTTCCATTTGCTCTCAATGGAACGAACATCTCTGAATGCAGCAGCTAAGTGTATTTGGGTCGAGAACTCAACATGAGAAACGACTTGGTGCCAGAACTGCATGGGAGGAAGAGAGTGGCGTGGAACATCTTCAAGAGTGTTGAAGAATTTGATAAGAGGATGAAGAACCTCTGGCTCTGGGCACATCTCTTCGATTTCACTGTTCTTCCTGCAATAACATAGCCTCAGAGACCTGGACCCTATGAAAACTGGCTGAGAACGCTATTTGGGTCTCCCAAAGAGGAATCGAAAGTGATATGCTTGGAGTATCACACTTCAATCAAGTGAAAAGGAATCTGGAGTTCCGACTTCCGTTGATGATCAAGAATCAGGGATGCTGTCTCATTTGCCTAGGCATCGAAAATCAGATGGGCTGGACATGTAATGTTATTTGGAGACTATGACAGGACTAGAGCCGTTACCGAATGGATTCTAAGGGACATCAAAAGAACACCTGGTTGTTCACCTACGAGATGGTAGGACTTCTTCATCAAAACCCTGAACAAACGATTTGATGCCCTTCATGTTCCTGGAGTGAGCAGATGCCATTGGGCTACATTAGCACACAACAGGGTCGAATGGAGATGATGCTACAGTAGCTTGAACAAATCAACACAAAGGATGACAAGTGATTACAAGTGATATATACCTATACCACACCTTTATACCACAAATATGACTGAGTCCCTTATTTTCTCCCTCTTTCACCTTCTCTTTCCTTCCAGGTCTGACTCATTTTTTATAATCTAGGAATCAGGGTAATCTAGGTGTCCATTCACTGATCCCTTGTCTTCCTTGTACTGTTATTCTACATACCACAGATGAATGAGGACAACAGCTCTTGTCTTTCTTCTTGGACACATTTGGCTTAACATGATATCCTCCAGTTTTATCCAAGCTTCATCCATTTGGAGGATTTTATTTTTCCTTGTAGTTTCATAGTATATATGCCACAACTCAGTGATTTACTAATACATTGTTGGAAATGTAGGTTGATTTCTAGGAATGTGAATTATTGTGACCCATCAAGCGTATTTAATGAAAGCAGTACAGAAATTTGCATTTATAAGAAACCCACTGCTCACCATATATCTAGCTTAAGATTTGGTTTACATTTTTAAAGGTTTATTGAAATTCAATGCTTTTTCCAAATGTTTTTGTCTCTCTGCTATTTTATTTTCTCTGTCCACCACCACTATTTTATCAGTATTATAAAATTTCATGCATACTAAAAAACATCTTATTATCTCATTCTTACTCTGGAAAATCTGGCAGACTACCGAATGTAACCTGCCCACACGGCAGAGTCTAGCAAACTCCCTGTGGCGTATCCAATATGCCAAATACCAGTAACAATGATGGGTCTCATTCTCCTAACCCTGAAAGGGCCTTGAATATGGCACTTTTTAAAATCTCAGGGCTAGGACGAAGAAGATGTTACTGGTGCCTGCTCAAGGAAATCGACGAACAGCAGGATGATCGTGATAGTGACTTAAAACCAAAGGTAGATTTTTAAACTTAAAATGAAACAGGAATTTAGAAATTGCCAACAACAAATTCTTGGCAATAGAAACTGAACAATAGTTATAAACTTTGGTAGAGAAAATTATCATTCCATGTTATGATATCAGCTATTACAGAAATGAAATAAGATGGAAAATTCTCAGCAATTCTTTAAACTATTTTCATAATGACTCACTACATTGCTAGATATTTGAGTGATGTTGTGGTTAGTCATTCAGAAATAATGCTTCATATAACTGATAAACTTGGATTCTACTTAGAGGATAATCATCTTTTATAATATTTTCTTCCATTTTTGTTTAGATATCTGCTATTAAAATAAGTCCTGTCATTTTTTAAAAGTGTCCCCATTTTAATTTATTTTTATTTATTTATTATTGTTGGGTTTTGTACCACATCCAGCAGTGCTCAGGGATTACTAATGGCTCTGTGCTCAGGGGTCACTTTTGGAAGCGCTTGGCAGACCATTTGAAGTGCTGGGGATCTAACCTCTGTCAGCCGGGAGCAAGGCAAAACCCTTACCCATTGTCTTTCTGCCCCAGACCTCCTCATCTTTTAAAGAATTCTTAGCCTGTCAATATTAGGATTGATGGTTCTGAGATCTTTCCATTCTAGTTTGATTTTTGTCTATTTTTGTTTGAAGCATTATTTATAAATTTCTTTATTCAAGTCTTCACTTTTAGTTGATGTATCCATGATACATGAAATTATATTAATAATTTCTTAGCATGTGACAGGATGATTTTATCTTTGGTTATAGGCTGTAATTATCACCACAAGACTATTTAACAGTATTCTCCTGACAATTATATTTTGTGTGTGATGAGAACCCTTTTTTGTAGAGAGAAATAGCACCATACCTGGTGGTGGGCAGAAGTGACTCCTGGCTCTGTGTTCAAGGATATCTTGTACCTGGACTCGGTCACCATATGCAGTGCTCGGGATTTGAACTGCGATCATCTACATGCAAAACAGGCCTCTGACTTCATGTGCTGTTGCTTCGGCCCTGTGAACTTTTGTTTTTGCAAGAGTTCTATGTTCACAATAAAATCAAGCATAAAGCATAGCCACTTATTGTCACTGCCCAGACAGGCATACAGTACTATCACAATAATTCTCACTATTAACATTTCATATCTGATTGGTAGCAGTGTAGCACTGTCCTCCCGTTGTTCATCAATTTGCTTGAGTGGGCACCAGTAACATCTCCATTGTGAGACTTGTTACTGTTTTTGGCATATCAAATATGTCACGGGAAGATTGCCAGGCTTTGCCTTGCTGGCAAGATACTCTCGGTAGGTAGGCGGGCTCTCCGAGAGGGGCAGAGGAAACGAATCTGGGTCAACTGTGTGCAAGGAAAACGCCCTACCCACTATGCTATCACTCTGGCCCATCTGATTGATAATTATTTAAAATTGATAAACTTTTAGATGTAATTTTAAGAATACAAAAAAAAATGCTTTCCTCTGTAATTATGTTTCTGCTATTGTGGTGTCATTTAGGATTAGTTTAAAAACAAAAAGAATTAACTGGCAAATTCATTGTCTATTAATTGTTCATATCACTTGCTAGTTATAAAATTTATGTAGCTATAAATTTGAAGTTTTAACGATTGCATATTAGCATACAGAGCAGCAGAAAAAAATGTAGGGGTTGGGGATGCTATAAAATGAAAATTCATTATATCTCCCAGGACACTTTTTTCCTTAAGTATTTTCTTACAAAACTAATCAAAATGCAAGCAAAAGAGGTTGCAAATATATTTAATGAGCTTTCAGTAATATAACATTTTGTATCATTCTATTGCAAAAAAATGCTGCTAGAATGCTACATATTCATATAATATTGTTTCTTTTACTTGTATGATCAGTGCATGTTTATTCTTGAAGTATTTTATAGTTTAATTTAATTATTCAAGAATTAGGATTTCTAATAATGATTCTAGAAATGTATCTTAAGAATTTCTCTCAACCATACAGAAAGGAATATTCTATGAGTAATTTGCTGCCTGAATGTTTTTATGAGAAACATTACTTCCTCAGAGGGAGAGTGATGGACTTTACATTTTGTATACTTTTGAAAATAAAAGACCAGCTCATTATGGTTGCTCAGAAACAAGAGTATAATTGACAAGATATATAGTAACTAATTTTAAAGTTCACTTGATATTTTATTTTCCTTCATATTTTTGTGTATTTTTATGATTGTGATTGTTGGGATTATAGTTATCCTATGTTAATAGGCATTAATACTCATCTTTTTTATATAGTCTCTGGTAGTGTTGCATCTTATGAAGTGAAAAACTAACATGAGAAAAGTGAAAAGAGTTTGTTTCTCAGAAATATTTTGCATTTTTTTTTGTGTCTCTCTGCACAAGATTACATACTCCTTTATTGCCAGCAGAGATGCTAGGATGGCCAGATGGTATTATCTACTTTGTACTCTGCTCCTTATTTTGTTGGTTGTGATGATCAAACCAACTGAACTCAGTTTATGGTTTGGACACCTGGAGTCAACTTTATCTCCTCCTTGTAGAACTTCTGGTAAATTGATGATGCTATAGTAATGTCATAAAAGTGGAAAAAAAAAGAAAGGTGTTTTGCTAAACTTTGCAAAATGATTATGTTAGAATTTTTTGTCAAGAATAAATTCTCTCGTAGGCATAATTTTCAAATTCTCAAAATAATCATTAGACGAAAATAACTAAACTAAAGATAACATTTATGAAAAGAACCGGGCTCATGTGTACTTCAAAAGGATGAACACAATATTATTAATTTAGATTTTTATTCATACTAATAAATATTTCTTTTTGTTATTGACTATGACTTTTAAAGTTTTATCAACATACCACATTTTATTTGTTTTCCAGAGCACAAAGACACTTTAATCTTTCTGAAATAGCACTTAGAAAGTATTTTAGTTCAATTAGTAGGTCTACCCTTAATCTTTTTCCTTTTATTTTAATTAAATTTAAACTGTCATTTTTCTTTTATTTACATGAATTGGTATGTTTACACAACTAGATTTGCTTTACAGTAATCTTCATACTTCTTCAGACTGTAAACTACCAAACCACATCCCCCACACAAATATCAGTAAGCCTCCTTTACAGTTTACTGACTATCCTCCATATTCAATTCTCTTCTTCCTTCATCTCAGGTAACAGCTCTGTTATCTGAGTCCACAAATTTCTTTTTGTTTGATTTTCTCTATCTCCATCATTAATTTTCTATCTTCCCTATTTGAGTCAGATCAACTAATATTTGTCCTTCAACTTTTAACATTTCTCATAATTTGACCTCAACAAAATAGGTTTATTAAAAGTTAAATTTTATGGGTTTTTGCATGTTATAAAAAAACTGATTTTTTAAAAATATTTTGACTAAAGTCATTGCAATCTCTTAGACACACTTTTATATAACTTTAGACCAACAGTTAGATACCCTCTCTAGCTTAACTAAGGACTTAACATTTGCTAACCCCTTCTCTGGCTAAACATACTTTGCACTCAATGACTTGTAGCTAAACTCTAGTGAAACTTTTATAAGCCTCTCATTTAATCAATGAATATCCTACTCTTTCATATAAAAGACTTTAATTATACAATGTATAAAGCAAAAAAAAATTCACCCACTGAGGTAAAGATTTTTATAATGTCACAAATAGTTAAGCATGTGAATAGCTGGCTTCCGAACTCCAATGAATGTGCCTTTAGTTTAAGCTGCTGTCTTCCCGGAAGACCTTTCAGCTTCTCTTGCATCAAGACCAGTATTGAAGGGTGCTTCATTCTTTGTCTCTGTATGCAAGCTAAATTCTATTAATAAAACTGTATCCTCCCAGAGGAAAATGCTGTGAAAACTGTTGTGAAGAACAAAGAGTTGAGTCCAAAACAAATTAGTCAAAGGATTTGAAATGATGCACTACATTGATTTGCCTCTTAGGTTTTTAAAACTACCAAGTTAATTCTTTTAACCTAGAAAATTGCTCTTTTGCAATATTTTTCAGGTTCTCCATAGGGGCAAGCTAAAAAAAAAAGAGAGAGAATTTAAAAAACTTAGTCTTCATCTTTAATTGCTATTTTCTTAATATAAAAGGTAAAGGTAAAGGCCCTCCCGTTGATCGTCGATTTGCTCGAGCGGGCCCAGTAACGTCTCCATTGGAGACTTTGTTGTTACTGTGTCTAATATAAAAGAAAATAATGGTATAGTTATACTATTTATCTCTGTTGATTAGTCCAACTATATTTTAAGTTCTGTCTTTTGTCTTATGTTTTTTTCCTTTACTTTATTTCATTTTAATGGAATAAATAATAAAATTTCTGTCTTTTTCTTTTATAATTACTCAAATATGTTGAGATCAAAAATATTAACCTTTATACAATACCTCATCTTTACCAGGACTCACTGTATTGGATCAGCAATTTATGAAAGACATCTAGTTTTTGCAGGATGTTCTTCATGTATCTGGAATGTTCAGAGAAATGTCATTGTGTTCTAACAGCCAAGCTTTTCTTTCCTAAATAGATTCAGATAGTAGAAAACACAATAAGCATTCATGTTTCAGCTACTGTACACAGAAAGTAAATGCTGTGTTCTCCAATTATATACCCCGTAGGCTGGGAAAATGTTCTCAAATCTTCATTCTAACTGCCTCATGCCAATATGGTTGCTTTTTAAACAAAAACATTTTATTCAAACCTTTTTTGAAAAGCCAGGAAGCAAATTTTAGCTTTCTCCCCATACTGTCCCCATAATTCTTTGAAACTCAATGATATACTTATATCATTCTCTGTGTGATGACTGGTCAATAAGACTAAGGTCTCTAACTAAATCATGCCACTAAATTTTCTTAAATATGGCTAAATATAAATGCCTACAAACAGTTTCCAATGCCATTCCAGTGCCTACAATTTATAGACCCTGTTTCTCCCTGCTAACCAAACTAAGTCAATAAAAGTCTTTGATAAAGAATGATACCAAAAAATGTTTTCAAGTGATTGACTTGGGTACCAAACCATTTATTTTTAAGGTTTTCCTGCCAATCTAAGTTTTTATTATTGATCTGTAATTTTCTGGTACAGTTATTATTGCTAATTATTATTGCTTTTCTCTTAACCTAGAAGATTGCTCTTTTGCAATATTTTTCAGGCTTCCATAGGGACAAGCTAAAATTTGTTTTAAATTTAAAAGCAAATATTTAAAAAAAATCTTTCATGGATTAAATTTTATCTTTCTTGACTACAGATTTAAAGGATGGGCTATATTTATCACAAAACTTGATCATTGACTTAAGTTTGATTTTATCAAAGAAAATATGTCCAGGTTATTTGAATACAACTATAAAGAAATGATTGAAATTAAGATACTCATCAAAAATAATTGTGTTATTATTATTATTAATTGAAGCACTGTGCTTTACAATACTGTTAAATGGTTACTGTTACTGTTAACATTTCAATACCACACACACTCTCTGGCAGTGTTGGCATCCCTTTGCTATATCTCAGTGTCCCCTCCCAGACCCACCCCAACCCCACACCCTTGATATCTCAGTTCCTCCTCTTAGGACAGACAATTCTTAGGGTCCGTTGTCTTTGACTATTTGTTATTTCTTTACTATGTTTCTTTATGTCCCACACATGACAGAAACAATTCTGAATCCTATTTTTTAGTTTAAGCTAACATTTATAGTTGACTGTTCAGAGCACACTATTGATCATTACCTTTGAGTATATATGGAGGAGGGTTTTAATTTATACATGACATGAACTAAAGATGGAATCAATTGATAATGACTTTAAGATTTCATTGGACATAAATAATTATGCATCATTGCCTGACCTTACAGGGTTTAAAGAAATGCACAAATAGTACATTTTTTCCTAAAGGCAGTGGGAATTTACAGAGCATTCAATTCAGCAGTTTATCATATTGAAATAATGGCATGTGTAAAGTACATTTTTGGAGTAATTTATCTGTCCAAGGCTGAACACTATAAAACTCTTGACATAAAATACTATGAAGGAACTTGTATAGATGTACCTATATGACAGGCAAACAAAATTCATCATATATATGCATATATATATATATATCTTGATCTGACTTCTGTGTTTCAGATTAATGTGCAGTTCATATTGATGTTCTTGAACAAGTACAGAACAAGCTTTGTTGCCCTTGAAAAAATATTCAAAGTAAAATAATATATATTATATTACCTCCTTTTTAAATATTTTATGAAAACAGAATTTGTATTGGATTTTTTCATAAGCTCTCTGACTACTAAAATTATCCTACCTTGGGTTTATGTCCTTGGTTCTGCCTTTTTAAGTTGTGATTTCACTAAAATGGGGATAGCAGAGGTATCTGTTAACAGAAGTTTTAGTGTTACTTTATTAACTACTATTAGCAAGGCTCTGAAAAATCGGTTTAATAATCAAAAATTTCTCACTAATAGTTTAATATCCTAGTCTCTACAACAGTATGTTTCCTTGGAAAACCACTATCAATAAATACTCAGAACAGGTTTCAATATTTATTTTACAAAGTATTTTTATTTTTTCTCAAAGTCATCATTACTATTTGTCATTCAGATTTGTTCTAGTGTGAATGGATTTTTAACATTGCTGTTAAACTGTAGGTCTGCAACATTAGTGAGTGTGAGTGTACACTAACACTAATAAGCACCTAGTAAGTTTTAAGAATTTTTTTCTTATGTGCTATCAAACTTTATTACAATCTAAAATATATTTGATTAAATATAGTAGCCATTGCTAAGTTATTCAACTGGTTACTTGTCTTTTTCTTATCAATATGTAAGGTAATTTATCAATATGAAGTATATTATAGTTGTCGGTTCTTTGTCTTTTGCCTTTGGGCCATTTCCATCCCTACCCCTAATAAACACCTACTTCCTTGATATCATTACCAGAAACAAAGCCCATACAATTCCAGTGTTACTGCCTTACACAAATTATGCTGTATTTCTGTAAATGGCAGTTCCTATATTGATTCCTCCAAAGAATTTCTGATCTCTAATCAAGCCATAGAGCCAGTACTAAAGTATATTAAATGTTAGTGCTAGCTAGTAATAGTGCTGGGTGCTAGTTGTATGCAACTGGTCTAAGGTCCCCTGAGCACTGACCTAAGGTCCCCTGAGTGCTGGCAGCAGTGATCTATGAATATATAGCTGGGAGTTAAGTCCTGCCTGAGTATAGCCAGGTGAGACTCAAAGACAAACACAAAAAGAGTTGCTGATATGGTATTATTTTTCGTTAAGTATTTTCATTTCTCTGTCAGCTGTGAAATATTTCCCTTAACAAAAAAAAAATAGCAGTATTTTTCATGAACTCATCTTTATGATAATCCCAGATCCCTGAAAGCTGTAGCTGGAGTGATAGCAGTGGGTAGGGTGTTCGCCTTACACTTGAGTGACCCAGGTTCAAATCCCAGCAACTACTGTGAAACTCTTGGGTGTGACCCCTTCAAAAAAAATCCCTCAATGCCTTTTCACTCTGCTTAGCATCATAATCATCCCCTTCACGAGCTCTAGCAGTTCCAGATTCTTTTGACGAAATCCTTTCTTTTACTCTCTGGTCTACTGCTGCTTGTAATCTAAGTCTCCCTTCGTACAAACTCTTTTCTAATTACGAAGATAAATACCATGTTCTTAGTTAAAATGTTCTTCTCCCACCAAGAATTGGAGAGGTATTGCTTAAAAACTCTCAGAGTGTTTCCTTTTAAGCTTTTCTTGTAACTCTCAATCTGATTGGGATTGACTAATTATTAATGTAATTATATTTTAGTTGCTTTACTATCAATATTAGGAAAACAAGAACATCATTACCTTGTTGATTTAGTGTCATATACAAAAGGAAACTCAATATTATAAAAAAGAAAATCAAAACTTTAAGGTTTTGCAATCTGGGGAACTATTGAGATTTTGCTGTGCTCCTCAGTATTTTAACTTTCAAAATCCCTGACATAATCCTACAGTATTCTGAGCTGCATCTAGACCAACACAATGAAGCTACACCCCGCAATGCTTGGGTGGTCATGTGCTGTTGGAGATAAAATACCATACTATTTTTGAAGCTTAGTGATAAAACTTAATTTTAGTTACAATAGAGAAATATAAAAACCCTATAGATATTGTTGTCCTTTGTGGACTAGACTCTTACAGAATACCAAAATTTTATGCCTGTATCAGTCATTTATCACTTTGTAGTTGGTCTTTTTTTCCCCAATGTTCTATTTTTTTTACTATAAACTGGGGTTAGTAACTCTTCCTATACCATAAAATTGGTTTTTGAATGAAATGAAGTAGAAAAGAATCAAACTACTTAAAATCAAGATTGTCCGCTAACTATGTTTGTTGTACTAGCTTTACTAGCTTTGGTGAATTTGGATAGCTTCTAAGGCATAAGCAAAATAAATAACATGTAATTTAAACCCTTCCTTTTCCTGTCTCTAAATCCTTTTGTAAATTTAAAACTGCTAAAAGAATAGATTTATTTATGACAAGTATACACACTATTTATTAACGTGTGCTTATCAATAAAGCATCAGCACTTTTGTTCCACTAACCAATGATTAATGTCAGAATAAGTGCACAACAATTTTTATCCACATGTAAAAATATTTGCTTAAAAAATCCCTAAATATATCATTAACTGAGGTTTATATTTAATGTACTAATGGATATCAATTATTTATTCTTGATTTAGCATACTTTCACATCATATACAATTAAGTTAAATTATCTTCCATTAAATTAAGTAGAATAGGCAGGAATAGTAGCTCTGGCCCATGTGTGAGGCAGCACTGTAGCACTGTCATCCCATTGTTCATTGATTTGCTAGAGCGAGTGGGCATCAGTAACGTCTCCGTTGTGAGACTTGTTACTGTTTTTGGCATATCAAATACACCGTGGAGAGCTTGCCAGACTCTGCTTTGCGGGCAGGATACTCTCGGTAGATTGCCAGTGTCTCTGAGAGGGGCGGAGGAATCGAACCCAGGTCAGCCATGTGCAAGGCAAATGTCCTACCCACTGTGCTATTGCTCCAGCTCCATGTGTGAGGCAGTGGGATCAATCCCTGCCACTGTTTAAAAAAAAAAGAAAAAAAGAAAATATTAAACTGAGACTGGAGAGAAAGCATAGCAGACAGACTCTTGCCTTGCCTGTAGCTGACCTGGATTCAATCTCCAGCACCGTGTATGGTCCCCCACAGTCTGCCAGGAGTGATTCCAGTGCACAGAGCCAGGAGTAAGCCCTGAGCACTGACAGTTGTACTCCCTCCCCTACATAAGTTAACTTTAAAAGGTAAATAGAATAAAATATAGGAAACAGGGGCCTTGTGCGACCATTAAACACCACTTGAATGTGGTTTAATTAACTTAGACGATGCTTCTGGTTTTTATTGAACATTCTGCCGATAGTAGTATGGATTCAGATAAACTTTGATGCATACATTAGTAATTAAACCTAGATGAATTTCAGGGTTATACTATTTAGCAATGATTTGCAAATTGTTAGAAAATTATATTATTCATCATTGGCATCATTAAGAAATAATTAGAGGTATATATTGGTTTAGATATTACTAGATTTAAAGGGCACAGTTTCAAAATGGGTCTGTCTTTAAAATGACAGTTTCATTAAAATAAGATTATTCTCTCTGGTAATCTGAAAAAAATAACACATTGCTAAGTGCCTACTTTTATTAAGATATATTTCTTATTAGCTATTTAAAATATGTTTTATTATCTTAAGACATAAACAGAAAAATCCAGGTGATAAATTTGGAGACGAGTTTTTGATAACTGTTTCAATGAAAATTTACTTATTTAATCATTTCTTCTCTTTTATTGATTCTCTTCCTTATGCACAAAGATGTGAGATCTTATAAGATGCTTGTTACTATTTGAGAACTTAGATACCTAATAGGAAAAATAGTAATGGTTTCTTTATATTTAGCTTTCTTAATTTATAAAACATATACATGTATACAGAATAAAATAATATGTATGTACAGTAAAGAATTGTCCTTTGCCTTAACAATTTATTTCTTAATTTTCTGTTGTAAACCTGACTTCAGGACTTATAATTAGACATACTGCTTCATGTATGTGACATAGGAACCATGTTCTGCATTTTAAATTAGAAGTTGAGTGAATAAATTAATGAATGATTCAGAATAAACATAAAATTCTAAATAGGATGATGCAAGTCTGTTTAAAGAAGTACATACTCGAAGTTACTTTTTCACCTATCACACTCATATGCCTTTTAGAGATTTTTATGGTATGTTAAGCCAAATAGGGATAAATTTTGAAGTTTGATTCATACTAGAGAATTGTTGCACATCAATTGTATTTCTTCTCATTAGAATATGAAATATCTAAGCCACGGACTTTTCTGAAATTTGGAAATCAGCGTTAAATAGGTCGTTTCCCTATTTTCATCTAATGTCTGAATTAGATAAATTTGCTTTCATTGCAATTACCTATAGCTTAAACAGGTGAAAATTGAAAAGAATTTTTACTCTGCTGTAAACTTGAATATCCATGGTACTTCTCGATAAAAAAAGAGAAGATTGTATCATGGTAACAGGAAAAATTTCAGTTATTAAAATGTTTAATTAGAAAATATAAAATAAACATGAAAGAATTTGTAGCACAAACTCTGATTTCATTGGTTATTTTGTGCCGTTTCCTCACTTGTTTACTGTTTCTATCTAGCCTTTATTAATTTTTTAGTGTATTAGAATTTTTTGCTTACTTATTGTTTTCTAGTTCCTCAAAGAGTCAAATTAGGTTATCAGAGATATTTTCTTTGTATTTTTTAAATTTTTTGTATACTTCTAAAATTTTTGTCTATTTGTCATTTGCAAACATTTTTGCTCTTTCTTAAGTTATTGTACATCTTTCCTAATATAGACAGGCATGACTTCAAATTTGTCTCTAAGCAATGTACTATATTTCATAAATTTTGATATCTTATGTTTTCTTCTCTAAATATTTTTATTTTTAATTATTATATCTTTTATTGACCAACTGCTTAAGAATTTATGGTTAAAGAATGGATTAAGAAATTCTGGTGTGCATACACAATTGATCACTACTTAGCTGATCTTTTCTTAGCTGTAAGAAAAGAAATCATGCAGTTTGCTGCTACATGGATGTATTCAGAGGTATCATGCTGAGTGAAGTTAGTCAAAGGAAAAGGACAGACATAGAATGATCTCTCTCAGAGGCAGGAAATAAAGAAGTATAGTAGGGAATTTAAAAATGCCCAAATGTAACAGAAGCTGAGAACTTGAGAATTGGCCTTTAATAGGAAGCTGCAACAATGGTGGAGGGAAGGAACCACTTGGGAGCAGGTGTTTGTACTAGAAGGTGGTAGAATGTTATGCATGAAACCCTATCAATAACATTACTGTAAATCGCAGTGCCGAAAAGTGGCTGGGTGGGCAGCGAGAGGGGTGACAGTGCCTGTCACAGAGGCTGGTTGGTGGGTGGAAGAAAACCAGGGGACATTAGTGGAGGAAAGAGGATACTGGTGAAGGGATTGGTGTTGGAATATAGTATGCTGAAACTCAATCATGAATAGCTTTGGAAATCCAGGGCCTCAATGAAATATTTTAAACTAAAAGAAAGAACGCGTGGTTTATATTTTTCATACATGTTCTTCTTTTTATTAGTGATTCTAGTCATTCTCCTATTAGTGATTTCTAATTTTTATCTTGTAATCAAGGAACATTTTAGAAAATTGCCACGTTTACTTGAGAATGAATGCATTCAGCTGTTAGTAGGTAGAGTTTTCTGGTATAGGACTACTCTTATTTATATTGCTCTTAAAGTCTTCAATATTGATCTTCTACTGGATGTATTGTTAATTATTTTTAACATCTTCTTAAAGTTACAAACTCTTATTGTATCATTGTCTGTTACTTTCAGCTCTATCAGTGTTAAATTATTAAATTATATTAAATTATATGATTAATATAATTTGGAATTCTACTATAAAATCTTTTGATTTAAAGTTCATTATTTCTAATACAGTATAGTTTAATTGTGTTATTGTATCCCATTCTTTCATTTGCCTTCTATTTCTATCATTGAAGTGCAAGCAAATGTCACAGATAGTACATAGTTTGGATATTTTCCGGAGTAATCTTGTTTTTTCTTTTTGTCCATTAAGCAAAATTCTGGTTTTTGTGTGGTAGTTCAATCCACATATACTTGAGTGCTAAAGTTTCTCATTTATTCCATTCCTTCCTTTGTGTTTCATTGATTAGTAGTAAATCATTTCAACTCATTTCTCATTCCTTCAACTTCATCTGTGTGTACAACATGTTACTTAAATTTATACTGATTTAGCTTTAATCATATACAAAACTCTGTCCCTATAAAGCTCTCCCTAATACCTCATTTCATTTTGTTTTTATAACATATTAAATATTTGATATATTATAAATGATCAATAGCATATGTTTACAATTGTTTTTATACTTTGGTCTTTTAAATCCTGTGAGAAATGAAGTATAGAATTATAAACTAAAGCTACTATAATTCTATTATTTATAGTTTCCATGTATTTATCTCTAACAAAGTTAATCATTTATTCATATAAATTATAATTGTATGAAACCAAATTATATAATTGTAATTACAAGAAAGGTGAAATGGTATCAACCTGCCGATACCTGGAATGGGAAAGCATGGGAGTGAAGATAGATGGTCGGCAACTACACCACCTCCGCTTTGCTGATGACATCGTTCTAATAACACCAAACATCAGCCAAGCAGCACAAATGCTGAACGACTTTGACCGTGAATGTGGAAAGGTCGGACTACAGCTGAATCTTATGAAGACAATGTTTATGAGAAACAGCCTTGGTCCTGACGCTCCATTCGCTCTCAATGGAACCACCATCTCCGAATGCAACAGTTATATATACCTAGGTCGAGAAATCAACATGATGAATGACCTGGCACCTGAGTTGCGCAGGAGGAAGAGAGCGGCTTGGAATGCCTTCAAGAACGTTGAAGAAATAACTAAAAGGACAAAGAACCTCCAGCTATGAGCACATCTCTTTGATTCCACTGTTCTTCCTGCATTAACATATGCCTCAGAGACATGGACCCTACAAAAACAGGATGAGAACGCTATTTGTGTCTCTCAAAGAGGAATCGAAAGAGCTATGCTTGGAATATCACGATTCACTCAAATGAGAGATAGAATCCGGAGTTCTGATCTTCATCAACGCTCAAGAATCAGGGACGTTGTCTCATTTGCCAAGACATCAAAAATAAGATGGGCTGGACACATAATGAGGTTTACAGACAACCGCTGGACTAGAGCCATTACTGATTGGATTCCACGGGACATCAAAAGATCACGTGGATGCCCACCTACAAGATGGTCAGACTTCGTCATCAAGACCCTGAATGTTCGGTTTGAGGCTCTGCATGTTCCTAGAACGAACAGATACCATTGGGCTACACTAGCACGCAACTGGGATGAATGGGGACATTACTGGCACCCGCTCGAATAAATCGATGAATAACGGGGATTAAGTGATTAAGTGATGAATTACAAGAAAGCAAACTACTTGGTTTCTTCCATTTTAGCATTTCTTCCTTTAGCATTTGTTTTTTTGTACATCCCTTGGTAATGAATATCATTGCACTTATAAAAAATTATTAAAAAGCCATGATTTATAACTTACTGATAGTTGAGTTTTAGGTATATAATAATACAACACCAATCCCTCCACCAATGTGAACTTCCACCATTGGTGATTTTTTAACTGGAAACTTCTTACTAGTTGTCCCACATAGGTGAGTTTTTAAGATAAAGATCTTGCTAATCATTTTAATTTTTCTTTTTCTTTTATCCTGCACTTAAATATGTCATGCATTACTTCTGGCTTTCATAGTCTGATGAGAAATCAGTCATTAATCTTCCTGAGTATCCCTTTATATGATGAATCACTTCTTCTCTTGCTTTGGTGACTGAAAACCAGAGTACTACATTAATTTTTGCAATTTAAAGAATTATTTTGTAAAAGCTATATCCCTTACCCTGTATGGCCACTGAAGTTTCTGAGTCTTACATTCACATAAATATGCCTTGACAAAATTTCTTTGGACTCTAAGAACTGAAAATAAAATATAAAATTCTATGTTTAGGGGATAGAGCAATAAGACAGCAGGTAAGGCACACTTGCCTTGCACATGGACACCCTGGGTTCAAATTCTGGTGTCATATGGTCTCTATAGCACCAAGAGTGATTACAGAGTGCAGAGCCAGGAGTCACCCCAGAGCATTACCAGGAGCATCTCCAAAAGAAAAATAACAATGCCCCTTCAAATTCCAAGTTTATCTTTACATATAGGATCAGTGTTCAGAAATTCTTTCAAAATTAGCAAGTTTTTATTAAAGGGTTTTCCAGATCAGTTTGTTTTTTGAGAACATCTTACTATGGGTATGTGTATGAAGAATCAGAATTGCTCCGTGTATAAAGGTACACGAAAATGTTCAGATTTTACAAAAATATTCCCAAACTTTTGCATCAGGCAACATGCTGTCAAAGTATTCCATACTCTTTTGCCCCAGAAATATGTAGACTGTGGTTTTAATTTTCTGTTTATAAGTGTTTCCCTTTATATATTTTTGCCTGAGCTCTGGGTGAGAGGTAACAGAGAACCGTGTCTTGCTATCATGTTTTTAGAGTCTTCAGACATATTAGGTTTATAGAAAGGGTTGGAGACTCTATGCAGTCTCCTACCTCTGCACCTGGCTGTCCTCACCAGGGCCCCTTGGAGGAGGGCAGGTTGAGTTTCCCTCACCTCCCCGAGCAGAGCCCTGGCAGTTGAAGACCTCCAGTTCCAGCCACAGCCATGCTTAAGACCACTCTCCACACATTCGGACGAGCCTCACGTATGAAGGAACCGGCAGAGGTACCCAGGTGTCTGGGACCCGGGGCATAGATCTTCAAGCCTGCTTTGATTGGGACGGGGCCTCCTGCACCCAGATCTCCCATCTTCCAGTATGTAGGCATTACACCCACCATGGGGCACCCGGCACAGTGTAATCCCATCAATGGCCATGACCCAGAGACTATAAAACCTTGCTCCCAGAAGCAAAATCTTATCATCTAGTTCTTACTCTGGAGAACCTGGCAGACTACCAAAAGTATCCTACCCACACGGCAGAGTCTAGCAAACTCCCCGTGGTGTATTCAATATGCCAAAAACCAGTAACAATGACGGGTCTCATTTTCCTGACCCTGAAAGAGCCTCGGGAAGGGGTAGCTTCGCCCCATTGGCTCCTCAGCCAAGCACATACACCTAATGATCAAGTACGACATCATTGGTCTGACCGAGACAAGAAGGCACAAATCTAACCATACCGTTTTCGACACTGGAGAAGAATTGTTCCTCGGAACATGCGATAAAAGAGGTGTTGGAGGCATCGGTGTCCTTGTCAACACAAACTTGGCCAAGAGCATTGATTCATTCGAATGCCTAACAACCCGAATCGGACGTTTATGTTTGAATAGATGTGGCTCACTGCCTGCAGTTTCTATCTTCGTTGTCTACGCACCAACATCTCATTACCATGGAAGAGAAATCGAGAAGTTCTACATGGAGCTAGAGAAGTTCTATAAAGAAGACCACACCTTCTATAAGATCATTGTGGGTGATTTTAATGCCAAGATAGGACCGAGAAGATCAGCTGAAGAACTTCACATCGGGACCCATGGCCTAGAATGGAACGAACAGGGTGAGAGACTGTCTGAGTTCATCATGTCGACCAAGACCATTCATGGTAACTCACAGTTCCAGAAGGCAGAATCTAAACGATGGACATGGGAGTCTCCTGGTGAACGATTCCACAACGAAATAGACCACATCATATTCATTCGATGGTTTTGCCTGACTGATGTCGCTGTTGTCCCAAAATTTCGAACGGGATCAGACCACCGTCTCCTTCGTACAAAATTCTACTTCACAGAGTGGGGAGATAGGGCTGCAAAGTTCAAAAAGAGAACTCCCAGAATGACCACCAACTGGGAACTCTTTGGTACTATTGCGGCAACATGTGAAGATGCCATTGTTGACAACATTGACGAGGAATACAATCAACTGGTTCAGCACCTTCATGAATGTGCGAGGAATGCCAAGAGAGAGATAGCCACAAAAAATCGCCTATCTTCGAAAACTCTTGAGCTAATTCGCCAGTGTGGTTTGACGCATGCCTCAGGCAACCGCAACCTAACGTCCGAGCTCACAAAGCAGTGCAGAGATGCGATCAAGGAAGACCTCAAAGAGAGAAGAGCAGAAGTACTGGTAGATGCAGCAGAAGCCGGGAAAAATATTCGTAATGCCCGCCTGTCCTTCGCCAACTACAAGATCAACTACAATGACTGCCCTCCGACGTCCTGATGGATCCATCACATCCTCCAGAACTGCAATGGAGAAGGTTATCCATGACTTCTACTCAAATCTCTTTGATAGCCATGTCCACTTGCCGACATACCAAATTCCACAGGATGGATATGTCATTCCCAACGTTATCCCTTCCGAAATCTGACACGCCATTTCGTAGGTAAAGAAACAAACAGCACCCGGCACAGACAAGGTCAGACCTGAACACCTGAAGAACCTACCGTCAGTACTCATCAATACACTGGCTCGGCTCTTCACTCGCTACCTGTCTGAATGCAAGGTTCCCTCCCAGTGGAAAACCAGCAGGACCGTACTACTGTTCAAGAAGGGAGACATCCATGACATTGGCAACTATCGCCCGATCTGCCTATTGTCTGTCATCTACAAGTTGTTCAATCGAGTTATCCTAAATAGGATTGGAAGAACACTAGATGAAGGACAACCATGCGAGCAAGCAGGGTTCCGCAAAGGATTCAGCACCATCGAGCATATCCACAGGATAACCAAGCTCATTGAGGTTTCTCGGGAATTCAAGATGCTGCTCTGTTTAACGTTCATTGATTTAAAGAAGGCCTTTGATTTTGTTGAGATGGAAGCAGTCATTGAAGCCCTAGCCAATCAGGGCATTCAAGCCGAATACATCAGGATCCTCCGTGAGCTGTATTGCGGAATCACTACCAGGATCTCACGGTTCTACAAAGAAGTGATTGTTGATGTCAAGAGAGGGGTGCGGCAGGGTGATACCATTTCACTGAAACTCTTCAGTGCCACCCTCGAGAACATCATGCGACGACTGGAATGGGAAGGAATGGGAGTGAAGATAGATGGTCGGCAACTACACCACCTCCGCTTTGCTGATGACATTGTTTTAATAACACCAAACATCAGCCAAGCGGCACAAATTTGGCCGACTTTGACCGTGAGTGTGGAAAGGTAGGACTACAGCTGAATCTTGCGAAGACAATGTTTATGAGAAACAGCCTCGTTCCTGACGCCCCATTCGCTCTCAACGGAGTGACCATCTCCGAATGCAACAGCTATGTGTACCTAGGTCGAAAGGTCAACATGACAAATGACCTGGGACCCGAGCTGTGCAGGAGAAAGAGAGCGGCTTGGAACGCCTTCAAGAACGTCAAAGAAATAGCTAAGAGGACGAAGAACCTCTGGCTCTGGGCCCATCTCTTTGATTCCACTGTTCTTCCTGCATTAACATATGCCTCAGAGACCTGCGCCCTACGCAAACAGGATGAGAATGCTATTCAGGTCTCCCAAAGAAGAATAGAAAGAGCTATGCTTGGAATATCACGTTTCACTCAAATGAGAGAAAGAATCCGGAGTTCTGACATCCGTTGAAGATCAAGAATCAGGGACGCTGTCTCATTTGCCAAGGTGTCGAAAATCAGATGGGCTGGTCACGTAATGAGATTTAAAGATGACCGCTGGACTAGAGCTGTTACGGACTGGATTCCACGGGATGTCTAAAGACCGCGTGGCCGCCCACCTACCAGATGGTCAGACTTCTTCGTCAAGATCATGAACGATCGGTTTGAGGCCCTTCATGTTCCCGGAGCAAACAGATGCCATTGGGCTACACTAGCACGCGACAGGGACAAATGGAGACGTTACTGGCGCCCGCTCGAGCAAATCTACAACTAACGGGAAGTTAAGTGATTAAGTGATTAAGTGAAAGAGCCTCGAATGTGGCACTTTTTTAAATCTCAGGGCTAGGACGAAGGAGATGTTACTGGGGCCTGCTCGAGGCAATCAGCGAACAACAGGAAGACAGTGAGAAAGGGTTAAAACTGTTCTTTTAGGAGTTTAGGAAACAAACAGAAAGGAGGGTCCCAAACTGAGGAAGCAGGGGCCTTCAAGATAAGGGAAGAGTTTGATATGGGAAATCAAAGTCACCACAAAGAGTTCCATGTATTTTTTGTTTTGTTCTGTTTTGTTTTGTTTTGTTTTGTTTTAGGTCCACACCCAGTGATTTCAGGGCTTAGGTTGATGGTAATCCCTACTGAACCAAAACGAAATTCTGGCAATATAAACAAATCATTTCCCTTGATTTTCTGAAATGGGTTTTCTTTATTTACAGAAGTAAGGAATCTCAAAGTATAATGGGATTAAATATTTATTAAATGCTTCATTGAGTATATTAAAGCAGTATGTTTAATTAAAATATACTGAGACTGAATTTTAAATATTTCTGATTATTCTGTGTGCTATATGTTTGTGCATTTAATATATATGATAGCTGACTGTAATCACGGTCCTCCCGTTCTTCATCGATTTGCTCAAGCGGGCGCAGTAACATCTCCATCATGAGACTTGTTACTGTGTCTGGCATATCGAATATGTCATGGGTAGCTTGCCAGGCTCTGCCGTGCAGGCGAGATACTCTCAGTAGCTTTCCGGGCTCTCCGAGAGGGGTGAGAGGAAACGAACTCGGGTCGGCCATGTTGGCCACTTGTAAGGCAAAGGCCTTACCGCTGTGCTATCGCTCCAGTTGACTGTAATAATGATGAGAAATGTAAATAAAATCTGATACAACAGCAAAAATGGAATATATGCATCTGTGGTATGTATGTGTATCAGAACTAAAAAGTAATTCTATGTATCTAGCTTTTTTAAGTGTAACTAATTATAAAATATAATCTAGAAACACCTTCAGTACTGATTCCTGCTAGA
The DNA here is from genome assembly GCF_029834395.1 of Sorex fumeus. NCBI lineage: Eukaryota > Metazoa > Chordata > Mammalia > Eulipotyphla > Soricidae > Sorex > Sorex fumeus. Next base: position 17,907,639 of record NW_026606059.1, read on the forward strand.
AAATACTGCCTGAAAATCTTCTGCATACAAAAAATAAACCCACTGAAAAATTGGCTCTGAATATTCTTTATAAATACTAGTCTTTTAAAATAATTTTTTAAAAAAGCAAGATTAGGAAAAGACTTTGTATTTATTTTTTGCAGTGGTGGTAATTGAACCCCAGTACTCACACATGCCAACCAAATATCCTACCAGTAAACTGCATCCTCAGTTCCAATACTGAATTTTTAAAGCCTGTTGTCAGCTAGAGTTGCAGTTCATTGGTGGAGCACAAGCATTGTGTATATAGGTCCCTGTTTTCCATCACACGTGGCAAAAACAGACCATTTTTCATTGTATTCACTCCTATTTCAAATACAAATGCACACTTTCCATTCAATAATATCAACTATTAATATCCCTGATCGATAGAAAAGGTAATTCCATATTCTGCAGATTGTTTAGTATATATTCTCTTAGTGTTTTTTTAATGGACAGATGGGAACAATTACTACTTTGGAATTTATAGACTAATATCATCAGTCTAATTTATAGACTAATATCATCAGAATTTATAGACTAATATCATCAGTTCAATTGTCATTACCAGTTGAAGGCAAATTAAAGAATAGACAATACTGAATAAGGACAAACCCTTGATTCTGAATTACAATACTAATTACCAAGCAATAGACAGAGGGCAGGGAGGAAGAAAGATTAGACTGGAGGGAAGTGACAAAAGGGTGTGATGAAGGATTCCCAACACTTTGGTGGTGATGCAAGATGTGCAGGATCTTTGTGCATAAATACCAAACATCTGAATACTGTTGCAGCCATGTTACCAACATTATGAAAAAAAGCGAAATGTCTGAAAAAGAAAATAATAAGATGATTTGGGAGGACTCATTGAGTCATTTCTTATTTAATTGCCAAGGATTTTCTACGTTTGGAGGAACAGATAATAAACAGTTTTTTAATTAACCTTCTTCATACCGCATATTTTTAAAAGGATTAATTTCAGAATATGGTTTAAAACATCATAAAATTTATTCCTTCAGTTCTGAGATGTTTCTGGAGTCTGGAATGTTTAAGATGAATGTAGTTCCAAGTACGGAATCTCGTGATACCTAGATGACAGATGGCCCTATTTGTTTATGCTGTTTATGGGAGAAAGGGGTGGTAATGCTCTGATCTTTTTATTGGGTCACTGATTGCATTCATGAAAACTGCACCTTTAGGAATCAATAAGGAACCAAAGTCTCTGACTTCTAATAATGCCATATTACAAATTAGGTTTTAACATTAATGTAGGGGAAAGGAAGCACATTAAATATATATCATTACCTTAATATGAAGGCATGTTATGGAGAAAACACTACTTCGCTTAAGCAACATAAATTGTTTTCTAGAAAACACAAGGGACTTCTAAAAATAATCAATAAAGTCCAGAGTAAACACTGAATTTCTGCTTCAAAAGCCTCTACTTTCTTCATGTTTGTGTTCGTGGGTAAGAATTTAAAAATGAGAAAATATCTAGTTATATAACAACACTACATGGAGTTTAAAGACCTGTACATGTTCAAGTATTATCACCTAACCAAAGAGTGAAATATCAGATTTAGAGGTGAACCGAAACCAAATAGTTGCTTGGATACTGACCAAGCAACTATTATTACCGATTATTCCAAAGAGTCTATAAAGTATAAGAAAGACACAGGAAAAAGAACACAAGTTTAGTTATTAGAAAAATAATTCTTTTATTGTTTAGGAAACTTAAACTTTTATGTAATGGAAACTAGGTATTTTAAATAGATATTATAAAATACCTTCAAATGTTCACTGTTATCTCTAGAACTTTTCTGAAACAATTTTCGGTTCATTAAACGTGAAGTAGATAAATCAGTAAGTAGAGCACATGGGTCAAAAAACATTTCTTGAACCATAAAAATGGATTTTTTAACCATAAGCATTAAACATCACACACCATTATTCTGCGTTCATGGAGGGATTCAGCAGATATATAGCTGTATTATAAAATGTCTTTGGAGATTCAGTGAAGATGTTGTTTTATTTTCAAATATCTGAAAAAGAATCATGGCAAATTTACAGTGTTCTAAGATTTTTTTATAAATATGGATAAAAGAATTACCAGATTATAAAATATAGTTTAATCACTGTGCATGCTGCAGTCTATTGAAGCACAGATTTTTGAAGAATATATTGGGACTTATTTTTTTGCACTAACCATACTATTCATTTAAATAAATTACCCCAGATGTTATAGAGTGGTTTGTACTAAAGGCATGTTCAATTTTTAAAAACATTATGCTTTAAAATTACCAATTAACAGAACCTGAAACTCATACTAAAATATTCTAACTTAATTGTCCTAAACATGTGGAAATTATTGAATCAATTTAATGAAATTCTTTCTCTGCATAATTTTTTTAAAGTGACAAATATTTTCACTGAAGTGTAAAATATATAATTCACTAAAGCCTATGGCCTATAAAAATCAGCTGTTATTTATAGACTTTTTCAGAAAAAAATATGGACTTATAAAAATATGTGTAACAACATAGGAAAATTTGTTCTTTTTTTTTCTTGGTTCTTTCTGAAAGTAGCTTATTTTCTGGAATTGTATTTTTTATTGAAGTGTTAGCATAATATTTTGTGTTGGCCTAAAAAACACCTAAAAATAAATCATTTTTATTTAAATTGAAATTTAAACAAAAGCACTGTTTCAAACAGCCTATTTCCAAATAATGTAAAATTTAAACTCACTAAACACACTAATAATTCATATTTTAATATTTTTGTCAGTTATTTCAAGGGAGCAGGATAATATAAAATCTCACAATAAAATAATAAAATCAGTTTTGCCCTAATGCTTTAGTTTTTAGATATATGAGGCCAAATTTTAAAATAAGTTTAGTGCAGTTTTTATAAGACAAAATTAAAAATATATATGCATAATTTAAAATTTGTTAGCCTACATGTTCAGTCACTTTGAGAGAAACTATTTAAGAAAATAAACACATTTTTTCTCCGTTAGCTGTTCAGTGTTCACCACCAATAACTGGAATGGATATATTGTAATATTTAGGAGCCAATCTCCTTTTTGTCCATGCTTTTTCAAGGCTGAATTTTTATATATCATAGTCTATATATATATGCAACTGTTACTTACAACAACACACACATTTTAGCTAATGGAAATGAAAGGGATCAACACAGCAATTCACAGAAACAGAAATAAGAAGTTTCACATGCACTTTCTATACTTCCCATATCAAAAATTCAGCCATAATGTCCTACCTTGCTACAAGGCAGATTTGAAAGCATTATTTTACAATGCATATACTGTCACCTGAAATTTAATAAAACAACTGAAGATAGAGCAAGACACTGTTCAATCAATAGGGCATATTTTGCATGTGAAATATCCTGGGTTTGATCTCTGGTACTGGATGACACCCAGAGCAGTTCACTGCCAGATACGGCCACCAAAAATAACTATAAAATATAGTGCCTTAAGTAAATAATAATAGTAAAACTTGATTACACATGAAACAGATAAAAGGAAAATGAAATTTTATTTTATACCATAAAGAAAAAAATAACTAAAAAAAAGAAAAAAAAATAACTAAATATGGATGGAAGATTTTAATGGTATATCTAAAACTGTATTTCATTGTATCACTGGTATCACTGTCATTCCATTGTTTATCGATTGCCTCAAGCAGGCTCCAGTAACGTTTCCTTCATCCTAGCCCTGAGATTTTAAGAAGTGCCACATTTGAAGCTCTTTCAGAGTCAGGAGAATGAGACCCATCATTGTTACTGGTTTTTGGCATATTGAATACATCACGAGGAGTTTGTCAGACTCTGCCATGTGGGCAGGATACTTTTGGTAGCCAGTCAGGTCTCCAGAGTAAGAACTAGATAATAAGATGTCCCCGATTTTGGGAGCAGAGTTTTATAGTCTCTGGGTCTTGGCCATTGATGAAAATAAACGGCACCAGAGGCAGTTGGTGGGTGTAACGCCTACATACTGGAAGATGGGGGATCTGAGTGGAGGAATCCCAGTCCCAATCCGAGCAGGCTTGGAGATCTTATTTATATTATTTATAAAATAATATAAAAACTATATAAAATAATACAGGAAAACAGAGAGTCTTTAACATTTGTTTAGACAACATTGCTTTTGATATAAAACCGAAAGCAAAAATAAATAAATACATAAATAAGTAGAACTCTATCAAAATAAAATGTTTCTTCACATCAAAAAACTTAAAAAGAATTTAAGGAATGATAAAAGTATTTGAAAACCATACCCAATGAGAGATTTATATTAAAATGTACCAGAAACTAATACAAGAGCTGGAAAATGAACCAAACAACAGAAAGAAGAGAGGAGAATGAGAAGGAAGTGGAAGAGAGAAGAAAAGAAGAGGGAGGAGGAGAAAGAAGGAAGAAAGAGTAGGAGAAGGAGAAAGAGAAGAGGGCGATGGAAAAAGGAGAAGGTAGAAGGAAAAGAGAGAAAGGAGAATGAGGAGAAGGAGTAAGAGGATGAGGAGGAGGAGGAAGAGGAGGAGGAGGAAGAAAAAAGGAAGAGAAGCAAGAGGAAGAAGAGAAGAAGGAGGAGGAAGAGTAGGTGAGCTCTAGAGATAATACCGTGCAAGTAGACTGCTGTCTTGCACTCAACTAACCCCAGTTCCATCCCAGATTCCCAACTGGTCCTGGATCACTATTAGCAGGAGTGCTCCCTGAATATACAGCAAGGAGTGTGCCCCCAAAACAGCTGAGTGCAGACACTGGGAAAAAAATTAAAGATAGCAACATATGGTGAGAAAATAGAGAAAGGAAAACCTGAGTAAAAGCTTGGTCAGAATGTGAGTTGGAATAGCCATTGTTATTCACAGTAAAGAATTTTTTTCCAAATAAATAAACAAATAAATAATTAGGGGTCTGAAGCAAGGCCCACAAACAGCCCCCAGAGCCATGCAATCCCATCAATGGCCAAGATCTAGAGACTATAAAAAAAAGATTCGGGAAGAGAGCAATGCAGAGTCTCCTGCCCCCATGCCTGGCTGTCTTCACTGGGGCCCCTTGGAGGGAAGTAGGTTGAGTTTCCCTCCCTGCCACAAGCAGAGCCCAAGCAGATGAAGACCTCTGGAACCAGCCACAGCCATGCTCAAGACCACTCTCCACACACTCGGACGAGCCTCACACATGAAGGAACCAGCAGAGGAACCCATGTGTGTGGGACCCGGGGCTGAGATCTCCAAGACTGCTTGGGTTGGGACTGGGCCCCCTCCACCCAGATCCCCCATCTTCCAGTAGCTAGGCAGTCACACCCACAAACTACCCCAGGCTCCAAGCAATCCCATCAACAGCCATGATCCAGAGACTATAAAATAAAGCTCTTGGAAGCCACGTGACCTCTTACAGTCTAGTTCTCCCTCTCAGAGAACCTGACATGGTACTGAGAGTATCCTGCCATCACAGCAGAGTCTGGGAAGCTCCCCATAGTAAATGCAATATGCCGAAAACAGTAACAATAATGGGTCTCATTTCCCTGATCCTGAAAGAGCCTCCAATGTGGTACCATTGGGTTAGGACAAGTAAAGAGAGGCTGCTAAAGTCTCAGGGCTAGGATAAATGGGGACATCACTGGCGCCTGCTTGAGCAAATCGATGAACAATGGGATGACAGTGATATGGTGATACAGTAATACTGAAGCAGCTGTTCAGGGATTAAGGAAGCTGCTATATATGTGGTCAACCGTTCTCCAATCCCTGACACAGAATATAGTTCCCTGAGCACTGCCAGGAGTAGCCTCCTCAGTGCAGAATGAGGGGTAAACCCTGAGCACCAAAAAAAAAAAAAATCACTAAGTTAAATATATAACTATCATATGGTTATATGGTTTATCAATCCCTGTTGTGCATATTTATCCAGTGGAATTGATAGTTGGATCTTACAGAGCCTGCATTCCTTTCTTCATTATGACATTATTCACAATATCAAAGAAAGAACCTAAATTTACAATGTACACTATACATATATGAAGAAAGGGAAATATATGCATACATATATTTACATGTATTGTCGCACTGTAGCACTGTTGTCCCATTGTTCATCGATTTGCTCGAACCAGCACCAGTAACATCTCCATTGTGAGACTTGTTACTATTTTTGGCATATTGAATACGCCACTGGGAGCTTGCCAGGGTTTGCCGTGCAGGCAGGATACTCTCGGGTAGCTTGCCAGGCTCTCTGAGAGGGGTGGAGGAATCGTACCCGGGTTAGCCTCATGCAAGGCAAATGCCTTACCCGCTGTGCTATCGCTCCAGCCCATTTAGATGTATATACATATATTAATATATGCATATATTCATATATTTATATATACTTTTAATATATATAGGGAAGCCTTAGAAGTTTTGTCATCCATGGCTACATGAGTGGTCTGGAGAACATTATGTAAGGAAAATTAAATGAGATACAGTTATCTCACTTAGATGTGGAATCAAAAAGAATCAAACTCATAGAAAAAGAATATAGAATGATCCCATCAGGTTCTAGGGCATGATAAAAATGCTGATCAAAACCCACAGAGTTCAGATTATGCCAAGAGGTGGTAGCTCTCTAATTACTGTTAGTTCCACTCTTACTTGAGAAAGCTCTATATCTCTTTCAGTAGAGGTTTAACCAAACAACAAGGACCAATCACATAACAGAGAGTCTAAAATCTAATATAAAAAAGGTGAACAAAAATACTTGAAATGTCATCTCACTAAAACAAAGATATTCAAATGTCCAATAAATAAAACATTTGAACAGGTGTTCAGTCACTTTAGTTATCAAAAAAATGCAAATAAAAAGCACAAAGAAATAAATTTTTCATGAGCCAAAACTTTAAAACAAAATGAACTGTCAATAGTAGTTTTCAACAAAGTTGTAAAACACTTTTTAGTAAGACAAGTAGAATAATAAACAGGAAGAAATATATTAGAAAATTATTTTAACCAATGTATTATACACTTTACAAATAAATAACTACTTTTCCTCAATTTAACTACTTTTCATAATTTCTTTAAACTTAAAGTATCAGCAGAAATCACCCTCAGCTATCTATCTACATAAAATTTATAACTATAGATGGCAAAAGATATTTTAATAGTTTTAAGTCATGTAATTCATGAAACATTAATTACTTTCCTATATAATTAACTGACCATGAGCAAATATACTCATCTTAAAGATAAAATACTATACTGTAATTTAAATTAATGGACTGTTGATACACGTATTACTGATTGTTACACTTTTTTGAGCAGGAGAAGATACAAAATGCTAAGTTCAATAAATTTGAGATTGCAATTTTAAATCATGTGCAAACTAAGGCCAGAGAAGTAGCACAGGGGTAAAGTGTTTCCGGGAATAGATGCTCCCAGTTCAATCCTCAGCATATAGTCTTCCAAATACCCCAAGATTAATGCAGAACACAGAGACAGGAGTAAGCACTGAACAATGTCAAGTGTGTTTCAAATTTACTCCACCCTCCACACCGAATTATAGGCTTGTAAATCAATGTTCTCAGTTGTTTAAATTTTAAAATTATTTAGAGTGCATGATTCATTCTATCTTTTTGACAATAATTTTAAAATGACTCCTAGAAATAAAAAAAACATTAGAGTGAATACTTAGCAGTAGTAATGTTGAGAGGGGATTAGAAGTAGAATTTGGAAATTCTATTTCTTTATTGGATAACAGTTGTAATGGCTGCAAAATTTTTTAAAATTAGTTGAAAACCACATTAATGATTTCTATGTTCTGGACTCTGTGTTATGTTTTAATAAATCAGAAAATGAGTTCTGTTAATTGTTCTATTACTTACTTACTGGGCAATTAAATAAGTGCACTTCGAATATCTATAAAAGCCAATACTATGTATTTCATTGTCATGCTAAAAAGAGAAAACTATGATAATTCATAAAAAGTATACGTATTCTGACTTTTTACTAAAATACTTTTTTAAAATTTTTTAAATTTTACTAAAATTTAGGTAGTAAAAGAAAATGTCAAATATTTTATTAGTCTGATGTATTTTATGTTCTCTTTTCTGTTACTAAAATGTGAAAAATCTTAACATTCAATTTGATATGAACACTGATTTATAAGCTGGCCAAGGTAGCATAATCTTTTATTTTTCTATATATAATATTCCTTAGCCATCTGAGTCCTAAACTCTCATGAACAGTTCCACACACTGTTATGAATTAAGAATTGCTGATATATATAGAACAATGCATAAAATACTCTGTTAAATTTAATTATTCTAAAAACTCGGTCCTGAACTGAAAGCTAAAAGATATATATAAACTCAAAATTGTCACAAGGTAGATTATTTTTGAGATTATGAAGATGTACTCTTTAAGTTAAACCAAATAAATAATGTAAGTGCTCCCAAATTAGTCAAATAGGTCCCTACCTGGAGACACCATAAAATTTTCTTACCTACTGAAAAATAGATTGACCAGAGGTGTTCTACATCTCAGGCAGAATATAAAATCTGGCTATAGAAATGTGACCAAACTAACTTGAAATTTAACATACCTTTATGGTATATTGGTTCTAGGCTCTCAAATTATTATTAAATAGTCGAATTACTAAAACTATAGCACAGCGGGTAGGGCGTTCGCCTTACAAGTGGCCAACATGGCCGACCCGAGTTCGATTCCTCCGCCCCTCTCGGAGAGCCCGGCAAGCTACCGAGAGTACTCGATATGCCAGACACAGTAACAACAAAGTCTCCAATGGAGACGTTACTGGGCCCGCTCGAGCAAATCGACGATCAACGGGAGGGCCTTTACCTTTACCTTATGAAAAGAATAGTTTAAGAATACCTGGTGCATACAGAATAATGCTAAAATGGAAAACAGTGCTAATAAATTTGAAAATATATTATAACCATTACTTAGGGCATCCCTGTTTTTTTTTTATCTTCAATAAGCCAAAATATAAGTAAGCATATCATTTAAAACTAATCAATATTTGTAAAACTAATCAATATTTGGTTTTAAAATCTACCATTTATTTAAGGTGTTATATTTAATGAAACATTTGTTGAGCTAAACACACAAGTTATTTTTATTTTTTTCTTATTTTGCAATAACTGGATAGAAATATCATAAAGGTAAAGGTAAAGGTAAAGGCCCTCCCGTTGATCGTCGATTTGCTCGAGCGGGCCCAGTAACGTCTCCATTGGAGACTTTGTTGTTACTGTGTCTGGCATATCGAATACTCTCGGTAGCTTGCCGGGCTCTCCGAGAGGGGCGGAGGAATCGAACTCGGGTCGGCCATGTTGGCCGCTTGTAAGGCGAACACGCTACCCACTGTGCTATCGTCCCAGCCCTTTAAAATATTCTTAAGGTATGTGTTTATATTTGTGCCTTATAATATTAAGTTATTCAAATAGTTGGAGTAACTTTTTCATATTTGTTAAATTTTCATTTCACTTTGCTAGCATCTAGCAATTTATAGGATGTTTTTTGTTGCTATTCCTTAATTTTCTTTTACTTTAAGTTTGTTGCTCAAGAGGATCTCATAAGCAACGGAAAGTTGGGTTTTGTTTCCTAATTCATCAAAATAATCTCTCTTTTTTATTGGTGACAATAAGCCACTGATGCTTAATGCAGAGGTTTGAAGGTATGCATTACTCTTTCTACTCTATGGATGCTGTGTTTTTCCACCTGGTCTGTTTGTCTTCTGCTCTCCTGCTCTCTCTCTCTCATACTTAAATATTGTCTAGTTTAATTCTCTTTTAATCTTCTACTTCGATTCTTACGAGTTGTTTTACTTTGGGGTTATCATAAGCTCTACATTTAGGGTTCTAAACTTATATACCATTTTAAATTTAAATCAAGTTTTAAATTTAAATTAAGTTTTATTTTAAAAGACCCTAGTGTTTTTAAGTCTTCTTTCTCATATTGTGTTTTCTTCATGTCTTGCTACTTCCTTGTGGATTAATATCTCATGTATTTGAGAACATTAGTAATCTTCCTTTCTACCTCCCCCCTCCCCCCTCTGTGTCTCTGTCTCTGTCTCTCTCTCTCTGCCCTCCCCCTTCTCTTTCTCTCTCTGCCACACCCAGTGCTCAGGGCTTGCTGGTGGTTCCATGCTCAGGAATTGTTCCTGGCAGGACTCGGGCAAAGAGGGCAAAGAGTCTGAATTGCTGCCCCTTTAACTAGGGTCTGCCTTATGCAAGGCACGTGCCCTCTCCTCCACTTGCTTATCTCTCTGGCTCTACCATTTAGTAAACTTTTCAAAGCCACCTTAGTGTCTATGAGTTCTCATAATTGCTATTTGTCTGAAAACCTTCTTGTAATCCTTTTAAATCAGACTGATACCTCACCTGTAAGGAATATGCTTGATTGGAGTTTATTTCAATTCTATACTTTATAATTGAACTTTGTGGTTTTTCTTTTGGTTTATAGGATTTATGTTGATAAATATTCGGCTTTAAAAAAAATTTTGGCAGGGGTATTCACAAGCCGTGCTTAGGGACACCAAGGGTTACCTAAAGTGATACTTAATCAACCAGATTGGCAGTTTATTGTGAGGGGCTGAGGATTCAGTGCTTCTCAAGTCGGCAATGCAGGGAACCACTAGCACTGCCCTTGCAATGTGTGATAGAAGGTAGCAAGTGTTTGACAGTCTGTGATGCTATGTTTGAGTAGGCCTGGGCATCAATTAAAGGCTCAAGGTGTGGGGACCTGAGAGGTCTTAATTACTCAATCTTAACAGACTCAGGGAGGAATTTGAGTTCACAAGTGCTTAGGGACCCCTATGTGCCAAGTTTGAACAGTCCTCAGTTTAAGATTGTGAGTTTCCGAAGGTATCTACATACCCATTTTCTAGGGTTTGAGTAGCAGTTCTCAGTCCTCGGCAGCCTCTTGATTATACAGACTTAGGTGGAACCTCAGCAATCCACACCAGAGAACTCTTACAAGGAAGTTGCAGAAACAGTCACGTACTCTGCATTCTGGTGCATGTAGCCAATAAACTCAACTGGTACTAGGAGCCTACTTGCTAATTGGCTTGACTTTGGGTGAACAGAAGGATGTTTTGTTTTTAGAGGTGAAGCTCTTTTGCTAGTGTTTTGCTATAGACTGGAATGGGACAGGATTGATTTATCTTAAAAGTGAGAACAATCATGGTGTCTCTCCATCCCCAGCTAGCTCAGTTACTTTTAGAGATGGGCAGGATTCTCCTCTTGAATGCACACTCCAGGATATTTACTATTGAGAGTAAGATATAAGATGGCAGCCACCAGAATGGATGCAAAAGGTCACCAAGATCGCACCTCCTGGTAAGTTGGCTGTTCTCTCCTCTTCCATGAAGGTCCCAGAGTTTTCAGCCCACAGCCTGTCTACCTGGAAAGATTTGGTAGTATCATGTGCTTTTGAAGATATGACACTGGTCTTGGACCCTTGATTATCCCTGTAATTTCTTGCTTCCTGTTCAGGGCTATAAGTATAGTTTTAAAAGATTAAGTTGCCAGGTATTTGGTGCAACACCCCATCCCCCTCCTATTAGAGGCAAAGTTTCACACCTTAAAATATCTTCCTGCTTGCAGCTTGTTGTGCTGGATATTCTTAGCAAGACAATCTATGTAATGGCAAGTCATCTGAGTGCTATCCCTTCTACCCATCGTTAAAAAACTTTATTGATATGGATATCAGTTCAGTTTCAATGTAGATTGATACAGTATTAATATTGATTTTAAAGAGATTGCAGAAAGACGCAATCATGTGTCCTCCCTCTCTTTGGTCACCTTTTACTTAATTAATATTTAATAGCACATGTCATGAGGGGCCAGAGATAGTACAGCCAAGAGGGTCTACCTACATTTGATCTGTGATATCCATATGATTCCTGAACCCCACTAGGAGTGATCCCTGAGTGCAGAGGAAGGTGAAGGCCCTGAATACTATTGAGTGTGGATTTAATACTATTTAATACTATTGAGTGTGAAAAAACAAAAACTAAATAAATAAATAACACATGTAATGAGAGAATGATGCTTGTGGTCAAGAATCTATTATTTGATTTGTGCATTTTATTGTTTGCTAGTATATTCAATAATATGTGATTTTTGAAGACTCAGAATATTTATAGATGTGAGTTTTGCACTAAATATTATTTTTCTCTAAAAGAGTGAAAACATAGAAATTATTATCTTTTTATTTGTGTTTGATTTTACTGTATTTTTTATTTGGGGACACACCTGGCTGTACTCAGGGCTTATTCATGGCTTTAATGCTCAAGGAGCACAGCTGGCAGGCTCACGGAACCAGATGGGGTACTAGGCATTGAACTTGTATTGGCTGTGTCCAAGCAAGTGCCTTCTCCTTTATACTATCCAACTGGCTCCTAAAATCCTAAGTTTTAATAAAACCAAATAAGAGTATTTTTATAGTTTTCTTACTAAATGGCTTCAGTAATCTTTTTACATATATCTTTATATATTAAAAATACATATCTTAATATATAAAATATAACTTGAATCTATTTAATATCTTTTTGAAAATACATCTCAGTCTTCAAGCATACAGAGCATATCTCTTATTTCAGTGACTTGATTTTACTTATTTAGCTTTATCATTCTTGAATTTATGGTCCAACAGTTCAATAAAATAATGAAGTTCAATGTTGAATAAATACAGAATAAATATGTAAGTTGACATCACAGGTTTGACTTCACTCCTTTCCCCAAATAAATACATGCACTTTAGCAGAATTTAAAATCCCTGAAAGTTCCACTAACACACAGTAAAATATTTGATTTTTCTCATCCGATAGAGCAAAGCTGAGCTTGATCAAACAGCTGCCCAGCAGGTGCTCCCTCCCTCTTCCCTAGACCAATCCTCTTTGATTTTTTTTTTTTTTTGAGATCCATTTCTACAACTTGGCCACAAATTGGAAGTCGGATTGATTCATTTCACCCTGGGATTGTTCAGATAGGTCACACAGGTGGCTTAGCTTTGATTCTTCTTTTTATTTTTGGCACTGGCATTAGTTCTTTTCTGTTCCTATCACCACTTGTTATCTCCCCCACTGTGTTTCTCTTTCTTCTGAGGCTCAGATACTTAAAACAGGATAAGACTTTCTTACTTCACTGTTTTTATCATCCCAACAATGTAGCCATCTGTAATGGGAACCCACCTGTGATTTACAGCGCCAGAACGAAAACTTAACTGTCTGTAAAATTCATTGCACATTTTTTTTGATTCATTTATATTATGCAACGCAGGCCCTGAGCTAAATTGTAAATTTACCTTCACATTGTTTTTCAAAGAGAATTATTGGTCATAGTTCATATGCAAATATGAAGTGAGTTGGCTCTTCTCTGAGAATTTTTTTTTATTGCTTCATAAAACTTAGGGTTTGAGATGCATTGAAATGCCTTTCACCCTCCCAAAGGATCATGTTTTATTCTTCACTTGGGAAATATTGAGTTTTCTTCTCATCAAAATGTAGTAAGATAATTATGTTCAGTGTCACTTGCAGTCTTTTTAGACAGAAAAGTTACCTATCATATCTCAGACTAATTATAAATTGATCGAGCAACACGTAATCTCCTATTAGGAAAAAAATCAGGTGTGGCTTATTGCAGATTGAAGTATCTTTTACTGCGTTTTGCATTAATTCCTAGAACAACCAGTGCTCTTCAACCTTGGGTTACTTTAAGAACTTGCTAATTGGCATGTATCACCTCCATCTAGGTTCTTTTTCTATCCTGTTGCTCAATAGCCCATTACCATCAATTATATTCCATTAAAATATATCTTAGTAAAGAATTAGGAAAGAATATTTTGTGGATTACCAGTAGGAGAGCACTAATATTATTCCTACTGCTTGGGAAAAACATGTGGCCATGGGTACTTTGAAGTAATTAATATAGAGATAATTGTATAGACAGGATTTTCCTTTAATTTTATTCTTTATGCTGGGCCAAAAAGACCCGGAAATAACTGACTAGAAAAAGAAGGGGTATATTGGCATGAAGACAAAAACTGAAGTTGAGGAGGATGTCTAGCAGCACGTCTATGGAAAAGCTTTGATTAGAGGAAGCAGAAGTTTGGCTTTATGCAAGGCAGAGCTCGGGTGATAAATAGTTTCTGCATGTCCTAATTGCTTTTAAGGAACCTCATGATGGAGAAGGGTGGGCATGCACTAGTGATAAACAGCCAATGGACCTATAGAGTGTGTGTGTATGTGTGTGTGTATGTATGTGTATGCATGTATATACACATATGTGAAAATAAAATTTTAACTTGGTTAAAACTATGCAACCCAGAATAATAGAATTAAGAATTAACAAAAATGATAGAATTAGGAACCTATTTGTGAATTAAACCAGTACTTAAAAGAACAATTCAGTCTTCAGAGTGCAATTCAATAACTGCATTGAACTTCCTTGTAGTGATGAGTCCTTTTTAAACAAAATTTTCCAAAATTTTAAGTTCTACAAATTTATGCCACTTACAACAATGACAGGATATATTTCTGTCTGATATGTTAATGTGAAGCAGTAATAATTAAGTAATGAGCTATAATAGCTCATGACCATTCCATAATTATAAAATGTCAATCACAGTTCATAGAACTTACTATGTAAAATTTGTGGTGTTACCACAGTTGCCCTGGGAAGTAGATGTTATTAATATTTTTGGCATTTAAATGTGGAAACCAAGGCACAGAAAAATAAAGCAACATAATTAAACCTGATGATCTTCTTTCTATATTTTACTGGTTTTTCTGTTTTATTTATTCTACACATTCACTTACTCATCACTCATTTATTCCAAATAGTGTGTAAAATTTACATTATAGAATACCTTATAGAATACCTATACTCATACACACACACACAAACACACGCACAACTCATTTCAGAGGAAGAACAGACATTATGCAATGATTATAATCATTATAGAAGCAGACTTACTAATGCATATATGATTTTGCTTGGGTTACCGTAACAAATCATCAGAACTTCAATGACGTAAGCATCAGATAAATTCCCAAATTTCTGAAGGCATGAAGTCCAAGATTAAGACGGTAGCAGGATTGGTTAACGGTGAAGTCTCCGTATAAGGCTTTCTGAGGATAGTTTGGTTTTACTCTTTGGGTTTTGTTACATTTTACACTATGCCCAGAGAAAGGAAAGTTTTTTGGTGCCTTTTCCTCTTCTTAAATTAACACCAAACCTAGATACTGACATTAGAGCCCCTGAAATTCTCTAACGCTTAGTTTTGTTTCTCAAAGACTATTTTCCAATACAGCCACAGTGAAGGACTAGATCTTCAACATATGAATTCGGAAGAGCTATACCTCTGTCAATTACATGTATGATAATGATCATGATACATCAGTTAAATATTGTATGTTAAATAAATATGCAATTTCATGTTCAATAACAATAAAAGAAAAATATATACCTTTAGATATTAACAAGAGATGAATTAAAAAAATTATGTATTCTTTTAATATTATTTTCAAGATTTTATGTCTTTTAATATAAGGAATGTTTTATAATTTGGTAGCAAAAAAGCGGTAGACAAAATCAGATAAAATTGGGCTGCAAAACTAGTACAGCAGGAAGAACTCTTGCCTTACTTGTGCCTGACCCAGATTTATCCCTTTCACCACATGTAGTCCTCAAACCAGAAACAGATGCCAGAAACAGGATTAATCCCTAAGCATGACTGAGTGTGGCCCCAAAGTAAAACAAAACAAACAAAACAAAACTCATATAAAGATTAAACATAAGTGTGCACAGCTTAAATAAGCATTCATCAGTTTGCCTTGTCTCTGAATTTCAATTTTTTTGCTTTCCTTAATTTGATTGGACATTGGATGACTACAATAATATGTAATTAGATATGTAAAGCAAACAAATGACATAAATCACAAAGTATTCTAGAAAATGGTGTAAGGATAAATGTAAAGACAAAAAAAACAGTCTTTATTCTAAATAGAAATGAATGCCAGGGCTGAAATATCTGAAATTTGTGTTAACTTAGTGTGGACCAGCCACATTACAGCTCTGAGAAGCTTGAAAAATGAGGTTGTGAGTTCTTTGACATTTAACAGGTGATCAGTGAATTATTTTTCTTTTGAAAAAGGTTACCAAAACTATTTTGCTGCGTGCCATTATTCAATGGCATGCTTTCTGCTTAACCTCACCATTTCTGCATTATTCTTCTAAAAGCCAAAATATGGGGAAATGAGTTTTCTATATTCTTCTAAGAGGCAGACATAGAAATACTAGAATAAAAATATAAAATTCTAGAGAAATCTGTTAATAAATATTTTTAATATTTCAATTAACTGAAATCACTTTCAGTGTATAGGATAAATTCCTCATTGCTAGGAAACTTTATTTGAGTGATTTCAGAAGAAGCATTTAAAGATCAAGACAGGTCTCCACCCTAATGTGCAAAAAATAAGCAGATTTTTAAATAGTTTTTTTCAGAAAGTATACTTGTAAAGAAAGTTATTATCCCCTAGCAGTTTCCACGCATGACAACAAAATTTCTTGTTGCCATCACCTTCCCGTGAATATTTTTTTTATACACAGTGTGTGTTCAGTAAATGTTGCTGACTAAATTGCATTAAGGATTGAAGTGAAGTGTTGTGATTATTTTCATTTGGTTGCCATAGAAACTGTAGGAAAACCTTTTGTTGAAGAGAAACTTTTTTGATTATCTCCCCCAGGTAGACGAGAAAACCTGAGGAGTAGGAAGGAAAATCTGGCTGAACCCACGCTGAGAAGTCCTTCACCAACCCGTGACAACACTGCACTGTAATGAACTATTTTATGTCTCTATTCTACGACTCTCTAATTTGATTATAGATTTATGTAGGAGAAAAATATATTTTGGTTGTTGATCCTAAAGCAATGGTTTACACGATTTCTTCTCCAGATCCTACAAATGGTGGCATGGTTTCCATTTTTACAGAACACTTTATAAGCATGCCAGGAAATAGTCTCTGCTTTGCTGATATCAGCAATCTTGAACCACTGGAACTGCCATTTCGTTCACTGGTTACACTTCTTCCTTATCATTCTATACAATTAGCGTTCCAAAATCTGCAACAACACACCAGCATCTCAGCCTCTGAAATAGTAAATAGTGGATTCCATAAGCAATGCTCAAAAATTAGTGAAAATTAGAAAAATTAGCAAAACCCTTTTCATTTCCCATTAGTTTTCTTATCATGGATTGCATCACATGCTTATACTACTGTTGACTCATGATATACATGATATACATGATCACCTCATTTCTACATCATTGAAACATCCAAGAACCTTGAGCAGTGCCCTTATGCAATCCACCTCCTCTCCCCTGTCCCCCAGGTCACCTCTGCTCATTCCTATAATCTAGGATCAAGGGTTTTGCTCTCAGTTGACACCTTCCATTCTCTTCCTTTGGATCTCTATACCTTATTAATTTTTATTTTCAATATTTCCAAGCTGTACTATTAGGATTATCAAATGACCTCAAGTATTCTTGATAAACTTCCATTTTATGATTTTTGTGAGTCTTATATTATTTTATTTAGTTTGTGGGCCATGCCTGACAGTGCTCATGGGATGTTTCTGACTTTCCACTCAGGAATTACTCCTGACAGTGCTCTGGGGACCACATAGAAAGCCAGGAATCGGTCTTTGGTCAGCCGAGTGCAAGGCAAGCACTTTACTCACTGTACTATCTCTCCAGCCCCTTTTTGCATTTTTAAGGTACTTAAAAATAAACTTAAAATATAAATTCAATAACAGCAAAAACAAACTTTTCCCTATTTAATTGTGCTACATTATGTGAAGTAAGAAATAGGGGCCTTAGAGATAGTATAGTGGGCAGGACACTTGCCTTGCTCAAAGCCAACTGAGGCTTGATCCCTACCACCATATGGTTCCCAGTGCACAATGAGTGATTCCTGAGTCCTAGGCAAGGAGTAAGCCCTGAACATAGCCAGGAATGATCCCTCTCGCTCTGGCTCCCCTACACACACCAAAAGGACTATTTAATATTTATTGTTAAGAGCAAATGTAAGAAATTTTAAGTGTTAGGTAACATTATTTTACCTAATCTAAGCATTTTAAAACAAAAATTTCATTTGTAATGAAAGTCTAAAACCTCTATTAATAGGAATATAAGCTGAAAGAAGGGAGAGTCAAGGTGAAAGAAAACTAAAGTCATGCTAAGACAAATTGAGAAAATACTTTTACTAATTTCAGTGCTATGTGCTAAAATTGCACACACTAAGTAGTAAGAAAATGTTTTTAATATAAAATAATTTTTAAGGAGAGAATGAGTAAAACTGGTAGTGTCCTTGCCTTGCATGTTGATAACCTGGTTCAATACTCAGATATCAAGTGACTCAAGTGATAAAGAAATCTAAAATAAATATGGAGGAGAAGATGTTTGAGAGGCATTTGTTTTTCAAGATTGGGAAGATGGTGATATAAAACAAGAAAAATATTCACAAGTTGCTTTATCAACCTGGCACATCCTAAGAAGGAAATACTCAAATTTGGAAATCTCAGGAGAATTTGAGAGCACTTATAAAAAATATAGCCTGGAATTGGTAAAACTCTAGTCAGAGTTTATTATCGCAGGCTTAGAAACTTCCTAGCCTTTATCTTGAAGTGAAGAAAGGAGGAAGCATTTTTCAGAACTGGAACTTGAAAGAGTTCAGGGCGCCAGGCCTCTGAAGAGGGGCAGGACTCAACTCCGATGACCAGGACTAGTGACCAGCTCCCAGCGACCAGTGGGGTCAGACCCAGAATAACGGTGATCCTGACCTCCCTCTTCTCTCCAGCAATGATGTCCTGATAATCCTCTCCCAGGGCTGAACTCAAGCAGCTGTGGAGTGTCTTTGATGTAAGACACTCAGCAGTCTCCCGGGGTAAAGAGAAGAATGGAAGAAAGTGGTAGGTGGCGTTCAATACCCAGCAAATTTTACCTGGAAATTAAATGATCAGTCTGGCTTTAGTATTCAGTGAGATTAAAGATTCTGAAGGCCAGATTTTGAACACCAACGTGTGATGATCCAGAATCACAGTCAAGTGGAGCAAACCTTTAGCAGCCATCTGCGATGAGTATATGGACAGAGTATAAAAATAAAATCCAAAGTGATGAAGCTATCAAGGCAGAATGCAGCTAAATAAAGAATGAATTTAACATGCTTGTTTCCCACTTCCAAATAAATCTGTGAAAAATATCATCAGGGGCAAGATACACATGATTTACAATAATAGTACGCACCTTCATTTGTACTTATCTATAAGTTGAATGTTTTGCAAATTATAACAAATCTCAATAAAAAAGAATTCGTTTTATGGGAACAGTGAAAACAAGATGTCAATCTAGAGGTAAGGGATTTATTATTTCAGAGAGGTTCAGCAGGAGAATCTTCAGGCATGATAGAAGCAGTGGTTATAATTCTAACGGTGACTGCTGCCCCTCAGGTGGCCAGTACAGAAGGCCCAAACATTAGCAGGCTGCACTGTGGACATTTTCCAACTGCCTGAGTCCACTCTGCTTTCACCAGACAAGGTAGAATTGCAAGGGAATGAATGGCTCCTGAAATACATTTAACTAATATCTGGTTAGAATTGGCAGGTAACTAATGCAGTTAGTTACTCCATTAGTAACTACTTCCTCCATCTCATATAGCAAAACATTCCCTATACCAGTTATCAGAGTTGTCCACTGGATTAGATTCCAGAGTCCCCCAGTAGTGACTTGCTTCATACTATGCCCTTTTTCGTAGCTTCTGTACATTCAGGTGCCACATTCTTAGGTGATCCCAGCAGGAATCATCTCATAGGAAAAGCACATGAAGTTGAATTTTTTTGGTTACTTCCTTGCAACCCAAACTAAGGCATTAGCATCTAGCTAAGATTTATACTATTTTTAGCATGGAATAATTGAAGACTTATCATGGTCAGTGGTTAGTGCGTGTTAATGATTTAACAAAAAATAATCCTAATCATAGGGAAGAGGTGACTCAGGATAATTATTATCAAGTTTTCAAATTTGTTTTGGGCTGGAGTGATAGCACAGTTGGTAGGGCGTCTGCCTTGCACACAGCCGACCGGGCGGACTGGGGTTTGATTCCTCCGTCCCTCTGGGGAAGTCCAGCAAGCTACCGAGAGTACCTCGCCCACACGGCAAAGCCTGGCAAGCTACCCATGACGTATTCAATATGCCAAACACAGTAATAACAAATCTCACAATGGAGACGTTACTGGGCCCGCTCGAGCAAATTGATGAAAAACGGGAGGACAATGACAGTGACAGTTTTGGGTTCATCTTGCCTTTTGCTACTTCTGTGTACAGGTTTTTGGATTAGAAACAGAAAAAATATTATGCACCTCTTAGACATAAATATTGAATAATAAAAAGCAATAAAAATTAACAAACAGTGAGGAGGGAGTTATTAGGAAGAAAGAAGATCTCATCAGAGTTGGCATAGGATAGTTGTAGAGAATCACAGGGAATTTGGAGGTGGTTAGATGCTGTAACTTTGAGCATCAATCCATAGTGTTGACCCTATTGTAATCTTACTACATACACTATAATAAAATTTTCAAGGAAATAAAAGTACATTAATATTAATCTAGACAAGATAATATAATGTACCTAAAATTTCATGAGATGTGAAAATTATTTAATTTTGATACATGTGAATAAACTCAAATCCTTAAGGATACTTGGTATATAGCTGAAAGAAATAAAAGAAAAATGGGCTTTCTTAAGCTTCAATATTTATCCAGTGTTTTAGTATTTCATTTAAGAAAAGAAATTTGCTGACTCACCCTACTTAATTTAGGAATAAAGAAAAACCAACCTATGATCTACTAGTTCACTTAAGACTATCATTCTGTCATAACCCAATCCAGGATTGAGCTTTATTTTGCCCGAAACCTTTTAGCTATTTTGGTTGTCAAATCTCAAAGAAACTCCCACTTATCACTTCCTACTTAGCGCTTGATCTCACTTCTATCAAGGAATACCTAGCTGTCAATTCAAATAACTTTTTTTCTCTGTACACGAATGTCAAGCAACTGTTTATATATCCTAATGATGTTAAGTGTGTTTTCCTGACAAACGATCCATATATGCTTCAACCTAGAGAGAGGAAAAAAAATAGCAGATGAATTTTATTGTGTCTCGCAGGACTTCTAATGCGAAAACTAGACTCGGGGCTATTATTATGAAAACATCTTCTTTATTAGTTAGAAAAAGACAAATCCTCTGAGACACTCCAGTAAAGACAAGGATCTCTTTTCTAGGGTACCTCTCCAGAAGGGCAAACAAGCTCAGATAGCTTCTCACTCCTGCTAGATGCACAGCTTAATATGTGCAACTATGCATCACTGCAAATTCTCTTTAATCAGCACAAGCACAGAATCGGATTTCCTTGCTCTTGATGTATCATTCTTCTGCCCTCTCTCCAGCAGACCAGAAATACAAAACTTATGGGTTTTGATGAGAAAAAAAAAAAAAACCAAGCGAATGCACCCTAGAAATACTATAATGCCAATTTTCATTCCTATATACCCCAAGATCATGAACTATTAAACATTCTACGTATATTATATCTTTAGGGGTCAATTTGATATGACCAGATTCCAAAGTAAAACCATAGAACAGTTGCAGAAACAAAATAGGAGCATCTTATATTCAGTGCATGAATAAAGGTGACCCTTTCAGTCCTAATTACAGAGTCTGGATAAGCCACCCTAAAAAATTGAAATGTTATCTCAGCTTAATTGTAACTAAATTCACAAGAAACAGTTAGAAAAAGTTACATAATGAATATTTTATATTAAGTCTCAGTCAATTAAAATTTTGATAGTACATGAAAACTTTCACGGCCTATTCAGGATTTTAATCTTTATCAATTTTGAGTGGAATTTAATATCTTTGTATTTTGTGAGAATGTTACATGAACATTTTCCATGTTGAACTTCAAAATACATGCAACATTCAGCTGTAAGAATTTTACCGGATAGTATTGACTATTTGGATAGAAAATGCAGATCATTCTGATCATTCTCTTCTGTTCAAATTTAAGTGTCTTGTATCATCTGTGTCCAGTGATGAGTCACTGATTTCATTAATTAAGAATCATGTTAGGATAAAATTTGACAAGAATTCTTTAAATTTAATGCTTTTCTTTGTTAAAATACTTAAACTGAGATTGACTTTCTAGAAAATCTGTACATAAAAGTAAGCAGTCAGACAAAACACATTCAATTATGAATATCCTATCATTAAAAGTGACATGTCATTTGAGAGAAACTTGTTATAACAGATACTGGTTATTGTCAGCCAATTTCAATCAATATAATTGATACACAGGTGTTGTTATTGATGGTATGTATTTCTAACTTTAATTTCAAATGTTTCTACTATTGGTCCCTAAACTTAACTGACCTTATCATTCTTGCATGCTCCAAAAAAAGAAAAGAAAAGAGATTTCTTAGTCTTTATTCTTAGATTTGGCATGCATTTTCCTTGTATTATAGGTAATTAATTGTATTAAAAGAATAAAAACAAATTCAAGGTAAGAATTTCTTCTTGTCACCGACTATACTATTACAAACTGATCTTAATTTTGGTGATTACAAATAGTACTTTTAATATCTAGCAATTTGAGATAGCAGAAATTTAAGTAGTTGGGGTCAAAGGGGAATTCCACGTACTGTTGATTTTGACCACAATTCACTTGAAACTACAATTGTTTTGATTATCTGATAAAGCTTCATTCTTATCCTAGGTACCTGGAGAAGCTAGTTAGAAGCCACCTAGCTGGTCTTCTTCCTTGTTCAGTCTTGGGCTTTTTTGTTTCTTTGGTTTTATGTTTGTTTGTTTTAGTGTTGTCTGAAATCAAACCAAGGGTCTCACACGTGCAAGTTAAAAAGCCCTCCCATTGATCATCGATTTGCTCGAGCGGGCCCAGTAACGTCTCCATTGGAGACTTTGTTGTTACTGTGTTTGGCATATCGAATATGTCACGGGGAGCTTGCCAGGCTCTGCCATGCGGGCGAGATACTCTCGGTAGCTTGCCAGGCTCTCCGAGAGGGGCGGAGGAATCGAACTCGGGTCGGCCATGTTGGCTGCGTGCAAGGCAAACGCCCTACCGCTGTGCTAAATGTTCTAAAACTGAGACACATCCTCAGCTTCAGCACTTGTTCTTTCCAGAACGCAAGTCTAAATTGTCACATAGTAGGTGAGGGATATAAAAGCCTTTTTAAAAAGCTTTCCAGAACAAGAGCCACAGTATAGCCAGTAAAACACTTGCCTTGGGTGAGATCAACCCCTATGCCTAACACTTGGCACCCCTAGTGATTCCCGAAGTCCCACTAGAAGTGATCCCTGTGGACAGAGTCAGCAGCAAGCCCCCAAAACCACTGGGTGTAGCTCAAAAACAAATAAACAAGCTCTTTCTAGTATTAAAGTCCGGCCTTGATCTAGCATAGCTACATTTTGATCACATTGTGTTGGTTAAAACAGTCACATGAAAGTATACATTTAAAGAGGGCAAAGCAGAATCTATGGCTTAGGGATACCAGGATACTGTCTTCCCATTGTCCATCGATTTGCTCAAGCAGGCCCAGTAACGTCTTCATTTTGAGACTTGTTGTTACTGTGTTTGACATATTGAATATATATGCGGGCGAGATACTCTGGGTAGCTTGCCAGGCTCTCGGAGAGGGACGGAGGAATCGAACTCGGGTCGGCCAGGTTGGCCACGTGCAAGGCAAACGCCCTACCTGCTGTGCTATCACTCCAGAGCGATATCTATCTCTTAATAGGACAAATAACAAACTGTTTATGTCTATCCTTAATCTATCAGAATACTTCAATGCTATTAATGATAACAGTGATAGCATTGGTATTTTCTGCTTCCTTCAAGTTAATTTTATTTAGGCTCCGCATCTAAGCATTGGTATCACAGGAATCATTTGGGATACATCTAATACTTATGTAGTCACTTTTAAAGAGAGATATAGCATTATAAGCTTTTGCCTACACTTCTACAAAACTCTTAGCAGCAAATTCAGTGAAACTTGTCTCTTCATTATGATTCCTAAAAGTCTTCATTGGTGTTACTGACAGGTTGACCCTACATGGTTCTTTCATCTTAGAACACAACAGAGAAAGGATCACAGCCTCTACTCCTGGTCAATGGATTCAGTTTGACTTCAGCAGGTCAGATAACCCTCAGCTTTAGAGTTACTCTTTTTGTTACTTGAATTTATAAGTGCTTCTTATGTTTTTCACAAGCCAATGCTATAAAGGCTGGTTTTACTTGAACTCTTTAATTTAGCTAAGGTTGCTACTGATAACAAGTTAACAGTGACTGATGGACGTTCACTTTTTTAAATCCCTATTTACATGACATTTGTCTAGTGCATGGTAGCAAAATTATTTTAAAAGATTTTCCCCAAATTATGTTACCTGCTTCCTAGAGAAACAAGTGCAGAATAATTAATAGGACTCATCGATACTATAGTGCTTTTATTGATTAAAATCAAATGAATAAAATAGTTTCAGTTATGTTGTTTATCTGTGGCAATTAAAGGAGAGTGAATGAGCTCAGTAGAATAATAAATGTTAAAAGTAGATTGATTTTTTTTCATTCTGTTAATAGCATATCGAATTACTTGAATCCCAGAGCACATGCTTTACCACTTTTATCTTTTATTTTTGTTTTCTTTCCTATTTTCTTTCCTCCAAACAACTAAAGGGTATCATATATAGATACCCTCCTCAAGGTTTAAGGATGATTACCTTATAAAATTTGAATAATTTATACTATAAAAAATGAATACAATTGTGCATATAATAAAGTTTTGTATTTTCATACTCAAAACTCTAGTTTGAAAAACAAAATTCTGAAAATAGCTTATCTTATTGTGATGAATTTTAAGAACTGTTTCTATGTAGCTACAACTTTTTGTCCTTCATTGAGCAGATGATATTTTTCCTCAAGTGGATGTCAATGCCTCTTATTTATTGTCATTCAATTAAGTGTCTGCTAAATGATGGATGTGAGTGGACATTAAGTTTTAATTAATTGAACGGTATAATCAGAAGTTGGATATACTTTGCATGAAAAGTGAGCAACAGTTTCTGAGCAGTAACTTTTAGTCTATTATTTCTATATGTAGATAAAGCTGTGTCTTTATTACTAGATAAATTGGATAAGAAAACAGTATGTACCAGTCCCCTCTATGGAAGGCATTATATAATGATACATTTTCTTCTTTTTACTTGATTTATCATCGGTGTACAATATTGAAGGATTTTAGAGGTTTTTCTTTATTTCCTTAAATGTGTGTAATATCGACAACACCCATCATCAAAATGTTGGTACTGTTCCACTATTTCAAATATTCCTTGACCTATTCCTCTCAAATCCACTTTTTCTCTCCAAGATCAGCACAATTTTTACTTACTTTAGTAGTTGGTTTTATTTATTTTTGACTGTTTTTCGTTATCATAATCCACCTGGGAGTGAAATCATTCAATCATGACCTATCATTTCTTCATTCATTTTACTTTGCATATCTATCAATTTTGTCCCAAAAGGCAGAATACAATTTTTAATGTAAGAATAGTACTCCATTGAGTATATGTTACACAGATAATGAACTTATCTTTATGTACCCTTTGGACACGTATATGTCTTCCTAGACAGAAGTATTTATTCAGGTACTCTGTACATGTTTAAATCAGAACGCATTTTTATTGTTAAATTTCATGAATTTTTTCAATATTTTAGATATCAAGCTCTTATAGTAAGGAATGATAAACAAGGCAGTGTAATAAAATGCTTTTATGTTGGTCTATGGTATCTAATGAGTGGAATACAGTTCCTCTTTAAGGGCTTCTCCTGAACCAAGGAAATGCATTTCTACAATGTTTACATTACACTCTCTTTATGACAACACAGGTTAGACTGGCAGTCTGTATGTGTCCCCTGTTTCAGAAAGTCTCACCACAATATTTTCTTCGTAAGCTGTGAAGTCAGTCTCTTCTGGACAACATCATTAAACATTCGTCTATTCTGGACAACATTATTGCTGTTTATATTGGACTCTAAGGTTCCATAGTTGCCTCGATCTTTCAATGAGGTACAAAACTCAAAACTGTCTTCTGCTTAATTGTTAATTATTCTTCTTTGTAAGGAAACAAGAAACATCTTCTCAACTTACTGTCTAGCGCTACCCTCCAAGATGCACTGTTTGTGCTGTCTCCCTCCCACAGCCACCAGCATTTTAACTCACCAACTCGCCAGTACCCACAAAACTTCCCAGGAGATGCGTGCCAACCAGCTAAAACTCATAAAAGCATCAGTCTCCACACCTGCAAACACTGGGGCACCCTCAGAAGGGGGGCAGTCCTAGTACATGCTCATCTGAGTTCCTGTTAGTTCAACCACACCCCACTGCTACAGCCATGACCAGGACTTAACTCCACCACTTCATGAATATTCTCTACAGAGACGCTGAACTGTGAATAATTTCAGGTGACCCGGTGCCCAGGCTGAGAAGTCTTGGGTTTTCTCGGAGTTGGGTGGGCAGCCTTCCCCCAAACTCCATCCTTCCAGAAGCCCCGGAAGCCATGCCCACCTCCTTCCTGCCATCATACCAACTCTTTGGTCCAGACCATAGGTCCTGAACTCTCTGGCCTAGGCACATCTTCTTAATTCTTCCACACTGAAATTCCAGTAAGAGAATACCAAATTAGATAGGAAAGTAACATAGAAGCCAACTAAACTCAGCAAACAAAAACAAGAACTCAGAAGGCTCAAACTGGATAAATTCTTAGACAAAGACTTAACAACCCCATGATCAAATATAACAATTTTCATATAAAAACCTGATTCTCTTAATACTTATTGATTTTGACATTGAAGCTTTATTATCTGATCAATTTCAACTCTATAATTGTATCAAGTTATGACTTTGGTTTAAATTGAAATAAATAACACATTAAAGAAATTCTGCTTATCCAAATTAAAAGAGTATCTAAAGCTGCAGTTTTACTTGAGAAAATTGCAATAGTCCAGTTGAATGGATACTTATAACTTTAGGGCATAGATATAGACTTAAACTTTTGATGAGACCTGAAAGTGTTCACAGTTAGAAGTCTCCAAAAGGAGATATGAAATAAGTACATTGATTAGTAAAGTAGAAAATGACAAAGAGAAATATAAAGCTTTCTGAGTGTATAGGTTTTTATTTTGGCTCTGCATTACTTTTCTGGAAATCTAGGGCAAAAATAATGATTTAAGTTTTGTCATTCCAGCAGTTGTCCCAATTAATTAATCCAGTTTTATGCTGTGGCTCAGGGGTGAATATTATTAAAATGCATAGGAACAAATCATAGAGCAAAAAGTGTTTTCTGTGCTCTTTCATCCATATGCTTAGAATATTTTCAATTTTAGGGTAAGAAATAAAATGAAACCTATATATTAGATACATCATGGGTTGAAGTTATACTTCAAATCATTAAATTATTCAATCAAATATTCTCTTCATGCTTATCTTCTTGAACTTTAAAAAAAACAAATGTCTATTCCATGTGTGATAATGGGAGACCATGTTCTCCCCCTCTCTTTTCACTCTGGTTTCCTGAATGAAGGCTTCAGTGTACTCTTCTAAGTTCCAATCACACACACCTAAAAAGAACAGATTTTTGGCTTTGTGTGATTGGCCTAAGGAGCACAACTTAGAAAGTTAAATTTAAGTACTACAGTTAGAGAGTAGTTTTGGTGACATTAGACAAATGTTTAAATAAATTTCTTAGGTATCTGAAGCATGACAGAAGATGAAATATGATTTCTGACTAAAAAGAGAAAACTCTTACCTTTGGGGTTCTCTAGTCCTGTATCAGTAAATGAGTAAATTAACACCAGATCTGGAGCTGGGGAGATATTACAGTGGATAAGGCAATTTCCTTGAATGAAGTCAATCTGGGTTTGATCTTTAGCATATTATATGGTGCCCTGAGCACAAGTAATGATTCCTGATTTCACAGTCAAGAGTAACTCCTGAGTAATTCTGGGTGTGACCCTCACATCAGAATAAACAAAAATAAATTAAAAACAAAATAAGACCAGATCACAATCATAGAATGCAGGTTTGAGGGGTTTTTTTTTCTGACTCTGAGAATGATGTATCATTTAATCTTTGATAAGGGATCAAGAAATGTGACATGGAGCAAGGAAAACCTCTTTAACAAATGGTGCTGGAAAAACTGGACAGCTACATGCAAAAAAAATGGCCTCAGATCTCTACCTAACATCATGCACAAAAATCAAATCAAAATGGATTAAAAACCTCAACATCATACCAGAATAGAATCTGTCATGTACATTGAAGAAAAGGTCAGCAAAATCCTCCACATTGAACCGAAAGGTATTTTCAAAGATGAAACCCCACTGACCAAGCAAGTGGAAACAGAGATAAACAAATGGAACTATCTTAAACTAAGAAGCTTCTGTAGCTCAAAAGAAACAGTGACCAGAATACACAGACAGTCTACAGAATGGGAAAAGACATTGACTCAATACTCATCTAATAATGGGTTAAGAACAAGGATCTATTAGGCATTGGTTGAACTCTACAAGAAGGAAACATCCAATCCCATCAGAAAATGGGGTGATGAAATGAACAGAGATTTTCTCAAAGAAGAAATCCAAATGATCAAAAGGAACACGAAAAATATGCTTTTCATCACTAATCATCAGGGAGATGCAGATCAAACCAACAATGAGATATCACGTCACACCACAGAGACTGGCACACATCCAAAAGAACAAAAGCAACCCGTGTTGGCATGGATGTGGGAAGAAGAGGACTCTCCTTCACTGCTGGTGGGAATGCTGACTGGTCCAACCTTTTTGGAAAACAATATGGAATTTTCTCAAAAAACTAGAAATTGAGCTCTCATTTGACCCAGAAAAACCACTTCTGGGTATATATCATGGAGTTGAAAAAAATATAGTAGAAATGACATCTGCACTTGTATGTTTATTGAAACTCTATTTATAATAGCCTGAATCTGGAAAAGAACCCAAGTGCCCGAGAACAGATGACTGGTTAAAGAAACTCTAGTACATCTACACAATGGAATACTATGCAGCTGTTAGAAAAGATGAAGCCGTGACATTTGCATACAAATGGATCGACATGGAGAGCATCATATTAAGTGAAATGGGTCAAAAAGAGAGGGACAGATGTAGAAGGCTGTACTCATTTGTGGTATATAAAGTAACATAATGGGAGCTGGAGCAATAGCACAGCGGGTAGGGCGTTCGCCTTACAAGCGGCCAACATGGCCGACCCGAGTTCAATTCCTCCGCCCCTCTCGGAGAGCCCGGCAAGCTACCGAGAGTATTTGATATGCCAGACACAGTAACAACAAAGTCTCCAATGGAGACGTTACTGGGCCCGCTCGAGCAAATCGACGATCAACGGCAGGGCCTTTACCTTTACCTTTACCTTTAATGGGAGACTAA
The DNA here is from genome assembly GCF_029834395.1 of Sorex fumeus. Classification (NCBI taxonomy): domain Eukaryota; kingdom Metazoa; phylum Chordata; class Mammalia; order Eulipotyphla; family Soricidae; genus Sorex; species Sorex fumeus. Next base: position 17,937,249 of record NW_026606059.1, read on the forward strand.
CACCTAAGGATAGTAAGGATAAGAGCCAGGGATAAGAGCCAACCTCCACGGCTTGGAATCCAGCCTCATATGCTGAGGGAAAAGGCAGCTGAGATAGAGAAGAGACCACCAAGCAAAGGAGACTTGGAGGCCTCGCTCGGGATGACAGATGTGTGCTGAAAATAGACTATAGACCGAACATGATGGCAATGTATTACCTGAACTGCAAGCAATAACACCCAAAAAGAGAGAGAGAGAGGAAGAGAGAAAAGAGAGAGAGAAAGAGAGAGAGAGAGATTAGAAGGGAATGTGCATGAAAGTGTGTAAGTCTTTAATTCTATCTCACAGTGTTTCACTAAAAATTTTAAAAAATAAAAATAAAGTCGTGACTAAATATTACTTTTTAAAAAAAGTACTTGCATTGCAGACTACAATACCCTAAAGGACAGAGAGAATAAAAGGGAATGTGCCTGTCACAGAGGCGGGGAGCAGGGGGCTAGGGGGAGGGACACTTTGAACACTGGTGGTAGAGAATGGGCACTGGTAGAGGCATGGGAACTCCATCATTGTATGACTGAAACATAAGAACGAAAGTTTGTAAGTCTGTGACTGTACCTCATGCTGATTCATTAAAAATTAAAATAACTGGCTGTGACATCTGTCACCCCATTGATCACCAAGGTTGATTCGGCTGATCTGGCTGGCTAGGCGGGTGTCCCCTTCCTCCCTCACCGCTTCATGTGCGTCCCTCCCGAAGCTGTGTGCTCGGTGGAAGAGGACAGCCTTCCCCGAATATAGACGGACCAGTCTTCGGTCGAGGGTATACAAGTAGCTGCGCTCCCCTGCTAGAACCTCCAAACAAGTAATAGTAATAATAATAAAAATTAAAATATAGGCTAAATATTAAGTATTGCAGATGTGAATCTTGTACTCTATACCTTGATTATAGGCAAATATATCATCTCACATCGTTGTTGACAATAAATCAACATATGGGACTGGAGTGATAGCACAGCGGTAGGGCGTTTGCCTTGCGCACAGCCACCCTGGCCAAGCTGGGTTCGATTCCTCCGCCCCTCTCAGAGAGCCTGGCAAGCTACCGAGAGTATCCAATATGCCAAACACAGTAACAAGAAGTCTCACAATGGAGTCATTACTGGGCCAGCTCGAGCAAATCGATGAACAGCAGGAGGACAATTTCTAGACTCTTATAAATGGCAAAACATATGAAATATTCATTCCTCAAGGTAATTAAGAATTCCATTCAAAGTGGTGGAGAGATAGAACCACAGGCCGGGTGCTGCCTTGGTTATATCTGACCTGGGATAGATCCCTGATATCAAATTTTAACCTGAGCAAAACTTGGAGAAAACCCTAGGTGCAGAGTTCAGGAAAAGGCCCATAGCACTGCAGGGTGCGACCCAAAAGCAAGGAAAAAAAGCCAAAAATAGTGAAAAGAAAGATAAGGTAGAATTACATGTGAGCACTGGGGATAGGCCTGAAAAGTAAATTTTTCCAACATTTTTGAAGTTGATAACATTGAGAAGTTACAATTTAAGTGAATATACTTTCCACTATAAAAGGAAAATATTTCTTCTGGGCATTTGAACTTTTATTAGGTTTCACTTACAAAACCTTGAAAACTTTGGAAATAAATAGTAAATTATACATTTTTGGGTCACACCCAGTGATGCGCACGGGTTACTCCTGGATCTGCACTCAGGAATTACCCCCGGTGGTGCTCAGGGGACCATATGGGATGCTGGGAATCGAACCCGGGTCAGCCGCATGCAAGCAAATGCCCTACCCACTGTGCTATCACTCCAGCCCCTATAAATGATAAATTATAAAAGGGTAAAATTATAAATTATAAAAGCACCTGAAATATTGATGGTAAGACAAAAAAATTTAAGAGGAAAAAGAGAAATTCTCTAGAATAATGATTCCTTAACATCAGCTTCATAGATTTCTAAATATAACATTGAAATGTGTGGTGGTGACTCTAAGCTAACAAAGCAAACAGAGAAATAGGTAATGGTCACACAAAGAAAGAGTAATAAGGATTTCAAAGAATTTATCTCTATTTATATTCTTAAAAAACTCCTAAGGAAGGGGCAATAGAAGAAAGAAATTTATCTGAAAATAACAAAGGTATACTGTTAAAAGAAATTGTAAACAGGCAATCAGATCTACAGAAACATAAGACTCCTGAAAGAAGCAATGAGAACTACAAAGAATTAAAGCAGCAAAACAGTCATTAGTTGGGCATTTCTCAGAAATTTCAGTATTAGGCAAGATTACTGTACTTCACTGTCATACCGTTGTTCATTGATTTGCTCATGTGGGTGTCAGTAACATCGCCATTTGTCCCAGCCCTGAGATTTTAGCAATCTTTCCTTACTTGGCCTTCCCAATGGTGCCTTATTGGAGGTTCTTTCAGGGTCAGGGGAATGAGACCCATTATTGTTTATATATATATATATTAATGGGTATATATATGTATTATCATACAGTAAAATATTAAGATATGATTTTAGTTTTAATAAAAGAAACTCATTAACAATGCCTTAAGACAAATATGTCCATTAAAGACTTGATCACTTGATCACTTGACGTCACATTAATCGTCGATTTGCTCGAGCGGGCTTCAGTAACGTCTCAATTTGTCCCTGTGGCATGCTAGTGTAGCCCAGTGGCGTCTGTTTGTTCTAGGAACACGAAGAGCCTCAAACTGATAGTTCATGATCTTGATGAAGAAGTCTGACCATCTGGTAGGTAGGCGGGCCACATGGTCTTTTGACATCCCATGGAATCCAGTCGGTAACGGCTCTAGTCCAGTGGTCATCTCTAAATCTCATTACGTGACCAGCCCATCTGATTTTTGACTTACATGAGTATATGTAATTCAAACTCTGTTACTATTAAAAAAATGTACATCATTGAAACTTGAACAATATGGGTCTAAATTGCATCTGAACACACGCATAGACTATTTTCAGAGTACATAATACACCATTTGTACATTTAATTTTCATGCTATTTTTTCACTTTTGGGATGTGCTAGTTTTAGTATTAAGAAATTAATTGGTCTGGGTGGTTAGAAAAAAATCACCCTTGACCGAAGAAACTTTGGTACATCTACACAATGGAGTATCACATAGCTGTTAGAAAAGATGAAGTCATAAAATTTACATACAAGTGGTACTACATGGAAAGTATCATGCTAAGCGAAATGAGTCAGAAAGAGAGGGACAGACATAGAAAGATTGCATTCATCTGGGAACATAAAGTTACAAAATAGGAGACTAACACCCAAGAATAGCCTAGATAAGTACCAGGAAGTTTACTCCATGGCTTGGAGGCCAGCTGCACATGCTAGGGGAAAAGGCATGGAGAAGGGAGCACCAAGTATAGGGTGTTAGGAGGATCCTTCCACGATGGGAGATGCATGCTAGAGGTAGACTATAGACTGAACATGACTTCCACTCAATCCTCTTTTGCAAACCACAGCACCCAAAAGGAGAGAGAGAACAAAAGGAAATGCCCTGCCACAGGGGTGGGGTGGGATGGGGGTGTGGAAGGGGTAGGGGGGATGCTGGGATCCGTGGTTGTGGAGAATGGGCACTAGTGGAGGGATGGGTATTCAATCATTGTATATCGAAACCCAAGCACAAAAATTTGTAAGTCTACAACTGTACCTCATGGTGTTTCACTATTAAAAATTCAAAATAAAAAAAGAGAAAAAATCACCTATATTCTTGCTCGGTGCTTTATCTACTTATAGTTTAAGGATTGAGAGAAGTATATTATATCCACTGGCAATAGTTGGGAATACAAGAAGTAGAGCACATGCCTTGAGTATGTGAGGCCCTGGGCTTGCTCCCTGGCTATGGCTACAAAACACTACTTGACATTGTCTCAGCAAATAGATGAAACAACAACAAATATCCAATCAACACTGGAGTTATTTTAAGTGTTTTTCAAGTCTTGCATTATCTATTTGTTATAAAGTAATAAACAGTTTTCTTTATGAATTGGTGCTTTCTTATTTGAAATGTCTTTTATTTTCATAATTTGTCCTTTTTGAAGACAACTTATTAAACATTTTAATAATATTAGTGTCTTAATATTTATGTTTGCTTAGTATATTGGATTCTATATTATATCCTTCAAGTGTATTTATAAATCTTTTCAATACAGGATCAAATCAGAAAATTGGAAAAATCTCAAATAAACAATATAATCTCATATATTAAGAACTTACAAAAGGAACACCAAGTAAGCAACAAGTGGATCCCAAAGTCAGTAAAAGGAAGGAAATAAAACATAAAAAGGAAAAGAACAAAATGGAGTGGGGGGGAAACAATATATATGATCAATTAAACAAAGAGGTGTTTCCTTGGGCGTGCCCTTCAGACCGGTGTTCTCCCAAGAATATATATATTAAATGCCTGTCTACATTCATTCTAGAGAAGCCTGTGTTCTCTCTCAAACATGTACTTCTCCAACTCTCTCCCCTCACATCTTTCTAAATAAGTTTCAATAAAACCCGCTTTGCTGCAAAAATAATGTTGATTTTTTTAAAGGATGCAAAGGATCGGTAAACCCTTAGCTGGCATCATAAAGGTAAAAGAGAAAAATTAAATAAAATGGGTCATAAATGAAAGGGGAAAGTTACAATGTATATCAAAGAAATTCAAAGGACTTTAACGAATTTGACTAAAGGACTGTAAGAGACTAATATGAATAGTTTATGCCATAAAATTATAGAAGAGTTTGGATGTGTTTTTCTTAAAACCTTAAAATGCAACCACAAAGAAAACCAGAAAAGACCAATTATAAGCAAGGAGACATAAATAATAATTAATTAACAGTTCCTGATCCCAAATAAAAGTTCAGGTGCAATTAGGTTTTATAGTCAGTTCTACAAAGCTTAAAATTAGAATTTTGTAGGATAGCAATTCTTCATATTGAGGTCCTTTTAAAAATTAAAATAAAAATATATTTTTCCATTTTCTGAGGGCAACATAACCCTGACACCAATGACAGAAGAGACATCATACAAAAAATAATAATAATTACAGACAAATAATTCTGATGAACAGTGGTTCAAAAACTCCTCAACAAAATCAAAGAGACGTTGAGTTCAACAATGCAATAAAAGGAATAATTTTACAATACGACTAACTGAACTTTTTTTCCAGGAATAGTCAATATACTCAAATCAGTTAATGTGATGTAAAAGTCTTCTGGGGCTGGAGTGATAGTAGAGTGAGTAAGGCATTTGTCTTGTAATTCAATCTCCTTATCTTGGGAGGCTAATATGTAGTTATCTAGGCATCATCATCTTTGTCCAGATTTCATATTCCTTCCACAAAAGATATATTATTTATAACTAAAAATACAAAATAATATCATTAGATTATTAGTCAACACAAATATGATTCAACGATTCAACATTAGGTAAGAATTGAAAGTACAGTTATGTTTTCTGTGTTTTCCTCCTGCAATCAGCAAAGAACCAAGAATAAGCTGTATTCTCAAATACTTTTGGTGGTGCCAGGTGTGGGTGGGCTATACCCACATGTATTCCCGTGAGGGTTTATTTCTGTTTCCATGCTCAGAGAGCATTCCTGGTGGTGCTCAGAGACCAGATGTAATGCTAAGACTCTGGAGTTGAACCCAGGTCATATGCAAGGCAGGTCATATGCGAGGCAAATGCCTTACTCACCATACCATCTCTCTGGCCCTCCACTATCAACTGTTAAACATTGTTCATGTGTAATTTTTCAAGCATGGTTTCCAGGAATTTAATTGCCTAGCAACTTAGATTCAAATTAAAAAATTTTAATTGAAATAGAAAAAAATGAATATGCAATATGTAACAGGTAAAATGGAGAACATTTTGAAGAGTCTCTCAAACCTATAAAGAACATGAGGACAAAAAAAAGAATCTGGCACTTAAGAATGACGGAAGAAAATGTTCTTGCATAGTTTATGATATCAAAATGTTCTCTTTCAGAGCACATAATTATTTAAATCTATTTTTATAAATGAGCTGTGACAAGAAAATATTTTCATCTATCTATTGTTACACAAGAATGGTGATAGCATCTGTGAGACAATGATTTTTTAATACAAAATCCTTGTTGAACTAATATTTTTTAAAAAAACAGAAATGTCTGGAAAATTTTTATTAAAAAATCATTACCTCTTACTATATTCAAGTGCTTTTTCTAAAACCAGGGGTTCCTAATAATTCCAGACCTATAAACCAATATTAGATGTCCAGAGAGTTAATCCAAGGGCTAAAACACCCACCTTGCAAACAACTAACTTAATCCAGTATTTCAGTACCTCATATTGCTTATGGATTCCCAAATACTGTATCCCTGTGTGCAGAGCCAGGAGTACGCCCTGAGCACCTGTGGGTTGACCAAAAAACAGAAACGAACAAAAAAATCAGGCTCAAAAGAATCAGTTTTTTTTACTCTTTATCTTTATTCTGCTATTGTAAGTGCAAATTTTGAACTGATAGTATTTGCAAATTTATTTCATTTGCTCTTTGATTTTAGTCTGTAATATTTTTTTGAAAAATTAACTTTTTAAATATCTTCAGTGGAAAAGCACTTAAGTGATAAACACGGGCATATACTAAATAAGCCTAATTTTCTTCCTCTCTCTGTCAGGCAGATAATAGATTAGATGACAGAGAAAGAGAGAGACACCTAGTTTAATTGTTTCATGTTGAATGTTGATATCTTAATAGGGCTTACAGAAAAACAGAATCAACAAAAATAGATAATAGATGATAGAAAACATATTCGGAAATTGACTTCTAAAGTTAGAGATTGACGAGAAAGCCTGATATTTTGTGTTTCAGAATATTGTTTACTCAAGAAGATTTTCAATTTTAGCCAAAAGTTTGTCTGCTAGAAATATTTTCTCTTCATCCATACAGAGCAATTTTTTCCTGGTAAGATCTTCAAATGGGAACAAGAGAGAAAATACAGTATTCAGGGTGGGTCCCTTACATGTAGATCGATTGAATTCTAGGCATCCCTTATGTCCCCCCCATGACTGCCAGGAGTAAGTCTCAGCACCATGGAAGTTTGGCTCCAAACAAACTACAAAGTATTTCAAATGATTAAGACCTATAGCATATAAATTATGAAGGAGAATGTGTTTTATTATGTCTAGGAATTTAAAATATTGATCTAATATAAAAGTACTTTGATATAAAAATGTAAAGCATTTAACCAAGTATCAGGGTACTAAATTCTAGCCAATTTGTGACAGAAAATTAGCCACTGCAAGAAAAAATAAGTGGTTTCTTAATAGCACTGAAAGTTTTATTGAGAAAGAAAACAAGAAAATAAACAAAATCCAGTATAACCAAACTCTTCTATATAATCACTGAAAGATGACCCTGTGTGTGTGTGTGTGTGTGTGTGTGTGTGTGTGTGTGTGTGAATTGGGGATAAATGGGAAGTGTCTTATAGATAGAGACAGAGGTCTACTATATAGTGTTAGGTGTACTATGATAGCTTTGTATACTGAAGTATAAACTTTATTTACACTATTGTAAATTAATGATGCAGCTATAGAAAAATAAATACAAGTACTTTTTAAAAATATACATCAAGAAATATCAGTGAAAACTCAATTGACTCAAAAATGGAAATAACCAAACCTATGAATTAGAAAAACATTTTACAGAGATTAAGATGACAAAAAGAAAGGAACTCAGTAGAATATGGCAGATAATTATTCATGGATTATTCTCTAATTCAATCCGGATATTTTTGTTTCCCTAACTGAGGTCCCTAAACCACATCCCTACATCCTTGTTCTCCGCCCTGCACATCTCCATCACACATTTGCCTTATGGCAGGATCCTTAACCAGTCATTCCAAGCATGTGCATGCATGCACTCCTGCACACACATGCACACACACACAATAATTTGGGAAGACCAAAAGTAGCTTTCAAATAAAGATTGCATGTTTTTTGAATTTATGCTTGGAGTATCACATTTCACTCAAATGAGAGAAACAATCCAGAGTTCCAACTTCCATCAGTGGCCAAGAATAAGGGACGCTGTCTCATTTGCCAAGGCGTCAAAAATCAGATGGGCTGGACACATAATGAGATTTGGAGATGACCGCTGGACTAGAGCCATTACTAACTGGATTCCACAGGACGTCAAAAGACCGCATGGCTGCCCACCTACAAGATGGTCAGACTTCTTCGTCAAGACCCTGAACAATCGGTTTGAGGCTCTTTTTGTTCCTAGAACGAAAAGACGCCACTGGGCTACTCCAGCACATAACAGGGACGAATCGAGACATTACTGGCACCTGCTCGAGCAAATCGATGAGTAATGGGAAGTCAAGTGATCAAGTAATTTGTTTAATTGCTATTTACAATAACCAAGATACAGAAACAAACCAAGAGGACAATAGCGTCAACAACTGAAGAAATAGAGAATATGTGGTAAGTACACAGTGGGATATTACTTAACCATAGAAAAATGAAATGCTGCCTTTTCTAAAAACAGATGGAACTGGAGGAATCATGTCAAGAGTAGTCATCACAGTCTAAGTGCAAATATAACAACTAACTTCATCTCTAAGTTTTGGAAAAGCAAGGCTTATAACAGAAAAGAACACAAACAAATAAGTACATGGTCTATAGATCTGAGGATGCCAGAGGTTTTGGGGGGGTGGTGAATAAAAAAGAATCAAAAGGGTTTCCTTGAGGAAGCATATTAGCAAAGTGTACTGTTAATGCATATGTCCATAAATCATTACTCAACACATTTAAAACCCCCACTAGGAAAAAAAAAAACATTAGTTTTCTGTTGAAATAGTAAGAATATAGATGACATGATAAAATATTATATACTAATATACGAATATTTTTATAAAGAAACTCGAGAGGATCAAACATAATTGTATAGTTTGGCCCTGGAATTAATAGATATTAATCAAAGTAGACTATATTTGAAAAATTGGAAAATGTCGGGTATCAACTACAATGATGTAGTAAATCAGGCATCATTTATGATAGATAATGGTTTTATAAACTTCTGAGTAACTTTTAGAAAAATTCACTTCTGTCTCAATTTATTACCTCAACCACACATTTAGAAATGAACGTGCATGACACTCAATTAAGAAAATAAAAAAGAAAGATATAACAGAGATTTTACTTCATAGCCAATAAAAAGAAGAGAAAATAACATAAAACATAGTAGTGGGGGAGATGTTACGTATTTCTGTTTCTAAGGTAGAATGTTTTCACCCTCTGGATTTTCTTCCAAGTCAATGTGACTGGTGAGTACACATTCCAAGTATGCATGTACTGAGTCAGTACTGGTCCTTTTCTGGACACAAGAGATGGTGCAGGGGATAGGGCATTGGTGTGCATGCAGCTGACCCAGGTTTGATCCCTAATACTATATATGCTCATCTCAACCCTACCAGAAGAGAAAATCATTAAATAGAGAGCAAGGAGTATGTTCTGAGCACGAACTAGTGTTGAACAATAGCAATGGCTGTATGCAATCTATGGTGCCCAAAATATAAACTTAAAACTCATACTTAATTCTATAGTCTACTACTTAATTCTATTATCTATAATTGTATTGTTTCTTGGTTTGATTTTTTTTTTGCTTTTTGGGGTCACACCCGGCGATGCACAGGGGTAACTCCTGGCTCATGCACTCAGGAATTGCTCCTGGCGGTGCTCGGGAGACCATATAGGATGCTGGGAATCGAATCCAGGTCAGCCTTGTGCAAGGCAAATGCCCTACCCACTGTGCTATCACTCCAGCCCCTATAATTGTATTGTTGACCAATTTATATTATAGCATCATATTTATTACATGATTTTTGGAAATTCAGCAATGAGTAAAATTCTATTGAAAATTCTACATGATGAATATTTGTAGATGGATGTAAGTAATATTTCATCAATAAAATTATCTCTATATATAAGAAATGAAGACTAAAAGTTAATTAACTTGCCTTTAATGACAAAACCAGAAAATGGTGTCACTAGGCACATTTGATGAGTCTACAATTTGATTTTTTTTCTCTCTTAACTTTACCAAACCATTTATTGGGATAAATTGTATCGATCAACAAAAAATACAATTGTGCTCCGAAAGATTTTCAGTCAGAATAAGATGTTCTGACTATTGCAAAAATTAACATAAAATGTTTTAAGAAGTAGAGGGAACTAACGATGTTCTTTTTTCTTTGTGTTTTAGACCTTCCTCAGTGTTGCTTAAAGATTATCAGGGTCACAATCAGCAGTGTTCATGAAAGTAAACATTCTGGGACTGGAGTGATATCACAGTGGATAAGACATTTGCTTTGCATGCAGTTGACTCAGGTTCAACCCCCGCCACCTCACACAGTCCCCTGAGTCTTCCAAAAATGACCTGTAAGCACAGAACAGAAGGAAAGCTTGCTCACCAATGGGTATGGCACCGCTCCCCCAAAACCTCATTCTTTAGGAAAAAATCTCACTCTGTTACAAGCTGACATGTTTTTTTCGTTCTGCTTTTCACTGGTATCAAGGTTGGGTATTTAAAAGACTTCATAGCAATTATCTGTATAAGATAAAAATATAATTGGGTGAATTTAGAGTTAGAGAATTTGTGACACTGATACAAAAATCAGTGATAAACAATGTAAATTGGCAAAATAAAAGATGCCTAAGACAAAGCGTATTTTATATTTTCTTCAAATCAATGATATGTAACAAAGAGCATATACTTGATTAGCAGTTTACAGCATAGCTAAGGAGCAAAGGCATCTAAAATCAATGGTAAAGCATCAGTTATATATTTTCAAATGTGGCAATACTGTGATCATCCTTATATAGCTTTGGAGTTCATAAATTTTCATTTCCCAATTTCAGTATGAACATTTTGGTTGAAACTAAGTGGAATAAAATATATGACCCATTTATACTCACTTTTTATATGGCTTCAAGTTTGGCCAAAGCACCCTATCTAATTTTCTAAGATTTTTATTATAAATTATCTCATCCTTTTCCTTTGTTTTCTACATCTTTACATTTATTTGACTTCAGAGAATAATACAACACTACTAGTCAGAGGTTTCAATTTATACTTGCATAATAAAATGTACTCATGCATTTCCAACTCAAGAATGAATCAGACTTATCTGACAGAGCTTAGTATAAGAGAGGAGAAGCCCTGTATTAGTAAATGATTTCATGCTAGAATGAAAGAAAACAGCACTTTCATCCATTAATCTTTCTGCATCATTCTTTCCAGTTTCCAATTTTACATAATGCATACTTGAGGGGAAGAAGTGTTTCTTCAAGAAAAATGGGTGGAAATTGAGATCTTACTGTAAGAGGGTAAGGCAATCAACATCATCACCAAAATAATAAAATCAATGATGAAAAATTTCATGCACCCTATATAAAGCATAGCAACTCTGGAAACTGATTTACCATGGATGGTTCATGATTAATTTAAATGAACTGAATACTCTCAATAGTAAGTCCTTGGGTGTGGAATTCCAGGTCTTATACTCATTTTGTTTTCAACAGTTTTGAGGATTGGCCATGCTGATATTGATAGAGACTCTACAATTTACTTTTTCATGACAGTAGACAAGGGTTCTACTTTCTCCCCATTCTCACCTCAATTGCTATTTTCTGTAGGGTTTTGGATGTATAAAGTAGGAGATATGCATGAAAGCTAAAATTTTTCTATAGTTTTGATAGCATTAATTTGGCTAGGTGATGTAGTCTTGACTCGCATGATCTTCAAGTTTTGTGACCTTGTATATGGCATTCTATATTTTAATATTACTTTATCAGATACTATCAGACACACAGCGGGTAGGGCGTTCGCCTTACACGCGGCCAACATGGCCGACCCGAGTTCGATTCCTCCGCCCCTCTCAGAGAGCCCGGCAAGCTACTGAGAGTATTCGATATGCCAGACACAGTAACAACAAAGTCTCCAATGGAGACGTTACTGGGCCCGCTCGAGCAAATCGACGATCAACGGGAGGGCCTTTACCTTTACCTTTACCTATCAGACACATTATCTGACATGTGATTTACTGAAAGTTTATCACTTCATAGTTAGTCTTTTTACTCAGTTAATAGTTACCTTTAATGAAGAATATTGGGGTCTCAGCAGCTGGCCTAAGACTTTGACCAAATGCCCTGTCTTTGAAAGCAAGAGCTTACCCTGTTTACAAAGACCCTTGGGGGGCCGTTCAAGCACTCCCCACATGAGGGACATGACTGTGCCCACCTACCCGTGTTGGGCCCTATGAACAGGATATGTAAATCATTAACTGACATCTGTGAGCCCTACCTGAGGAGCCTGAGAAATGTGCTGTACTAAGGAACCTTGCTGAGTGTGGGATTCTCACACTCCACCCCCCCAGTGTACTATAAGATCCCTTGGGTAGGGGCCAATAAACAGAGAACTGCTTGACTACCAGACTCCCCACTCTGTGGCTTTCTTTCTCTCTGTGGTGGCTGCAACTTCAGCAGGGGCAGGAACTCAGGAATCAGAGGTGTGAAGAGGGCCAGAGCAGAGGCTTCTCCCCTACCCACTTCCTCCCCTTTAGGAAGTAAGTCTGGCGACATGGGGGTTCATACTCCAGTTTGCTCGCCAGAGTACTGGCCAGGACCTCGACACAGAATATTAAACAATGCTCTTTTCTTTTTCTTTTTTGTTTGTTGCCCTTAGCTTTGGGATAATATCTAAGAAATCCTTGCCAATCACAATTTTATGAGGCTGTGCCTTATGTTTTCCTCTGTGTCTTATAGTTTGCTCTTATTTTGCAGTTTTTAATCCATTGTTAGTTAAATTTATTTGTATGCTCTATTGCTAAGCAAGGGTCTGACTTCGTTCTTTTTCAAGTGAATATCTAGCTTCCCTCACATTTGTAAAAAGGAATATTACTCCCCATCATAGAAACTTTCCCACCATTGACACTCCTGCTGAACATCATTTAAGTAAAAATGTGAGAGTTTTCATCTTGGTTGCTATTCTATCTTATTGTTCTACATAATTGTTTCACACCAGAACGATACTGTTTGTATTAATGTAGATTTCTAATGTAGATTTTTAATACAATTTATTTTTATTTGCATTAAAAATAAATGAATGTGAATCTTCCAACTTTGTTGGGTTTTTTTTTGGCTACTCAGGGTACATTAAACATGAGTTATATGAATGTTTTTATTTCTGAGAAATAATTATAGTGTATATATTGATTAGTGATTGTTTTGAGATTTATGTTACCTTTATTAATAATAAAGGTTAAATATTAATAAGATTAATATTTTATTAATTAAAATAGTATAAATATTAATAAAATTAAGTATTCCAATCAACATGAAATGACTTTCCACTTGTTTTATTCTTTAATTTCTTTTAATCATGGTTTGTAGTTTGCATTATACATGCCTTTTACTATCTTGGTCAAGTTAGTTGCTAATTAGTTTGTTTTTCTAATGCTATTTTAGGAAAAGTTTATTAATCTCTTCATATTTTTATTATAGGTATCTATAAATTAATTTTATATTTTTATGGAGAGGGTTTTTACCAGGAAGTGCTCAAAGGATCAAAGAACCACTATTGGCAATGCTTAGGCAACTCAGCTAGACAGTTCAATGATAATACATTGTCTCAGCAAGGTCCAGCAGTTCTGGGGACAACCAGGGCCACTGTGATGGTGCTCAATAGTCACGATTGTTACAATTGGTGTTTCTCAAAGGACCGTGGAGTGCTGAGGATATAACTCAAGGTCTTGTGCAGTAAGATATGCCCTAAGAACCCTGAACTAACTCAGTGCCTATAATTGCATTACCAGAAATATCTGCTAATGCTTACAATTCCTGACATGTCAATAAGGAATATGCTTACCTTCTTTATTGATATTAAATCGTTAACAATGCTTGTTAGTGAGGATTACTGTAAATTTCAATAATTATAAACAATAGGCTAACAGCTTTACCAAAAATCAAGTGCAGATTTATTATTGTCATTTCCCCTTTGTTATTTAGTATCATTTTGTATATGATGTTATCTGAGCACAATATAATTTTCAATTTGAGTGCTGGAAAAACAGTGATAGGTAAATACTTTGAACATATTGATGTATATTTTATACAAGAGTTCTGAATTTTCTCTTCCTCTGATTCATGTAATCCATAAAATGGTGGCATTAAAAGAAATGTCACTTCACAATGAGTATTATGGAAAAACAGAGAGATGAGGGGAAAAATTGGTATTGCTGAGTTGATAGTGACAAGAAGCTTAAGGAAGAAATAGCATTTTGATCTTTCTATTTAGATCAAGATACCAACTGGGAGAAATTGTTAGATGGTTTGAATGAAAAAATTAAAAGCAAAAGAAGTCATCATATTGATCTTTTGAATTTCAAGCTGAGATGATTTGGCTGGTTTTGTTGTCTGAGATTTTATGTACTAGATACACAGAATAGGATAGGAGGATGAATGTGTACTATCATGGACAGATACCAACCTACAATAAGTGATTAAAAGGAGTCAATGAATAGGGAAACAAAAACATAGTACTATGGCAAAACCATCAACGCACCAAATACCAAAAAAAGGAATACACTTGAGATTCACAAAAATAGAAAAAAATATATGTAATAGTAGACAATTAATTATTGTGGTTGTCCCTCAGTAATTAGTCTAACCATAAAAATATACTAAATTATATAATCTGAAAATTCTAAATCAGCTGAATGTATTAAGGAAAACAAGTTCCAAGTACAGTCATCTATCATAGTGAGTACTGAGACAAATCACCATGGTACACAGACTAGCCCTTGTATTATAAGTCACAGCCCACCATTTTCACAATTTTTACTTGTGCTGCCCTTCAATATGGCTCACAGGGAGTTATATGGTCTCTGGTTGAGAAACATTGAAATATACCACAATGTGCTAAGCTATTTCAGGGAGCAGCATTGTACATGTGTCCTATAATTCACAAAAATATTGTCACAGTACATTATTTAACATTTTCTACAGGAAACTTGATTCATCTTCAAGAACACACAGGTTCAAAGTGAACAGAGATAGCAAAACATAAAAATCAAAACAGTGAGTATTTAACTTAAACCAAACATTATAGCCGTTATATAAATATATATGTATATATAAAGAAATACAGGTGTGATACAATGATAAAGGTATCCCATCACCAAGAAGGCATAACAATCTTCCTCCCACCTTTTATTTTACTTATTTATCTATTTATTTGGTTTATGGGCCACACTCGGCACTGCTCAGGGCTTACATCTGGCTCTGAGCTCAGGATCACTCATGGATCACGGTCACGGTCACGGTCCTCCCGTTGTTCATCGATTTGCTCGAGCGGGCCCAGTAACGTCTCCATCATAAGACTTGTTGTTACTGTGTTTGGCATATCGAATACGTCATGGGTAGCTTGCCAGGCTCTGCGGTGCGGGCAAGATCCTCTCGGTAGCCTGCCGGGATCACTCATGGAGGGGCTCAAAAGACCATATGGGTGCCAGCTTCAGACCATGGTGGGCTGCAAGCAAGGCAAGCACTGTTCCCAATGTACTCTCTAAGGTTCCCTTGAATTTAATATTCTAAAATAAAAGCACATAATTTTTTTACACATATATATCACTCTACACTAAAAAATAACTGGAATTTTATTTATGTATTAGAAGCAATAAGTTTATTTTTTTTATTTTTATTAGTGAGACACCATGAGGTACAGTTGTAGACTTAGAAATTTTTGTGCTTGGGTTTCAATTATACAATGATCAAATACCCATCCCTCCATCAGTGCCCATTTCCCACCACCACGGATCCTAGTATCCCTCCCACCCCCCTCCCCCCTGTCCCACCCTCCCTCTGAGGTAGGGCACATCCTTTTGTTCTCTCTCTCTCCTTTTGGGCGTTGTGGTTTGCAAAAGAGGCATTGAGTGGCAATCATGTTTGGTCTATAGTCTACTTTCAGCATGCTTCTCCCATCCTGGGAGGATCCTCCCAACACCCTTTATTTGGTGCTCCTTTCTCTATCTGAGCTCCCTTTTCTCCTAGCATGTGTAGCTGGCCTCCAAGCCGTGGAGTAAACCTACTGGTACTAATCTCGGCCATTCTTGGGTGTTAGTCTCCTATTTCGTTACTTTATGTTCCCCAGATGAATGTGATCTTTCTATGTCTATCCCTCTCTTTCTGACTCATTTCACTTAACATGATACTTTCCATGTAGTACCACTTGTATATAAATTTCATGACTTCATCTTTTCTAACAGCTATATAGTACTCCATTGTGTAGATGTACCAAAGTTTCTTTAACCACTCATCTGTTCTCGGGCACTCAGGTTTTTTCCAGATCCTGACTATTGTAAAGAGTGCTTAGAAGCAATAAATTTTAATAATTAAGAGTCAGTATAAGAGTGAATGGGCTGGAGCAATAGCACAGTGGTTAGGGTGTTTGCCTTGCTCGTGGCTGACCTGAGTTTGATTCCTCCATCCCTTCATGAAAGTGAATAATAAATGTTATTAATGTCACTGTCACTGTCCTCCCATTGTTCATCGATTTCCTCGAGCAGGCACCAGTAACATCTCCATTCGTCCTAGCCCTGAGATTTTAGCAATTGCCACATTGGAGGCTCCTTCAGGATGAGGGGAATGAGATCCATCCTTGATACTGGGTTTTGGCATATAGAATACTCCACATGGAGCTTGCCAAACTCTGCCTTGTGGACAGGATACTCTCAGTAGATTGTCTGGTTCTCTAAGAGTGAGAAGTAGACAATAAGAGGTCATGACAGTCACACGCGTCCAGGAGCTGGGTTTTATAGTGTCTGGGTCTTGGCTGTTAATGGGATAACACAGTGCCGAGGGCAGTTGGAAGGTGTAACGCCTAGCTACTAGAAAACGGGGGATCTTGGTGGAGGAGGCAAGGTTGGGACTTGGAGATCTCTAGTTATATAATAACTGTGAAATATAATTGTGAAATCATAGCTGCAATAATGTGTGTGGGACCCGGGGCTGAAATCTCCAAGCCTGCACGGTTTGGGACTGGACCTGCCAGTAGCTAGACAGTTACACCCACCAACTGCCGTGTAACCCCAACAACGGCCAGGATCCAGAGATTATCACACTCAGCTCCTGGGAGAGAACAAGGCAGAGTCTTCTACCCTGTGCCTGACTGTCTCCACCAGGGCCCAACAGCTGAAGACTTCCGGGCCCCAGACAAGGCCATGCTGGGACCACTCTCCACACACTTGGATGAGCCTCACGCATAAAAGAACTGACAGAGGAACCCAGGTGTGTGGGACCCGGGGCTGAGATCTCCAAGCCTGCATGGTTTGGGACTGAACCTGCCAGTAGCTAGACAGTTACACCCACCAACTGCCGTGTAACCCCAACAACGGCCAGGATCCAGAGATTATCACACTCAGCTCCTACTTTGGACAAACTGGCAGGCTACCGAATGTAACCTGCCCACACGGCAGAGTCTGGCAAACTCCCTGTGGTATACCCAATATGCCAAATACCAGTAACAATGATGGGTCTCATTCTACTAACCCTGAAAGAGCCTTGAATATGGCACTTTAAAAAAAAAAAAATCTCAGGGCTAGGACGAAGGAGACGTTACTGGGGCCTGCTCGAGGCAATCGACGAACAACATGATGGTCGTGAATTAGTTACTGTGAAATAATAAAATAATAATAAATAATAAAAATATTTTAAATAAACTAAAAAATAGCTTACAATTATTTGTAATATAAATTTTTGATTGGAACATATGATTAGTGATTCAGTAATGGTGTAATTATTTAGATTAACATGGCAATACTTGACTCACAAATGAATCTCGGAACCATACAGCTTGCTGCAGGGATGGCTCCAGATCGTGTGCTGGGCTGAATTCACTGCAGCACCTCAGATGGAGGCAGGCATCCTCTCTCTGCACCTGCACCAGATGAACTCCAGCAGCCTCAAACCTCCAGAACCCTAAAGGCTGATCTTCACAGGCTCAACCTGAGCCTCCAACGCAAGGGACTAAATTCACTGAAAAACCCAGGTATGCAGGACCAGTGATTGAAAATGCCAGGCCTCAAGGGGTCAGGACTTGGCTGTCCCTTCCCATCTCCCCGCCCTTCCTGGGTCTTGGCTGTCATGCCCACGGACTACCTCTGGTGCCATGTAAGTGCATTAACGGCCATGATCCAGAGATTTCACAAATGAATCTCAGAACCGTGCAGCTCACTTCAGGAATGACTCTGGACCCCAATTATTCAAATTTTTAGAATCCCAGGAGTGCGCAGATGTGTGATATCTCATACCTTTTTTTTCTGTTGTGCTTTCTCATTGAATCACTGTGAGATAGACCCTTACAGACAATTTATACTATTCATCACGAGCAATTACAAAATAAATTACTTAGCATCTGCCCGTGGGCCAGGCTTGAGTGGTGGTGGGAAACTCCAAAACAATGGTGGTGGGAAGGTGTAATGGTGGTAGGATTTGTGTTGAAATATTGAATGTAGTCAATTATTGTGAATAACTTTATGATAATAAAATTAAATAATTAAATAAAAAATAAAATAGCAATACTTTCTTTACTTGGACTAAAAATTGATATCGCACTATAAAACAACTTTTACTAAAATAAGTATCAACTAAAAATAAAATCTATTAAAAATTTTGTAATGTTTTATAAATAGCAACAGCAGTACATTACTTTTTTGTTTTGGGGTCACATCTAGTGATATTCAAGGGTTATTTCTTGTTCTGTACTCAGGAATCACTCCTGGAGGTGCTTTTGGGACCATAAGATTCAATACCAGGCATTGAACCCAGTTTGGCCACATGCAAGACAAGTGTCTTACTTTCTGGTCCAACAGTACAGTATTTTATTATATATTTTGATATTCCTAAAATTGTATAGATCTTTCAAAATCTTGAGTAAGCACACCAAATGTTATATAAGTACATGGCAATTACATACCATGTTCAGATCTCTTTTTATTGGCAATATAAATTCCTTGAGATGATCTCTATTCAATAATTAAGCTCATGAAGATCAAGGCAATATTATTTTTTAATATTAAGTGACCTTTTTAATTAACTAGCTAATTTAGCTTGGTAGACATAAAATTAAAATACATTAATTGTGAAGTCCACTTTTCTTCATATTTTATTTAAAATTAAGAGATAAAGTGAAAAATACATAAGCTTTCACATAATAAGCAAGTTTTTAAAAAATTTTTTTCTATTTTTATGAAAGCAAGAAAACCAATATTTCTCTTACAAAATTTTAATGACTTTTAATCCTTAAATTGCTTTGATTCTTTTTTTAATCTTTCATTTCTTTGAGATGCTTTTATGTTGTTATACCCGGGTTTCGGATCTCCCATATGCAGAGAGACCAGGTCCACATGTGAGAATGCAAAAGCAAAGGATCCTTTATTGCTAGCTCAAGCTTGGGTCTAAGCCTTATCCAACGCAGTGGAATGTTGACAAGGACTCTGACCCTAGTTCCAGGGAACATTATATCTCATATCAGTACATAAGCAACATTAACAGTTTTCCCAAGAATTGCAATGAAGCAGTCACTAGTCTGTGAGCTAATTGGTTATGCCCACCTGCTGTGCCCAGAGATATCCTACTTATCATAGGACTGACTAGAGGCATCTAGGGGATTTCCAGCTTCAGCCAAGGACAGTCTTGGGGAATTCTTTGGGGGTGGGGGGACAGAAACTTAGGCCTACTGCTTGTTTTGCTGAAGTGTAGGCTGTCATGGCACATATGAGGTTCATTCTCGACCTCACAATGTCACATTCAGAATACTTCAGAATAGGATTATCAAGTTTTACTTGGTACATACCTTCTGTTGATATTCATCACTGATATCTTCTTCAAATTTTAAGAAAATGAAGGTGCTTTTGGGACCATCACTGATATCTTCTTCAAATTTTAAGAAAATGAAGGTCTAGAATTACAACTACATCTTGACTTGCTTCAATCAATGCTTTGAAATCTAAAGTTATTTGGAAACCCGCATTCACAGTAGAATATTCTGCAACTTTTGTAAAAGTAAATTGTTAGTCCTTCATTTAATTTTGGCATACTACGTGATTTGGGAAAAATGATTGTTGGCATTGGGGAATTGTTTTGTGGTATTTTTTTGAGACATTTGGGATATGTTTTAATCAGATGAGCACCATTCAATAGTTACCTCTTTATTTTGTTCTATTTTTTATCTAGTGATGTCATGCTTTTCAGCCTTATCAATTTAAATAATTGAAATTTAAAATTAATGAATTCCTCTTACTTATACATACCATTCATCCTTCTCCGCCTCCAGATTTGTACAATAGCAGCTTACTACTGCCAAGCATTTTAAACCTGAATAAATTTATAATATGAATTGAATTCTGCAGGGGTGGGTGAAGAGGGACGTGAATGGGAACACCAAGGAGTACTCTGCACTTGCTCCTGTGCTCAGGAGTAATTCCTGCTGGTGTTCAGAATCCACATGCAAGGCAAGTGCTTAGTCTTTATACTAGCTCCAGTCCCATGAACTGAGTCTTAAAGGAAAGAAAGCACCATTAACACTAAACTCAAATTGTTACACACTACTTGAATAAACTGTGTGAATACATGAGAGAGAGAGAGAGAGAGAGAGAGAGAGAGAGAGAGATCAACCTAGAACTGCCTTTGGACTTGCAGCACTCTAAAAAGGTAAAGGTAAAGGCCCTCCCGTTGATCGTCGATTTGCTCGAGCGGGCCCAGTAACGTCTCCATTGGAGACTTTGTTGTTACTGTGTCTGGCATATCGAATACTCTCGGTAGCTTGCCGGGCTCTCCGAGAGGGGCGGAGGAATCGAACTCGGGTTGGCCATGTTGGCCGCTTGTAAGGCGAACGCCCTACCCGCTGTGCTATCGCTCCAGCCCTCTAGTTTGGAATATTAACGAACTCGTTGTGCCGTTTCTTGGTTCATCAAACTGCATCTGGATTAAAAAACCACAACACTCAACTATTCTTAACTCTCCAAAGAGATCTGCAAATATTTATCTGCTGTGTAAACAATTTTGCCAAATCAGAACCAATCACAGAACGTATCACCAAAGGATTAATTTTTTTCTGTGACATATGCAACTTCAAACGGTTAATTTTTGATTAATCCCTCTTAGTTATTGATGCTGACTACCTTTATGACTCACTTAGATGATAGATCAGCTAGGTGACCTCAAGACGTCTTGTGTATGCTCTAGATCTTGTCAAGGATTTGATGCTCAAAGCCCGCAGAGGGGAAGGACATCCTCCCTGAGAGTAGCAGTCAGGAAGAAGAGTGTAAAAGGCTGCACAGTAGTTAGACTGAGAGCTAATGAACAGATGTGCTCTAGTCTTGGCTCCCTGCGCTTTCTAAAAGTCTTCAAATTGCCTCCCACATAAATTGGTGCTAATGATTGTGCAAGTCTCTCTTTTAGAACCCCATGCTTACTTAGACTAAAAGAAAATTTTCAACACTTTGGGGGAAAGATTTTTCATCTATATTAAGAATAATTCTTTTCATACCTATGTACTAGCGCTGCCTTTGAGCAAAGGAAAATGAGCTATTCTGCATTTGTTTCTCAGTGCAAAGAGAGGCATTTAATTTCTTAGGCAAGGGACGGTAACTTAAAGCAATGTGTAGAATCTAAAACAGAAAATGCATACGACTATAAGATGAGTGGCCTGCCTCATCCACTGACAATAACCTGTCCCTAAAGACTCATTTTCCTCTATAAAAATTGAGGAATATGACAAGGGTATATATTCTATAAATGTTTTTCCTCGCAAGGAAAAAAATTATCTGTGAAGATATGCTAATGATATTAGGCTGATGCATCCATTTATGGCACATCATTCTTTTCTCTCTAGATGTGGAATATATCATATTATTGTTACTGTGAAACTATGAAAAAAAAAGTGAAGATTTGGGTAATAAAAGTGTTTGCCCTTTGGTAAAGAAGGCTGAGTGTAAGCACTCTGATTACAAATTCAAAATACAACAATGCAAATAAGAATAAAGAATTCGGGGCTGGAGCAATAGCACAGTGGGTAGGGTGTTTTCCTTGTACGTGGACAACCCGGGTTCAATTCCCAGCGTCCCATATGGTTCCCCGAGGACCTCCAGGATTAAATCCTGAGTACAGAGCCAGGAATAACACCTGTACATCGCCGGGTGTGACCCAAAAAGGGGAAAAAAAAAGAATTAAGAATTCTAGTTGCTGGAGAGATAGTACAGTGGGTAAGATGCTTACTTACCTTGCATGCAGCTGGCCTGGGTTTAATCCCCCTGTACCCCATGTGGTTCCTTGAACCCCACCAAGAATAATACTTGAGTGCAGAGCCAGAAGTAACCCCTGAACACTGCCAGGTGTGTCCCCAAATCCTCAAAAAGAATTAGAATTTGCCAAGTGGGTTAAATTGCCCTTGCCAATGTTGTTATTAGGCTGATATATATATGTATATATATATGTATGTAAATATATACATACATACATTATATATATAATTTCTTGCCCAAATAACATATACTAATGAATATATCTTAGAGGGATTTTCAGACCATAAATTTCTAGGCTTTTCTTGTTTCCGTGTGTGAACGAGTTTGAATCTTTCATCTGTTCTCTCAAAGCACTTACACTGAGAGTCAAGAATAATATAGAAGATATTCTTTTCTGTTCCTCTTCATTCTCATCTGCACAAAGAGGCTTCTTTGATGTGTACTCTAGAGCTGATTCCTTTGATTATTTTTGAAACTCCCAGTCTACACTCTAATCAGATTTTTAAACTGTACTCCGGCATTAGCATTATATATGCGTGCACCAGTGCTGAGCTAATGGCCTAAGATGAGTCAGATTCCCATATATTTTTATGTTTTCTCCCCTTAGTTTGTCTTCATTTCAGATTGAAAACTCCCTTTACTTAGCCAATTTTTTAAATGAACTTCATAAATCTCCTCACGTAAAGCACAAGCAGCAGAATTCATTTAAAGTGGAAAACTTTTCTCCCAGTACACTTTTGTAGATTTTGCTGTAAAGGGAAATCAGTTTTAAACAGGCAGCACTGCTTTGCACTGAAAGAAAATTAAATTCTTGCATCCCTGTGCATACTGCATGCCTGATATGCTTTCCATATGATTTCTACCTATGTGATCATCACTCAGCATTGAAAAAAAGCTCAGGGGCAAAAGAAGGTCAGGAAGGTATGAGACAAGCAATGAGAATCAAGATGAACTGAAAATGACTTAATTTCCATACATATTTCATCTGAAGTATAGGCTCAAAAGAGAAAAGTGCTCACTCATCTCCCTCTTCACCAAAGCCTTCCCTGCAGCCACACTTCAGTTACGAGAGTGTAAAAGGCTTTTGCCTTGGTCTCAGTTAACTTTCTCAGATCTTTTATCACAAAGAATTCTGTTTGCCAGTGGCTCACTTGTGCATTGAAATACCAAACAATAATAGTAATAGATAGCGATAGATAATTGAAGAGCATTTGACATCATCGGGGAACATTAACACAGACCTGCTATTTGATCTTTGAAAACTTCCATTAAAGGATGTATTTTTTATCAGGATTTGCGTGTAAGCTAGAGCTCAGATGTCAATTTATTAGAACAAGATTTAGAAATGACCGATACATAGCAGAGAGCACTGCTTATCTGTCTCCAAACCTGTGCATTATTTCCAATTCTAGAAACTGCTCTGAAAGATACTCATGCATATCTATGCATAAGATATGAGAATTGAGATAAATTCTCAAATTTATCTGAGAATTGATAGTTAGATATATATTTCCAGAAATCACACATATGCAGGGATTATTTCTCAGTGAGTCAAACCCTTGGGTCTCTTATTTACTTGTGTACCTGTGGTAGAATATTGTACATCTGTGGTTGAACCAAAACTTTATTTCTTCCCATTGTAACTTCCTTATAAAAGTAAAGAGGAAAGAGGTAGTGCCAACATAATCATTACTAAGAAAATTCAGATAAACAAACAAGAAAATTAAAATTGTCCATAATCTTATGCAGGTACTTTATTGTTATCTTAAAACTTTTAGACTTAGTTATTCATAGCAAAAACAAAAAGAAAATCCAGAGAACTCCCACATAATTTTTATCTACATAAACACAATCACAATATAACTACCAAGTCAGAAAGTTAACGATAACACAAGTATATATACAAAAATGCACATCTTATTGCACCAATTTTTATTCATTACTCTTATTCTGTTGTTCTATACACTGAACAACAATGTCATATTACCTTTTGGGGTGTAGGAGGGGGGAGGGGAGAACTCTGAGAAGTGCTCAGGGGTTACTCCTGGCTCTGTGCTCAGGGACTCCTCGTGGCAGTGCTCTGGGACAATATGGAATGCCAGGGATCAAACCTTTGATGGCCATGTGCAAAACAAATGTCCTACCCTCTGTACTATGGCTCCAGTCCCAACATTGCACTATTTTTATGTCTTTCAAGTGTCCTATATTTTGTGACAATCTTTCTTTGGTTTTTATGAGTCAGATTCTCTGTACAGTAAGTTGAGGTCAAGCACCACCATTTCGGTTCATCTGATGTTTTCTTAGGAGTATGATGAGACAATTTTTTTCAGTAACATGACAGAAGTCCTTTTTTGTTGCATCATATCAGGCCATATATGATGATGATATGTATTATTAATAAAATTAATTTGATTCATTGATTAAGGCTGAGTGTGTTAAAATCCTCCACTTTAGTAACTTATTTGTAATTAATACATATCTTCTGATTTTGAGAACTTGTATTATCTAACTCTTAAAATATGATTTACTTGGGGCTGGAGCAATAGCACAGCGTGTAAGATGTTTGCCTTGCACGCGTCCTACCCAGGTTCAATTCCCAGCATCCCATATGGTCCCCTGAGCAATGCCAGGGGTAATTCCTGGGTGCAGAGCCAGGAGTGACCCCTGTGCATTGCTGGGTGTGACCTAAAAAAAGCAAAAAATAAATAAATAAATAAAATATGATTTACTAATTTCAGCATGAATTATAACTGCTGTTTTTGTCATGTTTCTAACTACCCTCATTGCTATTATATTTGCTGAGTGAGATTATTCTGTCACTTAATCACTTGATCACTTGACATCCTGTTACTCATTGATTTGCTCGAGCAGATACCAGTAACATGTCCATTCGTCCCTGTCACGTACTACTGTAGACCAATGGTGTCTTCTCCTTCTAGAAACACGAACAGCCTCAAACCAATCATTCAGGGTCTTGACGAAAAAGTCTGACTATTTCATACGTGGGCAGCCACACGTTCTACTGATGTCCTGTGGAATCCAGTCGGTAATGTTTCTAGTCCAGCGGTCATCTCCAAATCTCATTGTGTCCAGTCCCTCTGATTTTTGATGCCTTGGCAAACAAGACAGCATCCCTGATTCTCAATCCTCAAGGGAGATTGGAACTCTGGGTTCTTTCTCTCATTTGAGTGAAGCATGATACTTCAATCATAGCTCTTTTGATTCCTCTCTGTAAGACCCAAGTAGTATTCTCATCCTGTTTTCATTAAGGCCCAGGTCTCTGAGGCTTATTTTAATTCATGAACAACAGTGGAATCAAACAGATGTGCCAGGAACCGGAGGTTCTTTGTCCTCATAGCTATTTCTTGGACACTCTTGAGGCATTCCAAGCCACTCTCTTCCTCCTGCACAACTCAGGTGCCAGGTCATTCATCATGTTGACTTATCAAACTAGGTACACATAACTGTTGTCTTCAGAGATGTTCGTCCCATTGAGAGTGAATGGAACATCAGGAATGAGACTGTTTCTCATAAACATTGTCTTTGTGAGATTCAGCTGGAGTCCAACCTTTCCACACCCAGACGTTTGCTGTTATTAGAAGGATGCCGTGGTGAAGCGAAGCGGAGATGGTGTAGTTGCCTACTATCTATCTTCACTCCCATTGCATCCCATTCCAGTCATCACATGACATTCTCGAGGGTAGCACTGAAGATTTTCGGTGAAATGGTATCACCCTGCCGAACCCCTTTCTTGACATCAATGATCACGTCCCTGTAGAATGGTGATATCCTGGTAGTGAATCTGCAATACAGCTCACGAAGGAACCTGATGTATTGAGTCTGAAAGCCCTGTTTGGGTAGAACCTCAATGACCGCTTCAGTCTCAACAGAATCAAAGGCCTTCTTCAAATCAATGAACATTAGACAGAGTGACATCTTGAACTCCTGAGAAACCTGAATGGGCTTGGTTATCATGTGGATATGGTCGATCATGCTGAATCCTTTTTGGAACCGAGCTTGCTCGCATAGTTGTCCTTCATCTAGTGTTCTGCCAATCCCCTATTCTGGATGACTAGAGTGAACAGCTTGTAGATGACAGACAACAGGCAGATTATGCAATAGTTGCCAATGTAGTGGATGTCTCTCTTTTTGTACGATAGTAGAGTCCTGCTGGTTTTCCATTGAAACAGAACCTTGCATTCAGACAGGTAGCTTGTGAAGAGCTGAGCCAGTATATTGATGAGTACTGATGGCAGGTTCTTCAGGTGTTGGGTCTGACCTTGTCTGGGCCAGGTGTTGTTTGATTCTTTACCGACGAATTGGTGTGTTGGATTTCGAAAGGGAGAACATTGGAAATGACATATCCATCCTGCGGAATTTGGTATGTCAGCAGGTAGACATGACTATCGAAGAGATCCGAGTAGAAGTCATGGATAATCTTCTCCATTGCCCTTCTGGAAGATGTGATAGATCCATCAGGACATCAGAGGGCTTTCATTTTGGTCTTTTAGTTGGCAAAGGACAGGCGGGTGTTTCAAATGCTTTTCCCAGCTTCTGCTGCATCTGCCAGCACTGCTGCTCTTACAGATTATTCTGTAAGGAAGAGTTCTTCTTTATCACGCTTTGTTTTTATTAAAGCACTTACATAAGTATCCATATAGACCTATTATATAATTAGAAAGATTAATGTACTCCTCCCTGAGAAACTCTGGAATTTGTGAATATGTTACCTTTCATAAAAGAAGATCTTTTTGGATATAATTCAAGTAAAATAAAAATTTAGAACAGGAACCATCCTTCATTATCTTGTGGGTACAGTGTAACCACAGAAATCCTTAAAAGTAAAACTAAAGGATCAGTGTGTTGTAGGAATATTGCATGAGAAATATTCAAACCACTGCCACTGGGAATGAAGGAAGAAAACTACAAGTCAGGAAAAGTAGTCTCGATCAGAAGTAATATAAATGGGTCACTCTGTAATGTTGGGAAATTCTGTCATGATAACGAATCTCCCTAATGCCATAAAATGATGTGAGAACTTTAACTCAGCATGCAGACTTGGTCAGACTTCATTTTATATCGCCTAACAATAAAATTATGTTTTTGTTGGGCTTGTGGTAATTGTTAAAGAAAGCAATAAAAGCAACCATTTTGTAGTTTTGGCATCTGTTGTTAGAAGTATATTCTTGGGATCTAGATATTCTTATTTTCATTATTTGAATTTACTATAAAAATCAGTCAGCTTCATCCATAGCAAGAAGAAATAAAAAGTCAGAAAATTTTGCATTAATAGAGTTCATCTATGATTGCCTCTACATTTTTCAGAAGACAATACACTGAAGCACTGCACTGTCACTGTTGTTCATGATTTGTTCGAGTGGGCACGAGTAACGTCTGCATTGTGAGACTTGTTTCTGTTTTTGGCATAATGAATATGTCATGGGGAGCTTGCCAGGCTCTGCCATGCAGGCGGGATATTCTGGGTAGTTTGCCAGGCTCTCTGAGAGGGATGGAGGAACCGAACCCAGGTCAGCCCGCGTGCAAGGCAAACACCCTACCTGCTATGCTATCGCTCCATCACAATTTGTATTCCAATACAAAGAAATATAATTTTGATAGCCATTAAAATTTTTAAAAAATAACTAAATCATTTATGCATAGAGGCATTTTCTTATGATTCCAGTATATTAAATCCAGATTTGTGTACATGTGTTTCAATTTTTTAACTAGGTCCATTATTAACTGGAAAATAGAAGTAGACAGAACTCAGTATATGAAGTGGTTAAGGCTTAGAGAATTCCAGTTCCTAACTGGCTCATTTTTCAAAAGTTCTGATTAGTGAAATTTAGTCCACAGTAAAATTTCCCCCATCTAAAAGGGATGACCAACATTTATCCAATGTTAATTAAAGTTAATCTCTGTACTTGAGCTTTGGATTACAAACAATAGTACTATCAGAGGACAAATAAATTGATATCAGTTGCACTGAGTAAATTATGATTGATACATAGTCCTTGTGAAAAAACGTCAGTGTTTTCTGAGACTAAAAGCATGAGGAGAGACACTAGACACTTAGCTTGAAGAAGTGCTGATAGAGAGAGTAAGGGGAACTAGCCACTGTAATCTTAGAAACGCTTATCAGAAATTTACTACAAAGTCACTACATACATAAGCTTGCCTTTTGCTTATAAGAATCTTACCTCCTTCCTGATGACTTTTGTGAAATTTCATGATTTCACAAAATATTCCTCATATTTCTTGACGACAGACAGAAATGACCTATTATTCATTTATGACTTTGACTGGCTACCTCATATTCTTGCACATGGTACAGGTTATATTTGTATGGAATAAAAATGAAAAAAAATGCTATAAATAATAGGACATGTCTATGATAATTGTACTATAAGAAGTATACCTTACAGTAGCTCATGCAAGCATCAGAGAATTAAGGATTCATGTTTCCTAAATGCCAGTTCTCTGTGTATACCATGTCTCCTATGCAAAGCTTTTGGTTTTAATTTTTTCTCACAATGTGCTTGTTGGATAATATCTATTCTTTAAGATTTTAAAATATTAGAAGCAGGAAGGCCCAGCACACTTGCTTCTTTCGCCCCACGACCAGGTCCCTCCTTCTGCCCCTTCTCTCCAGACAAGCAGGTGTGGTCTATCCATGTGACCCTAGGGATAAGAAAGGAAAGGCTGGCCTCCATCCAGATCACATGTCCTTTTCTCCTGGAAGGGAACAACATGAGGCTTGCCATAACCATGCCGCTGGACCCAGCACTAGGCTGTTTCACTCGGGGTGCCCCAAAAGGGGGTGGGTGAGAGCCCTCCCCGCCCCAAGGGCACCATCCCCAGCAACTAAAAACCTCCAGAATTCAACCACTGCCATGGTTATAACTACTCTCCACCCGCTTGGGCTGAGCCTCACCCAAGAGTGAATCTTTCCCTGGACAATGTGGCCATAGTCGCAGCCGCATGACACTTCACAGGACACACACATAGCAACACATTTAGTGGGATTTAAAGTGGGAGTCAACCAACCTTAGAGTGAAATATTAGATTATTTCGGTTCTGTTCTGGTGCAGGGATTGGGGTTCGGGGTGGGAACACCAAAATTATGGTGGTTGGAAGGTGCAGTGGTGGTGGGATTGGTGTTTGAATATTAAATGTAATCAAATATTGTGAACTACTTTATAAAATAAGAAAATTAAAAATTAAAAAATAAAGGAAAGGTGCTTGTTGCATCATCCAATCTGAGTCCCAGCATATCTCAGACACATTGGTGCCACCCGGCTGCGGTACGGTCTTGATTACCTTCGGAGAAGGAGGCTCCAAGGAAAGTCAGTGACACAGATTCTACAGCCAGGTAAAGATATAACTAAGGTACAGTTTGCTGCTGAGGACCAACTCACAATAACTACAATTGTAGTGCTCCTGATACCTACACAGCAAACAAACTAAAGGTATTTTTCAAGAATATGGAAACCAGTCACTGTGCTTTGGGAAAGTCTGAAGAGCGCATCTGGAGAGACCATGCAGAGACCAATAATTGCTATGCAGCACAGCAACAAAATGAAGGACATAAAGTATGATTATCTCAGCGCAGAAAAAGCATCAAACAGACTCAATACCCTTTATGATAAAAGCTTTGATACAAAAGGAATATGTCTTAAAATCCGAAGCATATAAGATTAACCCCTCCACAACGTATTCAGAGGTGAATTCAGAAAGCCTGTTCTAATCTTAGGTACAAGAAAGGGTATTGGAAATTCTACCAAGAGCAGTTATACAAGAAAATTATATAAAATGTATCTAAATGGAAGGGAAATGTAAAACTGTTCACAAAACTTCAAAAATAAAAAATAGTAGAGTTGTGTGGCATGATGTGAAATTAAAAGTCAAATAGACGTTATTGAACTATGCAAATAATCAACTAGAGAAAAGAGAAATTGGGTGCATACATATGAAGGATCTCATTTTCAATCGCATCCAAAAAATTAATATTTTGGAATGGATTTAACTAAGAAATAAAAGACCCGTTCATGAAAACATGATAAGACACTATTAGAATAAGTAAAAGAAGACATAAAAATAGAAAGATACTTTGTGTTCAAGTGTTGAAAAAAATTAAGATCATCAAAATGGTTTTACTCCAAAAAGAAATATATGCAATGTGCTACACACCAAATAAAACAGCACAGAAATATTTCAAGAAATTATTTGTAACTAAATATCATGAATATCAAAAACACTTGAGAAAAAAAGAAAAAAAGTGGAGATAGCAAAAAATATACATGACATTGTAATTAAAACAGTCCAGTACTAGACTAAAACTAGATATGCATATCAATGGAACAGACTTGATAGGTTAGAAATAAAACCCCACATATATGGGTAACTAATTTATGGCAAAGAAGCCAAATATACACATGTCTCTTTTATAAATAAAGAATAAAACTAAAGCACTACATTAGTACGCATGTAAGAAATATCCAAAATGGATTAAATATTAGCATGTAACAGGAAGTCACAAAATGTATAGAAGAAAATCAATAATGTCATTTTTGACACTTGCATTAGAATTATGTCTGGATTCACAATTTCAACAAAAAAGAAAACAAAATTAAACAAACGGAATACATTAAACTAAAATGCTTCTGCACAATAAAAGCAACTTGCATTAGAACAAAGATGTCCTACTGAGAATAAGAGAAGATATTTGTACATCACATTTCCAACAAGAGACCAATATCCTAAAATAACCCCAAATTCATAAAAACACAATAAAAAAATTCAAGTTAAGTTGGCAAAAGAATCTGAATGGACGCTTTTTCAAACAAGGCATAGAGATGGCCAATGGCACATGAAAACATGCTCATATCTTGTTATTAAGGAAAAACAAATCGGAAAAGTAAAATATCACCTCGGTTCTCTGAGGATAATTGCTAACCAGAAGAGAAACAACCATTATTAACGGTAATATCATTTGATAAAGCTCTTATGAGAACAGTGCAAAGATTCAATACTTTTTTATCCTATATATGAAAATTTTCCATATTTACCACACCATATTTGATGGGGTTCAAACAGTAGGCAACAAATCATTATGTATATACACATATATAGTATGAGCAACAGGAGTACAGTGCTACAGTGCTACAGGCATATACATACACACACACACACACACATATATATATATATATATGTATATGTATATATATATATCAGAGAGCCGGGCAACCTACCAAGAGTATTACACCCACATGGCAGAGCCTAGCAAGCTATGCATGGCGTATTCGACATAACAACAACCGTACCAATAATGGGTCTCATTCCCTTGACCCTGAAAAAGCCAGCTTTACAGCACTTTCATTGGGAAGGAAGAGTAAGGAGAGGCTGTTAAAATATCAGGGCTGGGAAAAATGAAGATGTTACTGGTGCTCACTTGAGTACATCAATGAACAACGGAATGACAGTGATACAGTGATACATGAAAATTTGTCCCCAAATATGAGAACACTAAATCAAAAAGTATATACCACCTTGTTTACTTCAGCACCATTTGCTATATCCATGATTTGGAAAACAAAGAAACAAAAAAACTAAGTACATATAATTTGATGAACACATAATTAAAATCTACATAATGTCATATATATATATTTAAATCCTACTCCTTGCAACAGCATGCATTTATACAGTATTTATTATCGGTAGTGAAATGAGATAGAAAAAAATAGCAAGCACCATGTGATTTCACGTATTTGTGGTATCCAGAGAAGAAAAAGAAGAACTAAAACTAAAAGCAAACATGTACACTATAAGATCAATTAGCACTCATCAGAAAGGAATGGAGAGGGAAATAGACAAATGGAAACAGGAGGGAGAAATCTATGGTAAAGAAAAAATTGAATTTTTAGTGATGAAATTGTCACTGTCACTTTCACTGTCCTCCCATCGTTCATCGATTTGCTTGAGCAGGCCCAGTAACGTCTCCATTGTGAGACTTGTTCTTACTGTGTTTGACATATTGAGTATGTCACGGGGTGTTTGCCAGGATTTGCTGTGAAGGTGAGATATTCTCGGTAGCTTGCCAGGCTCTCCGAGAGGGGCAGAGGAATCAAACCCGGGTTGGCCGCATGCCAGGGAAACGCCCTATCGCTATGCTATCGCTTCAGCACAATGTACAAGTATACTGACTTTTAATGAAACATGTCTAAAAGAGTGCTGTCATGTAATACTACCTTAATAATAATATTAATAACTTATTATATAAGAAAATTCTAGGGAGTAAAATCATCTGTACAGATATTAAAGAACACAGAAGCATAATAAAGAATACAAGTAAAATTCAACAGGGAAATATGCATATTATTAAGACTGTCAATCTGAGAAAATTAGGTAGATGTGAAATTATAATAAAAAACCATAAAATAATCACCACATTAAAAAATCTATACCATTTGTGTTAAGTCATATGCATATATGGACTTTTTTACAGTGGTTTTAAGAAATTCTTATTTGAAAAAATTAATTATGTGTATTCCACTATTGATTTATCTTTTATATTTCATTCCCCTTAATATGTTTCTCCCTCAATCACTTATTAAACTGTTATTCTTTTCAGCATATCCACAGAGGTGTGTGACTGAAATCAACCATAGGTAAATTTGTTCAGTTAGGTCCTTCAGCGTTTTAAGGAATTTGAATGGAGAAATTTCACCTTAAGGAAAAAGTCTATTGGAGGAAGGTACTCTATCACTATCTTAGTTTTCAAGTGATTACTGGATCTGTTTTGCTCACAAACAATACTACTTCCAGTTTACAGTGTGTTTCAAATTTAATGCACCAAAATATTGTTTAAAAGCTCTTTTGTATTTGGCTCACAACATGTACTTTTAAAAATATTAGAAATGAAAAATCCAGATGAGATATTAATGCTCATCATTTACAGAATAATTTTCCTTAAGTATTTCCTTCCTTTCTTCCATTTGGACTTGTGGGTTTTGCTTTCTTTTCTGAGTTTATGAGTTCTTTCTACTGTTGATCTAGTATCTGCTAATCTTTCCTTCCTCCCTTTCTCCCTTCCTTCCTTCCTACCTTCCTTCTTTCCTTCCTTCCTTCCTTCCTTCCTTCCTTCCTTCCTTCCTTCCTTCCTTCCTTCCTTCCTGTCTTCCTGCCTTCCTGCCTTCCTGCCTTCCTGCCTTCCTGCCTTCCTGCCTTCCTGCCTTCCTCCCATCCTCCCATCCTTCCTTTATGTTTTCATATTTTGGAGGTAAAGTCTCACATATAGGATAAATAAAAATTAAAGAATTTCTGCACTCTTTTCAATAAGGGCTGCCTTTGTTGATATGACTACTAACAATTGTTGCTTCTTCTCTTTTGCTTAACAAATCCACAGGATGGATTTGATATCATTCTACTTAATTATTAATGAGACATGAAGATATTTTCACGTGTGAGCATTGTTCAGGGCTTATTTCTAGTTCTGTGATCAGGAGTCACTCCTGCTGTTGCTTGCGGGATCACATGCACACATGCAAAGCGAGAGGTATTCTTTTATTCAGTTAACATTCATCTTTGGGGGAGGGCTGCACACCGTGGGATCCAGGGCACAATTCGGGCTCTGCACTCAGGGATGACTCCTGGCAATATTTTGGGGCCCATATGTGGTGCCCAATCCAGGCCTTCTATTGCTCCAATCTCAATTAACTTTTAAATAGTTTTTTGAACAGATTTTTCTCACTCTCTCTGGAGCATATTAGATAATTGCTCAATGTAAGCTAAAGTTATAGCTTATGAATGAATATCCTTTCTGATTTTTTCTGATTTCCTCATATCATTTTGCTATTCTCCTCTATTTGTGAAATTTACAAGAGCACATTAACAAAGGCTTCCAAATATACAGCTTTCATCTTGTGTTAAAATCTACACATTAATTGGCTAATGATTAATGGATAAATTTTCAACTAAATGTCCCATCCAACTCCACAAATTAAGCATAATGAAGACTAGAATAATGACACTAGGCTTTTTGATTCTATTGCAGCTTTTTTCTCTATTTCTGGCTCCTATCTCTGGCTCTAGAAATTTAGCACAATAATCCATTTACTTACCATATACATTGCATTTAAACAAGTGGAAATTAATGGAATATACTTTTAAAATAAATCATTTATCTATCTAAAACTGCATTGTTTGTTTACCAATGTATTTGTTTTAAGGTATCATTATAAGTAAGGGAGAAACAGAGTTTAGAGTTTAATGTAAGGAAAAACAATTTGGCCTATCAAGAAAAGTCTGAATTTTAGAAATATCCAAACTTACCTAATCATGCTTTTTTTAAAAATTGTTATTTATGAATTGCTGAATTTTTTGTGGACAACATACTTCATCACAAGACTAGTTTCACCATCTATAAGAAAAATTAAGTAATATGTAATCTGTAGAATTACTAAATAGAAACTACTCAATACTCTTCCTCTTTTATTTGCTATAACTTAAAAATAAAGTTAAATGTAATTGTAATAACTTACAAACTATGACATTTTGGGTTGAGAGATAGTATAGTGGCGAGGGCATTTGACTTGCACGTGGCCAAAACAAATTGGGTTCGGACATTCCATATGGATCTCCAAGCACCACCAGGAGTAATTACTGAGCACAGAGCCAAGAGTAACCCCTAAGATCACTAGATCACTGGCTTAATATACAATAATTGGTTGCAGTGATATTGAAAATTTATATGACTTTAAAATATTTTCCACAAGAAAATGTGCTTTATTATCTATCATGACCCCTTTCTATTCAATTTTTTTTCATTAATACTAAAGAGTTCATATTTTTAACAATTCCTGATTTCCTTTTGGTTCTATTTCTATTTACATTTTGAAGAAGTACACTTTCAAGTTTTATTCCCATGAAACGCATAATACGTAGTCTGTGTACAAATAATACTGCAAGATTATTAACTCCCTTGTTTTAGATTTAAAATATAAAATCACTTGATTACTTGACATCCCATTACTCATCAATTTCCTCAAGTGGGCACCAGTAATGTCTCCATTCATCCCTGTCATGTGCTAGTGTAGCCCAATGGAGTCTGCTCATTCTAGGAACACAAACAGCCTCAAACCGATTGTTCAAGGTCTTGACAAAGAAGTCTAACCATCTGGTAGGTAGGCGGCCACGCAATCATTTGACGTGCGGTGGAATCCAGTCAGTAACAGCTCTAGTTCAGTGGTTGTCTCCAAATTTCATTACGTGTCCAGCCCATCTGATTTTCAACACCTTGGCAAATGAGACAGCGTTCCTGATTCTTAACCAACGATGGAGTTCAGAACTCCGAATTCTTTCATTTGAGTGAACCTTGATACTACAAGCAGAGCTGTTTCAATTCCTCTTTGGGAGACCCTAATAGCGTTCTCATCCCGTTTTCGTAGGGCCCAGATCTCTGAGACATATATTAATGCAGGAAGAACAATGGAATCAAAGATATTTGCCCAGAGCTGAATGTTCTTCATCCTCTTAGTTATTTCTTTGAGGATTTTGAAGGTGTTACAAGCTGCTTTCTTCCTCCTGGGCAACTCAGGTGCCAGGTCATTCTTCATGTTGATTTCTTGACCTAGGTACACATAACTGTTGCAGTTGGAGAAGTTCTCCCTTGAGAGTGAATGCAAGGTCAGGAACTAGACCATTTCTCATAAACATAGTCTTCGTGAGCTTCAGCTGTAGTCTGAGTTTCCCATACTCATGGCCATATTTGTGCCACTTGGATAATGTTTGGTGTTACTGGAATGATGTCATCACCAAAGCAGAGGTGGTGTAGTTGCCAACCATCTATCTTCACATCCATTCTTTCCCATTCTAGTCATCACATGATGTTCTCGAGGGTGGCACTGAAGAGTTTCGGTGAAACTGTATCATCCTGCTGAACCCCTTGCTTAACATGGATGATAACTTTCTTGTAGAATGGTGAGATCCTGGTAGTGAATTTGTAATACAGCTCACAGAAGATCCTGATGTATTGAGTTTGAACGCCCTGTATGGCTAGGGCTCCGATGACTACTTTCATCTCAACAGAATCAAAGGCCTTCTTTAAATCAATGAACATTAAACAGAGCGACATCTTGAACTCAGAGAAACCCGAATGAGCTTGCTTATCGTGTGTATGTGGTCGATTGTGCTGAATATTTTTTTTTAGAACCTGACTTAATCGCATGCTTGTCCTTCAACTAGTGTTCTGCCAATCCTATTCAGGATGAACCGAATTAACAGCTTGTAGATGACAGACAAAAGGCAATAGTTGCCAATGTCATGGATGTCTCCTTTCTTGTACAGTAGTACAGTTCTGCTGGTTTTCCATTGGGATGGAACCTTGCATTCAGACAGGTAGCGATTGAAGATATGAGCTAGTGTATTGATGAGTACTGACTGCAGCGTTAAGAAGAATAAGGAAGGAGAGACTGATAGTATCTCAAGTCCAAAGTAGACTGCCAAAACGAAGAACAACAAAAATGACTGTCTCTACTTTCAATGCACATACACTGGCATCAGATGCATCCATTGAAGACCTGATGGTACAGGGACGAAAGATCAAGTACAACATCATTGGTCTGACTGAGACGAGAAGGCATTAATCACATCACGCTGTTTTCGACACTGGAGAAGAACTGTTTCTCGGAACATGGGACAAAAGAGGCATCACTGGGTCAGTGTTCTTGTCAACACAAACTTCGCCACGAGCATTGATTCATTCGAATGCCTAACAACACGAATCGGAAGATTACACTTGAATGGATGTGGCTCACTTCCGGCAGTTTATAGCTTTGTTGTCTACACACAAACATCCAACTATGATGAAGGAGAAATTAAGAAGTTCTACATGGAGCTGGAGAAGTTCTATAAAGAAGACCACACCTTCCAGAATAGCATTGTCGGTGATTTTAATGCTAAGATAGGACCAAGAAGATCAGCCAAAGAACTCCACATAAGGACCCATGGCCTAGAATAGAATGAACAGGGTGAGAGACTGTGAGTTCATCATGTTGACAAAGACTATCCATGGTAACTCACAGTTTCAGAAGACCGAATCTAAACGTTGGACATGGGAGTTCCCGGTGGATGGTTCCACAATGAAATTGACCACATCATATTCAATTGCTGGTTTTGCCTGACCTATGTCACTGTTGTCCCAAAATTCCAAATGGGATCGGAACACCATCTCTTTCATGAAAAATTCTACTTCACGGGGAGGGGAGAAAGGACTGCAAAGTTTAAGAAGAAAACTCCCAGAACGACCACCAACTGGGAGCTCTTTGGCATTGCAGCAACATGGGAAGATGCTATCATTGAAAACATTGACAAGTAATATAATCGACTGGTTCAGCACCTCCCTGATTGTGCCAGAAATGGCGAGAGAGAGATAGCCACAAAAAAACACCTGTCTTTGAATACTCTTGAGCTCATTTTCTCACGTGGAGTGGCACAAGCCTCAGGCAACCGCAATGAATGTCTGAGCTCGCAAAGAAGTGCAGAGAAGCTATAAAGGAAGACCTCAAAGTGAGAAGAGCAGTAGTGCTGGCAGATGTGGCAGATGCTGAAAAAAAGCATTCTCAATGCCTGCCTGTCCTTTGCCAACTATAAGACCAAGATGACCACCCTCCAATGTCCTGATGGATCTATCACATCTTCCAGAAGGACAATGGAGAAGGGTACCCATGACTTCTACTCAGATCTCTTCGATAGCCACGTCCACTTGCCCATATACAAAATTCCGCAGGATGGATATGTCATTCAAATGTTATCCCTTCCAAAATCCGACACACCATTTTATTGGTAAAGAAATGAACAGCACCCAGCCCAGACAAATACCTGAAGAAGCTGCCATCAGTACTCACTTGATCACTTGACATCCAGGTACTCATCTATTTGCTCAAGTGGGCCCCAATAATGTCTCCATTCATCCCTGTCGCGTGCTAATGTAGTCCAGTGGCATCTGCTCATTCTAGGAACACGAACAGCCTCAAACTGATAGTTCAGGTCTTGACAAAGAAGTCTGACTATCTCATAGGTGGGCGGCCACGCGATCTTTTGACATCCCATGGAATCCAGTCAGTAATGGCTGTAGTCCAGTGGTCATCTCCAAATCTCATTACGTGTCCAGCCCATCTGATTTTTGACGCCTTGGCAAATGAGACAGCGTCCCCGACTCTTGATCGTCAATGGAGGACAGAACTCTGGATTCTTTCTCTCACTTGAATGGAGCATGATACTCCAAACATAGCTCTTTCGATTCCTCTTTGGGAGACCTGAATAGTGTTCTCATCCTCAAGAACGTCATGTGACGACTGGAATGGGAAGGAATGGGAGTGAAGGTAGACAGTCGCAACTAAGCCACCTCTGCTTCACTGATGACATTGTTCTTATAACACTAAACATCAATCAAAAGGCACAAATGCTGGCCGACTTTGACTGTGAGTGTGGAAAATTTGGACTACAGCTGAATCTCACAAAGACAATGTTTATGAGAAAAGGTCTCATGCCCCCCCTTTTTTTTTGCTTTTTGGGTCATGCCTGGCAATGCAGAGGGGTTCCTCCTGGCTCTGCACTCAGGAGATACTCCTGGTGGTGCTCAGGGAACCATATGGGATGATGGGAATCGAACCCAGGTCGGCCGCGTGCAAGGCAAACACCCTACCTGCTGTGCTATCTCTCCAGCCCCGTAAAGGTCTCGTTCCTGACATTCCATTCACTCCCAACGGGGCAAACATCTCCAAATGCAACAGTTATGTGTACCTAGGTCAAGAACTCAACATGACAAATGACCTGGCACCTGAATTGCACAAGAAGAAGAGAGCGGCTTGGAATGCCTTCAAGAACATCGAAGTAATAGCTAGGAGGATGATGAACCTCTGGCTAGGGCCACATCTCTTTGATTCCACTGTTCTTCCTGCATTAACATAATCATTAACGCCTCAGAGACCTGGGCCTTATGAAAACAGAATGAGAATGCTATCAGTACTCATAAAAATATAAAAATATGGTATCACAAACATAGTCCTCATTCTCTAAGCCCTATTGCCGGAACTTAGAGATAAATGTTTAAAATAATTACTTAGATAATTTACAACTGTTAAAATGATTGCTACATCTATCTTTGTACTCAATCTTTCACAAAAAATAACTTTAGATCCAAGAGAAAGAGCTAATGTAATCACATCAAATTTGATATTTTGAGATAAAGCTCATTACTCTCTTTTGATCTCTAGGCTACAAACTGAATAATCTTTTATCTTCTAACTCATTCATTTAGAAAAATATATGTTTCATATCTTTTTCAAATCTCTTATAATGGTTTTGTTTCATACAAATGAACACTATTATCCTGTCTGATATCAATCAGTTAATACTAGGCCATTATAAATTAATTCTTATTAATCTGTGTAAGACCTAAAACCTGTCAACCAGTAAAAATCAAGAAATATAACATTCAGGGCTAGAGCAACAGCACAGCAGGTAGGGCATTGCATTGCACGCAGTCAACCTGGGTTTGATTCCCAGCATTCCATATGATCCCCTGAGTACCACAGGGGTACTTCCTGAGTGCAGAGCCAGGAATAACCCCTTGCATCGTCGGGTGTGATTCAAATATATATATATATATATATATATATGTATATATATCATTCATTTATATATATACTCTAAGTAAAAGGGATTTTCCCCAGTGAAATATTCACTTATGTTTATTTAAATGTTCTGTTTTTAATGAACTACTTCTTTGTCTTCTATATTTATACATATTTTTCTCCATTAATTTATACTGGGACTCTAAAAAGCAGAGTACAGTACGTTTATATTTTTTTTTAAATTTTTATTAGTGAAACACCATGAGGTACAGTTGTAAACTTACAAATTTTTGTGCTTGGGTTTCAGTTATATGATAAGTGAATACGCATCCCTCCACCAGTGCCCATTCTCCACCACCACTGATCCCAGTATCCCTCCAACCCCCAAAGCCCCCCGTTCTACCCTACCTCTGTGGCAGGGCATTCCCTTTTGTTATCTCTCTCCTTTTGAGTGCTGTGGTTTGCAAAAGAGACATTGAGTGGAAATCATGTTCAGTCTATAGTCTACTCTCATCAGGCATCTCCCATCCTGAGAGGAACATCCAAACACCCTTTATTTGGTGCTCCCTTCTCTATCTGAGCTGCCTTTTCCCCTAGCATGTGCGGCTGGCCTCCAAGTTATGGAGTAAACCTCCTGGTACTTATCTAGGCTATTCTTGGGTGTTAGTTTTCTATTTTGTTACTTTATGTTCCCCAATCAATGCAATATTTCTATGTCTGTCCCTCTCTTTCTGACTCATTTCGCTTAGCATGATACTTTCCATGTAGTACTACTTGTAGATAAATTTCATGACTTCATCTTTTCTAACAGCTACATAGTACTCCATTGTGTAGATGTACCAAAGTTTCTTTAACCAGTCATCTGTTCTCAGGCACTCAGGTACTTTCCAGATTCTAGCTATTGTAAACAGTGCTGCAGTTGAACAAACAAATGCAGATGTCACTTTGACTGTACTTTTTTGCCTCGCCGGGACATATTACCAAGAGTGGCATTGCTGAGTCAAATGGGAGCTCAATTTCTAATTTTTGGAGAATCGTCCATACTGTTTTCCAAAAGGGCTGAACCAGTTGGCATTTCCACAAGCAGTGAAGGAGAATCCCTTTCTTGCCACATCTGCGCCAACACGGGTTGCTTTTGTTCTTTTGGATGTGGGCCAGTTTCTATGTTGTGAAATGATACCTCATTGTGGTTTTGATCTGCACCTCCCTGATGATTAATGATGTGGAGCGTTTTCTCATGTGCCTTTTAGCCATTCGGATTTCTTCTTGTGAAAGTTTCTATTAATTTCATTGCCCCATTTTTTGATGGGGTTGGATGTTTTGTTTTTGTGGAGTTCAACCAGTACTTAGTATATCCTTGATATCAACCCCTTGTCAGATGTGTATTTGGGGAATATCCTCATTGGAGCTTCAACCAAGGATTCTGTATTTAATTCTGTTAACGATTTCTGCTTTGTTATGGGTGCTAGGAGCACTTTCAAATTGCTTTCTTTCCACCATATTCATCCAGCCTACTTCCAGTTTTATCTCATTTAAAATGTATACATAAATTTGAACTAGTATTCCTATTTCCTCATTTTTTTTGTGCTACTACTTTTAGAAGTATTTCATACATCCAAATTTTGAACTTTCTAGTGCTCCTAACTCAGCTTATTTTATGCTCTCCTTATTTTGTAATTTACTCAGGTTTGCCAAATTATTTACTACCCAATCTTCTGCTAATCAGGTTTCAAAACATTATTATTCACCTCTGGCCCTCAGGTCTTATTTGGCCTTAAGACATATAACTTTATGAAATTGCTTTCATATTCATGATATCACAAAGAACAGGGATATAAATAAGCATACTTTATCTTTGATTTGCAACTTAGTTCTTATACCTATTTCAATTTTTTTCCTATATTTTACTATAGATGGTGTAGTTACCTTAATATGTAAATATACATTTTTCCTAATTCCACAGTTACCCTCCTCTGTTTGTGATTTATCATTTCAATCATTAAATCCCTAGTTTCCTTTCTCTTTCACTGCACTAGTGTTTATGTAGCAAAATATAAACATTATCAAGGATCTATTCCCAAGCAATATAGTAATCAAATTATTGAATACATTAATAAACAGATAACATTAGTTCAGATTTAGCAGATAATTTTCTCTTCAGAATTATCAGTACATAACTAATCAGCAAGCAGTTGCTCTTTAAAATGTTTTTTGCTTTTTCCAACTCTAAAAAATTTTGATAATCTCCAACTTTTAATATCTGTACTAGCTTTAAACCATGATATTGCTTTTCATTTTCTTAGCAAACTTAGCTAAAACTTATTTTCTCTGAATTGGAAAAAAATTAGGTAAAATTTGCTAACCTATCAAAACTGGACAGTTAAAGCTACATTTCACAGATTTAGATTTTGACTATTTAGTCTTTGACCTAATTCTATTGCTAAATATAAAGATGCTTTTAAGTTCTAATTTTATTTAATCTTTTAGAAGCACTTGACAAGGGCCCTCTTCCTTATTAGAAAAAAAATACTCTTATCACTTGCTTTTCAAAATTTAATTTCATGTCCTCTATCCAACTTCTTAAATGGCCTCTAATTTTCCTGCACTTTATTCTCCGTTTGTTCACTAAATATTTGTATACTTTGGGTCTCCTTTATATTGGAGGTTAAAAACAGGTGTGTATATGTGTAAAAAAATTCCAAAAAAGCATAGACATAAGAAAACTTACATTAGGAAATGAGGACATTTGCAAAGAAAGGCCAAGTGGACAGACCATTATTCCAAAGTGTTGCTCTTTGCCTGAGTTTATATTTCCTTTCCTGCATGTGAGACCCCCACCTGTGGCAGACCATGTATATGACTAAGGGATGGAAGTATGCAGGCCTAGAAGTCAGACCTGGGATAGTTTTGTCTTATCGCGCAGATGTTCTCTGCATCCTCCTGATAAGTATTTTGCTGAGTTGCTGTAACTTAGCATATGGTATATATCTGGGCATTAGAACAGAAACTGGATGAGATATCCTGGAGGGCAAGCACAGGAAATTATCTTTCCACCTTGGCTCCCTGAGTGATTTATGGCTTTTATTTCCTAGCGGTCCCACGTGGCTTCCTGCTGGCTACCTGTAGGTTTGTAACTGGAACGAGAAACCTGTTGAGCAGTGGCATTTTATATGCCCTTTCTCTTCCAAATGGAGATTCTGCTATGCAGTACTCAAGACTTTTCAGTGTCGCAATTCTAATAATGCTCCAAGGTCTGATGCATTTCCTTGATTCACAATGAAACCTTACTTTTCATGGAAGTTATTATCAATTCTGGATCTGTATGGGGATGATCTTATTCTACTACTGGCATTTTACCTCCAGACTATCATTGTCTCTCACTTAACCTCTGGAATAATTTGGGTCAGTCCCAATTTTTATTTGTTTTTGTCAGGCTATTTTCCACAAAATTGCAAATGAGATCGTTCAATTTAAAACGTTTGGTGTCACCCTGTACTAAAATGTCTCAGTGGAGCAAGAGCTTTCTTCAAAGGCTAGTAGCATCTGCCTTGTATACATAAGGCTCTTGGGTTCATCCGTGGCTTTGCAGTGTATGTACGTGTGTGTGTGTGTGTGTGTGTGTGTGTGTGTGTGTGTCTGTATGTGTCTGTGTGGTGCCTGTTTGTGTGGTTTGGGAGAAACATAAGTGGTTGGATGCTACTTTCTTTTATCCCTAGTACCTTTCCCGTAGAACCCCTAAGCATTGTGGTACATGAACCCAAAACAAAACAAGCAAATCAATCTCTGGATTCTTTTTCTCACACAGTTTTCGAATGTTTGCAAGAGTTTGCTTAATATCACTTTGAGGTCACTGAAAATCATCATTAGACAAGCACGACAGTACTTGGTCTGATG
This sequence comes from Sorex fumeus, assembly GCF_029834395.1. Classification (NCBI taxonomy): domain Eukaryota; kingdom Metazoa; phylum Chordata; class Mammalia; order Eulipotyphla; family Soricidae; genus Sorex; species Sorex fumeus. Next base: position 17,981,134 of record NW_026606059.1, read on the forward strand.
CCTAAAGATAAGGCAGTTTAGCCTCACTATACTTCTCCTCCAAAACTTCAATTTTATTTACTTTGTTAAACTTTGCAAAAGGAATCTGCTTCTAGGGACCACCCACAATGATATATTTTTTAATTGATTCTGGTGCCCACTGGGCTACAACCCACCTGTATTCTTTATTTATAGTAACCACTTCTTGTGACTATTTAGAAAATATGCTTGCTTGGAGGACATGAATCCACAGTCTTTAAATGCATCAGCTTGTTGTCAATAAAGCTCTTTTTTTACCCATCATTATGTCTCTTATTTTATTGTCCCTTGAATTAGGTGACAGTGGAATTGGCCCTCTGCGTTTATAGCACCATCTTTGCCTTCTCTCTTGCCAGTCATCCTAGATTTCTTTCTAGATATGAAAGAAAGAGTGGTCGCTCAGTCTTTCAAGCATGGTATGGTAGATGATGTGAGATATTGCCCAGAAGTAAGTATAGGAATGGAGATTATCCCTCTTGTTCCTAAAATTTCCCCCAGAAGGCATATTGGAACTACCAAGTTTGGGTTCCATGGCTACTTGAGGCTGATCAATCAGAGGCAAGGTGAAGGTTGAGCAAGATCTCTTCTGGCAACAAGCCAGCAGGCTGGCTGAACCTTGTCAGAAGAAGCAGATTTTATAGGAAATCAAAGGGAAAGTATGTGTGCAGGTTGTTGAACACCAGAGTAGTCCATAAATTCCCTCTTACTCTGCTCCCCTAAAGTCCATTAGAAACCAAAGTTTCTAACTAAGGGTTCAACCTGCTCTTAAGATTTTGGGTAGGGTAAAACAAGCTATAAATAACCATTCAGGTCCAGAAAGATTTGCTTGTTTTTCATTTTTTTCATTCTGTAATCAGATGTTCATATTTATTATTATTATTATTGAATTGCTCTAGCTCGAGTAAAGGCCCTCCCGTTGATCATCGATTTGCTCGAGCGGGCCCAGTAACGAATTATTGTGAGAAAAATTACAAAGCTTTCAGGGTTAAGTCTTGGCCATACAATGATCAAACACCCATCCCTTCACCAGTGCACATGTTCCACCACCAAGAATCCCAGTACACCTCCCCATCCCACCTTTCCCCCTGCCTGTGTGACAGATGAGTTTCACTTTAGTCTTTAGTCTCGCTTTACTTTGATTACATTCAAATTTTTGACAAAAGACACACTCTTATTATTTGGAATTTTCTCCCAACCATCACACCTGCTGAAAAAGCATCATTAGATAATTTATTTTCTATTGCTGAAAATGAAGAGCATATGATGTCGTGACTGTGCAATTTTTGATATTTTAGTGATTAAGTTTAGACGCATTTCTGCCAGAAGCCGCTGGGTTCCCGGATTGGTTTGTGTGCCTCTGAGATCATGGCCGTTTGGGAGCAGAGGAGGCCTTCATAGGCGGCAACTGAGGCCAGTGCCCAGTTGGCCACCCGTCACCCACATCGCGCAGGAGATGAAGGGATCTGAGGAACCCGAGAGCATCCTCCCTCGGAGTGCAGCTCAGCCGCCCTCAGGAAAGGCTTGTTCCCAGTAACGCCGAGGCTGCTCGAGGGGGAAGATGCGCCCCAGACCAGCCTGAGAGAGACACAGCCTGCTGTGGCTATTTCAGCGCTCAGGTATTCATTTCTTTTGTATCAGTTTTTTTTTTCCTTTTTTGGGTCACACACCGCCTAAGCTCAGTGGTTAAGTCCTGGCTCTGCACTCAGGAATTACTCCTGGTGGTACTTGGGGGACTATATGGGATGCTGGGAATCGAACCCAGGTCGGCCACATGCAACGTAAACGCCCTACCTCCTGTGCTATTTCTCCAGACCCTGTATAAGTTTTACTATCTCAATTCTTAGCCTATTGGGGTGGGGGGAAACTATGATGCCTGATGTCTCTCAGTTGGGGGGGCTACCGGGCCATCTTGCTAAATGATAGGAATATAGAGGAGCTGACGTTTAGAACAAACAGAGAATGGTAAAGGTTTTTTGCACTTCAGCATCCTTAATAGGACTGGTGGAGATTCTGTTCTAACTGTACCTACGCTAATTTATTTCTCCTCCCATCCCTCCCTGTCACTTCAGGCAATGGAATCAAGAGCACTGATGGCAGTAGCTTGGATCTCCCAACATGAGAACTCCCACCAGAGAGAAAAGTTTCCACTTCTGAATGAATCCTATCACATACAATTAAAATGTGCCTCACTGTAGGAAATCCAGGTTGCAACAATAGAAACATATGACCCAATTGGCAGCAGAAGGGTTGGGAGTTACACAATTTGGAAGACAAGCATGACATGATTTAGGATATGTAATGTTCCTTATCTCTCTCTGTTCTTTAGCCAGACCCATAACATTATAACAGACAGCTTAAAGAGGGTCGTGAGCATGGACTTCAAAACTTATAATTGTTTCATTTCACTACCTGGAGTTCTTCCTCTTCTTTGAAGGAATAATATCAGAGCTAACTATGAGGATTTTTTGTGAGTTGGCGTACTAGTAAAGAGGTGTAAGTGGCCTCCTAGGAAGGCAAAGTGTTTTATATATCCTTGTCTTGCATGCTTATCAGTGTCCTTGTAAACAGATTGCCTCTTCCATTTTTAATTAACACAAATATTTATTTCAATTAGACCCATTTCCTGATCACTCAAGGATCATTTTAATTTCAATACATTTAACAGGTTTTCCCTAATAGTGTGTTGCAGGTAAGATTTGTTTCTAAGGAATGTGAATTGTGATTTATAATGTTATACCTACTTAGAACAATGTATTTCACTCCTTTATGTTCACACTATTAGTGACATGTTTTCATGAAGGCTTTCCCTGATTCTTGAGGCTGAGATAGTGGTATTATAGCAATCTTTGCAAAAAGGATAGTTGATTGAGTATAGCCATTGCCTCCAAATTTTCAGATAACATTCATATTTTACCTGCTGACTTTACAAACTGAGGCATATTATTTTTCTTTCTAAGCATCAGTTGTTAGTTTGTAAATATCACTTCAAAGAATATTGTAAGAATTAAATGGAATAACAATGAGTATTAAAACTGTATAATAGCAATTGATATAGTACTTGATAGATTCCATTTCTTTATTAAAAGTATTTATTATTAAATGTGTATTTCTTCTCTAAGTCCTATGAGGCAACTATTCTCTTTGGTGTATGGATAATAAAATTGAGAATCAAAAAGTTCAAAGCATTGGGCAAAATGGTTAGACGTAGATCAGTTTTACAGTGACGAGTATAAACTAACTAAAAGTTTTACTTTTAACTACAAAAAACAACAACTACAAAGACAAATGCACAAAAAGTAACTATTCTCACAATTATTTATTACAGAGAAAGAGCACAGGGAGAGTCTGGCAAGCTCCCCATGGTGTATTCGATATGCCAAAAACAGTAACCATAACAGGTCTCATTCCTCTGACCTGGAAAGAGCCTCCAGTCATTGGGAAAGAGGAATAAGGAGAGGCTAATAAAATCTCAGAGCTAGAATGAATGGAGATGTGATTGGCACCTGCTTGAGTAAATCAATGAACAACGGATAACAGTGATATAGTGATGCAAAATGCATCATGTCCTGTAATATTTCGTCAGGTATATATTTCCAAATGGATAGAGCTTTCACTTCCCTCTGCCTCTCCCTCCTATTATGCTGGTTTTCCTCAGTCCTATTTATTTTGTAGATTCTGTTACCACCACTTATAGCCCTCCCATTTTTCTGAAGAATGCCAGCCTTCAGGATGTTTCTGGTTCTATCCTGTAGCAGTTTTTCACATCTCTTCCCACTTAGCTAACTTGTATGTGTCCATCATGCCTTTGCTTTAATAAATAAATAAATAAATAAATAAACTGAAGCGGGCAAGATGGGAAAAAGAGCAAGTCACCTGAATTACTACAAGGTAGACTCTGGCTTGGTCTTCAGTAGTGAATATGGTTCCGTGAGCCCCAAAAGTTGTCTCTGAGTATAGGGCCCTGAGTAAGCCCTGAGCAGATGCCCAAACACCATGCCTCCCCAAAACTCATGGCAAAAAATTTTTAAAAGTATCATGACACAGTTCCTGCTATCACACAAATATTTGTGACTTCCTAAATCCTAATAGCATGTTTTTATTGTTTAGGCATCAAAACTGTAGAAACTGTGAATAATTTTTTAACCCACTTGATCCTCAAATTTTAACATGATACATTACATTTTGTGCGTGCTGAAGGAATATACAATAAACTACTGATTCACTTGGGTTTCTCTCTTGCCACCCACATAGATATCTTGCTTTATTTTAGGGATACCAAACAAATAAAGGTATACATCTTTTTACAGATTAAAAATGAATTTTAATTTTTCAGGGATTCCCCCATCCCTCTCAGAGAGCCCAGCAAGCTACGAGAGTATCCCACCCATGTGGCAAAGCCTGGCAAGCTCCCCATGGCATATTCTACATGCCAAAAACAGTTAACAACAAGTCTCACAATGGAGAGGTTACTGGTGCCCACTTGAGCAAATTGATGAACAATGAGAGGACAGTGCTACAGTGCTTTAATTTTTCAGAGTTTTTTAAGTTCAGGGATACCAGACAGGGGAAGAAGTTACCAAATTTTGCTAATAACTTCTCCTGCTCCTCCAATACTGACTTTGATTTTAGACCATAATGTGGGAGAAATTTACATTTGCAATGATAAATACAAAAGCATCATTTCTGTTTGTTGTTATTATTGCTATTGTAGCCACACCCAGCAGTCTTCAGGCCTTATATCTGGCTCTGTGTTCAATGATCACTCCTAAATATGGAGTGAACATATGTAGTACCAGAGATCGAAGTTGTCTCCTGAATGGCAGGCAAACATTTTATCCATTACAGTACATCTGTGGTTCTCATGAAGCAGTTTTTAAGGGTTCAACATCCTGACCAAACAAAACTCACGTTGACTTTGGAGATCTGAAGAAGGAGACATTCTAGATATTAGGTCCTTTAATTTAAGTGATTAGGATCCATCATTCATCAATATGGCAGAAGTTACAAGTTCACCTCCTTACCACTGTCATCCTAGAAAACGCACAGGAACAACTCAAAATAAAAGAGGGTCTTTATTGGAAATGAAACCAAGTTGAGAAGAATGGAAACCAGCACAAGCTGGAGAAAATATCCAGAGGGATGCAGGTAAAGAGTTTGGTTCTATGTCCAGCAGAGGTAGAGTAATGTATCAGTTTAGATATATTCTAGAAGTTTTTGAGAGAGAGCAGTAAGCATACAAATGAGGGAGATGCAAAGAACATGTATCATATGTACCAAAAATGCCAGAGACACATCACAGAATGTGATTTTAGTACAGTAATGAGGATCACAAATGCTGGAGGTCAAAATGGCTTGTGCTACTTTGCTCCGTGTCTATTGGTAAGTGCTGACAATCAAGGACCTGGGGTATTTATCAGTGCAAAGGTGTTCTTAACAGTCAATAAAATGCAATGTGCATCTCTCAGAGATTTTCACCCTCAAAATGCAAGCTTCAGGTGAGGCTGTTTTATTATTTCTAATGCTAAATGGTCCTTTTAAATTGGGGAGGGGGGTTGGGAGAGAGGAATGAAAGACAAGAGGCAGACTTGAAAAATCTTTAACACTAGAACGTTCTCAGCAAGTGACCAGAATGCAGATGGATAGGAGAAGGTGACATTAAGCCACTTTTGTTTCTCAAAAAAAGGTATTTTTCCCTATTTTCCCCTTTATTAATGACTAATAAAGAAGGCTTTGTGTTAGCTAACGTATGCCAACATTTTATTTCATATATGCACATTTCTCAGAATGATTAGCCCTCTTTAGAATTCTGTTCCATCTTCTTTACATCTATTTATATTCTGAGTTGCAGTTGTTATATTGATGAATAAAACATAGAGGAGGCAGAAGAACCAAGGGTAAGAGGCAGAGGCAACATCCAACTAACAAATCTTAGCGAAAACATAAGTTCAGGTAGCTCATGATATTGTTGACAGAGTGTGTCTTTAAATATAAAAATAACGTAGCAATAATGCAAAACACTTCCTGCTACTTTAGTATTTTAAACAGTGAATCTATTTAGTAATTTCTTTACTTTGGCTTAGTAGACTAAATAACTAACAAATTTATAATTTTAATATTAACATAATTTTAAGATTTAACAGTCTATGGAGTTCCAAAACCTCATCAATTAGTACTAAATTAGAAAAGTCCCCAAATTCCCTATGCCTTAGAAAATTAAATCAAAAATTTTATAACTTGTATAGATATCTTTATTGAAGTTGGTGGGCCCCCATGGGTGGCTTATGTAGGGGGAGGAGAGAGAAGGTCACTTTCTTCCCATCCATCTTTGCTACCCTGGGACCAGCTGGGAAATTCAGGGCTGATAAAATCTGTACAGCACAGACCTCGAGTCCCACCAGCCCATGAGATGGCCATCAAGCCACAGCTGATGTCTGCTTACTCTTAGCAAGGGAGTTAATCCCCACCACTGGAGTTCTCTGGGAGCTTCAGACTCAAGAAGGAGCAAGGAATTGGTCTTTGCAGGTATGGAAAGTCAGTCCTACGCCTTAGCCATGGTTTCTGGGTCCTTGTCTTTTCTCACAGAAAGGAATTTCAGGAGTACATGAGCAATGAAGTAAAAACATTTTATTTGAAGGGGTTTAGGAAGGAAAAGAAGGAAGGAAAAGAGAGAGTAAGATATTCAAGAGAGAATGCAGGCTTCTTCAAAGAAGGAGAGAGCCCAGTCCATATCTCAAGAGGGAGATATGAGTAACATATGTGTTCGGGTTCTGTAAAAATCTTATAGGGTGTGCCCAGGGAGTGGCCCCAACAGTTTTTCCCCTGGCTGACCAGGTTTGGGGTGGGCCTGGGCTGCTCCTGCAGCCAGGGTGGCCTGGGCCCTGGGGCAGATGGTGGAGGAGACGAGGGACAAGCCGGTTGATTGATCAGATGCCATTTATTCCGTTCTTTCCACACATCTGCCCCAGTCTCTCTGAGCCTCCCATTCTGGTCTCACACTGCCTCTCATTCCCGCCTCCTTCTGTCTCTCCAGCTCCTCTCTCCACACTCCATCTCACAGCTTGGGCTCTCTCTCTCTCTCTCTCTCTCTCTCTCTCTCTCTCTCTCTCTCTCTCTCTCTCTCTCCATGAACCTGATCCTGTATTCTTCTACATTCTTCTCTCTCTGTCCCCCTTGCTAGCCTCTCCACGGTCCATCTTGCTACCCTGCTCTCTCTCTTTCTCTCTCTCTCTCTCTCTCTCTCTCTCTCTTTCTATCCCTCTCTTGTCTCCAACTCCCCCACACTCTCCACTGACACTGCACCCAGTCAGGTATCAAAATCAACATAAGAAAGCCCTTCCTGAGGGCCCACCTAAAAGGTATTCTTAAACCCTTCCTGACTGCCCAAGGGCAAAATACCACCTAAGGTCTTTTTCTCTTTTCCTCAGTGCAATAACTATCAACATATCAATACTAGCTATTTCTGTATGGACATAGTAAGAGATAACATTGAGATTTGTTGGGCAGCTCTCCTGGGAACATCTTGCCACAGACTCAGACTACAGCTCTCAAGCCAGATTAATCTTTCCATTAGGATTACCTAGCAGGGTCCAAATCTAGTTTGTGGGTTTTCAGAAGGTCTGTTTGCGCTCTATCTCCGCCCCCCTCCCCGCCCCCCCCCCCCCCCGAGCCATTTCCCCCACCCCAGGGAGGTCAATGGCGATGGGCAGGCAAAGGAAGGAATGAGAGCCAGGCTGGTAGGTATCAATTGTAGTCTATTCCAATCTTCACTCTCACCTCTGATTCTGCCTTCTGGAGCCTAAGCTCCTGAGCCCGAGCCCACACCTCAGTTTGAGCCTCTGCCAGAATCTCAGCCTGAGCCTCAGTCTCTGCTCTCTCGAGCCCAAGCCCCCTTCAAGCTTACAGTCTTAGTTTATATAGCAATCCCTAGTAATACAAAGGTGGGTTGAACATTAACAAATCAGCAAAGAGAGGTAAGACCACTCCTCTAGGAGATTAACTCAAGGATTAAATCTCATCTAAAGAGATTTATTCCAGATTACTAGGAGATCTGCTCAAGGGTGGGATCCCAACAAGAGTGTATTCTTTCCTCAGCTAGTAATCTACTTAAATAGTTGTAGTAAGTCTACTTCTAATATTTCTAGCAATGTCATTCTGTATGAGCACATTAAGAGATAAGCTTACAAGTTTGGTTCTTCCTGAGGACATCTCACTATATATTCCATTATATATATATATATCACTGTCCTCCCATTGTTCATCAATTTGCTCGAGCGGGCCCAGTAACGTCTCCATTCCACTGGAGACTTTTGTTGTTACTGTGTTTGGCATATCGAATACATCACGGGTAGCTTGCCAGGCTGTGCCGTGTGGGCAAGATATTCTCAGTAGCTTGCCAGGCTCTCCGAGAGGGGCGGAGGAATTGAACTCGGGTTGGCCATGTTGGCTGCGTGCAAGGCAAACACCCCACCGCTGTGCTATTGCTCCAGCATATATATATATATAACAGTCCTCAGGCCAGGTTAGTCTTCCTAGCCCCAGCAAGATCCTAGTCTCGTCATTACTTACTTTTGGATCATGACAGCATTTGTCTATGATTATGCCCTCAACTTATAGTTGAGTTTTGTGGCACTTTGGCCTGGCCCATTTCGATGCCAGAGTAGCTCACAACTTGTCCTGGGTCCTTTCAGTCCCTCGTCGGGACCCTGCTTTTGGGGTGCTCGGAACTAAGGGCAACTGAGTCAAGAAAGCAGATGCCCAGGAGTAAATATTATTTGGAGTCAATCAACTCCCAAGTTACCAAGCATAATATTAACTGTCTTCCTGTATCCATACAGAAAGGACATTGCTTTAAGGTAAATCATGCAAAGGACAGAACTTACAATACAAGTTCAGTGTCCTTAGAAGGATCTTATCTTACAAGCTAACAGAATCTGATTAGGGAGAGAAGGTGATTAACTGATTGAGGAGGAGAGCACAGAGAAGAGTTTATAGATAAACAGAGTAATGGGAGTGACTGGGAGCACTGTGATGGGTGTAACCCGATAAACCTAAGCTCCATGTGGCAATGTTATTCTACACCAGTTATTACTTTTTGGATCATGACAGCATTTGTCCATGACCAAGCTCTTAACTTATAGTTTAGCAGTATGGCACTTTGGCCAGACCCATCTCGATGCCAGGGTAGCACATAGCTTACCCCTTGTCCTGGTTCCATACAGTCCCTAGTCAGGACCCTGCTTTGGGGGACAGTAGGAAGAAAGGGCAGCTGAGGCTTAGATGAGAGAACAGATGCCCAGGAGGAAAGTATCACTGAGAGTCACATTACAAAAGCATGTCTTCTTGTGTCCATACAAAAAGGACATTGCTCTGAATAGACTATGCAAAGGACTTAGGGAGAAGAGAAAAACAATATTTACAAGTCAACAGAGCACAAAGAAAGAAGTTACAAATAAACAGAGAGGAATGGGAGCACTGTGATTAGAGCAACCCAATAAACCTAAAGCCTTCCTGAGACTATGCAGGAAGGACAAAAAAGTGTGATCCTATATCGGGTTCAACATGTGCTCAGCCACTTGGGCATAAGCAGTATATAGGCACAAGCAGCACATGTGCATGCCTCCTTTGTTCAAGGTGGCTTTGATAGGGTTTCTCCATCTGCCTCAGGTGGGACTTTCTAAGTAAGAGTCCATTGCTGGGTAGATTCCTAAGGGGGATAGAATTAGGATTATCTTCTGTGAAACTCCTTTTCTTGACCTTTGCTCCTGCTGGAGCTTATCCCAGAGGAAGGTCCAGCCTACTCTGGTCTGGGCTAGATCCAGCTAAAGGTCTTATCAGGTCTTGTTTGCTGTATGTACAAGGTGAGGCCGGACAGCCTTAGGCTAGGTGATTTTACTGCTCTCTAGTAATTTCATAGCCATGGGGTGGTAAGAGTCTCCTCTACCTGCTTACATAAAAATTATATGTTTTATCTTAAAACTTATTTCTATCTTCTAAGAATAACTACATTTAAAAATTAGATATAGATGATATTTGCAAATTAGATATAGAGGATATATTTATATGTTTATGTATAATATACATACATATGTAACTTGCCTACACGGCAGAGTCTGGCAAACTCCCCGTGGCGTACCCAGTTTGCCAAATACCAGTAACAATGATGGGTCTCATTCTTCTAACTCTGAAAGAGCCTTGAATGTGGCACTTTTTAAAAAATCTCAGGGCTAGGATGAAGGAGACGTTACTGGTGCCTGCTCAAGGCAATCAATGAACAACAGGATGATCGTGATCACGATTGTGATACATACATATAGAGAGAGGGGGGACGAGGAGGAGAAAAGAAAAAAGAACATTTTCCAGCAGCATCTAATAATTGGTAATAGTGATGGTTGGAGTGGGGGGGTGGAGCGTTCTGGTAGTGAGTCTCAAGAAGTAATAAAAAGTAATAAAAATAAGCTGCAATTTTTCACCATCCCTAAAGTAGCCAACCAGCATCATGACCACACCCACATTGCCACTTTTTGGATGTGAGAACTAAGGACTTACAACTCTCATGACACAGCACCAGCTCAGAAAAGGCTGCAGGTCCCTCCCAAATGAAGAGCCAACAGAACTGCAGTTAAGGACATGAAGGTGAATTCCAAAAGTTCCAAATTCTTCCCCTTGACAATGCCCTAGAGATGGACCCGGCTTTTTTCTACATTGAAGGCCCCAAATGGCGTGGTTTGAGAGAAAACTATAATGGCAGGCTGCCACCTCTCTTCTCCTCACTTTCCATTAAATCACCCACAATGGTAATAACACGTACCAATTTTCAGAATGTCTCATCCAGTTGTTACTGTAAAGGTAAAGGCCCTCCCGTTGATCGTCGATTTGCTCGAGCGGGCCCAGTAACGTCTCCATTGGAGACTTTGTTGTTACTGTCTCTGGCATATCGACAGTAACAACAAAGTCTCCAATGGAGACGTTACTGGGCCCGCTCGAGCAAATCGACGATCAACGGGAGGGCCTTTACCTTTTTACCTTTACCTCATCCAGTTGAAAGATTTTTTTAACCCTTTCTATTATTTCACATGCTACTCAGGTGAGAAGCCTGTTTTTGATGGTTAAAATTTTCTTAGGTTCCTAATACATTGAATCAAGACATGGAAAACACATGAGAAATTAAAGAATAGATGACATTCTTGGTTCTTTTGCTATACATTTTTGTTGTTATTGACAATGAACTTCAGCTTAATCACCTAGAAAATTCTTAGATTAACAAAATCTCTAAAGTCTATATGTCACACTTTGTGAGTTTCTGTGAACTTGTTCAGTACTACAAAAGAAATATATGCATAATAATACATATACATACATAAGTAATACATATACATATATGTGATTTATTCCTTTTAATTTGTGAGCTATACTGAATACTTATCAATATTTAGATGACTTTGAATAGGCTGTTTTCAAAATTTTATACCATAGACTCACTAAACTGTATCTGACTTCATTTATTCAGATAATTTTATTAAGATATTAAGCTTCAGTCTTTTGTCAGCTTGCTGCTATTTGACATTGTACAATTCTCTTTCCACTTATCTTCCTTAGTGGTGTATTTTAAATAGCCATCTTTAAAAACTTTTCAAAGTTTTAAGTAGAAATGTATAACTTTAAGCATTTAAATACATTTTCCAATAGACTACATAGGGTGAAAATTGAAGTAGGCAGACAGGTAGTGGAGACCTCCTGGGTAATGAGTTTGGGGAAGTGATAAAACCAAGATATAATCTAAAAAGATTTACTCTGTCACCAGCCCTTTCTACAGCAACTAAAAGGAGAGGACAGGAAGACTGGACCCCCTTGGGTGATGATTCAGCAGTGGCTGAGGCTGTTAAGACCGAATGAAACAAGCCCACACAGATGAGGCAGGATACAGGGAGGAGAGTAGAGGTCTCAGCAGAAGCAAATGCCCTGAGGTATATGAAAGGCCACCAGAAGGTCAAAGTCCTCAGCCAGTGTCCTGCCAATAGACTTATCTGCATAGAAAGCCCCAAACCCTGAAGTGTGCAGAAAGGCCTATAAAACTAGTTTTGTACAAACCAATGGTGATGAATGCTTTACCTTGAAGTAGCTCTTATCTTTATTCTATTTTTTTTGGGGGGGGGGGGAGGGGGTCACACTCAGCGACGCACTGGGGTTACTCCTGGCTTTTACTCAGGAATTACTCCTGGTGGTGTTTGGGATGCTGGAAATCGAACCGAGTTGGCCACATGCAAGGCAAATAAATGCCCTACCTGTTGTGTTATTTGCTCTAGCCCCAAACTTTTATCATTATTCTCAGTGGTAACTTCTCCACTATTTGGCATCTTCTCTTTCAGAGGACACCCATATCCCAACTTGAGACCTGTAATGCTTTTCATTTACTTGACACAGTTCTCTCTTCTCTCCTATTTCCCAAATGCAGTGTTTTGCTTCAAGGTTTTCTCTTGAAATTCTGTTCTGGGAAAACAGACAAGGAACCTAGGGAGTGGAGTGGAGTTCAGGACTCTGAGGTCCAAGGCCTCTAGAGCTCATGCAGACTTTAATGAGTCCTGACCTCCCAGAGCATTTCAGTGCTAAGGTCACAGTGCTCAAGCAGAAGAGAAGCAGCAATCTGGACTGCAGCCACCTCCCCACTCTGTGGCTTCCCATCTCCCCAAAGGCAAGAAAACAATGAAACTTTCAGATTTTAGTTCTGCTCACGGCAGTTAAAGAAAAGAGCAGGTCAAGCGCCTTCGAGTTGAAAACTATATTTAATAATACGCACCACACATTGGAACATAGGATCTCCAAGTCAAATATCAAGTCTCTGGAGCATTTCCCTTATTGGGCTACATTTTAATAAATGAAAATATCCTTTCTTTACAATAATGTTGAAGTCAGTGTCTAATCAATTTCAAAGCATTTGCAACTCGCCAGCTACTGATTACCACACTCAAAAGAATGAAGCACACACTATTATATGTCAGGATGGAATGGGCTGGGAAGTTCTTGGTAATTTCCAAGTAAGTGATTGCAGTGATAGCCTCTTAAAAAGTGCATAATTGAAATACTGGCTGTATATTGCTTTAAGCAGGCATGCTTTGAAATGGTGGAATAAAAAATCCTTTTAAAACAGAAAAGTATTATTTCCTGATATCCTCCCTCACAGTCATCTCTCATGATTGTAATTATTATAATTTAGCAATTACAGAACTTTTAAAATGGATATGCTAAAGCTAAGCACTATTATTACCACCATATTTTGAATTAAAAATCAAGCACAAAAATTTCATCAGCGAGGTCTCTCAACCACTCTACCTTCTGTTAATCTGAATACCAGAGATGAAAAGGTCAAGCCCAACAACTATACATACTGAATAGCTGTTTAACACAGCAAGACACACTATTATAGGCTGGATACCAAGAGCATAACCTGAAAAAGCTGAGCTACTGGCAGTGGTAGAAGTGATCCTTTCCAGATTTAATTAAAACTACACATGAAGATACTATGAACAATGAATCAGACATCATGACAATTACCATGGGCCTTTTTGTACTTGGATGGCAGGGGAAAGTTATCATTCAGAAAAGGATTAAATTCGGAAGAAAATGCATAGAGTAAGGTTTTACTGACTAAAATGGGAATGCCTTTTTGCCATTGCTGCATGCCTTTTGCAAGAATGAGAACCGAGGGTGGTTTAAGTGGCATTTTCACTTTCAAGTTCACATTTTCTGAACCATTTTATGGCATCCAACAATAGATGTGTATATTCTGGGATATTTTACAATAATGAAATTTAATGTATCCCTAAGAAATTCTTGCTCCAGACTCTTGAAATGAGGAAGATTTTAAAACTACTATTTACAATTCTTTGAAAGTACTTTTTAAAAAGAACATTACTAAATAGCCATCAATCACTGCCTGATTACAATTAGTTTTCAGCCTGAAAACATAGTAAAGGGTACTTCTCTATGTTTGTGTGTAGATATATGTATATATATCGAGAGAGAGAGAGAATATAAACACATATTCACCTATACGTTCAATGCATTCATAATATGTGCATGATAGTCCCTCTATTTATTTTCAGAAATTATAAGTGAAAGCAAAAACATTTTTAAAAATTAATTCCCTTTGGGCTGGAGAGATAGTTCAGTGGCTAGGGCACTTCTCTTGAATGGGGTGGCCTGGATTCAATCCTATATAGTATCCAGAAAGGTATAATCCTGGGATGCAGGCAGGAGTAAGCCTTGAGCACTTAAGGATATGACCTCCATAAAAAAAAAAGAACAGCAAGAAAAAAGTCAAAATAATAAAAATGAATTCCCTTATGGTGTCATTTCTGGTGATACTCAGCCTAGCTGTGGGGGCCTAAATAATCTTTCTGAGGTCTGGCAAAGTGAAGCTTCTAAAGTACAGCAAAGGGATGGGTCATAAATACTGCACCAGCAATGTTCAATGTTCCATATGATGTCAGGGCTTGAAAACAGTGTTTAGTATAAGCAAAGTATGTATTCTATACCTTTGAGTAGATCTGCTTCTCACTTCCTCTAGATCTCTTATGTATAAATAGTATATATATATATATATATATATATATATCACATATATCACTTGTCATCCAGTTGATCGTCGATTTGCTCGAGTGGGTGATATTACATATATACATACATATATATATATACATATATATATGGTTGCTTTGAATTATTGCTTCTTTATTCAGGTATTTTGTTGGCTTCTTTTACCTTATCCTTGAACTCAGTGATTTAAGTTTCAGTGTCTTCCATTCTGCTTTTGAGTTTTCCTATGTTGTATTTTTAGTTCAGCTCTGTATTATTAGTCCAATGACTTCATGTTTGTATGCTTCTCATAATTTTTCAACTTTCATAGAAGTTTTCTCCCATTCATTTTCTTCTATTTCTCAGTGAGCACTACTAGGATGGTTGATTTCAAATCATCATCAGGAATTTATATGCTTAGGTATACTTGAGGTAGCAATTAAAGGCTTGGGCACATAAGAGAGTTTGACTTGTGCTGTGTATGGAGCATGAGCTGGCACTTGTAAGTACCCTGCAGAGTCATAGCACTGAGATCTGCTTGCCTGGACAGTGGCATGGGCTCAAAATCATTAGTGTCCAGAAGAGACTGTGGGGATCAAACTCACATGAGTCTGAGCAATGATGAGGAATAATCCAAGACTTAGTGTCTCTCAGTCTCCAGTTCTTTAATCAATTTTCTGTGAGAGGGTGGAATTTGCCATTGGTGTATCTCAGCGTGGAAAGTAAGTTCTAATACGGTACTCCAAAGAATTTGCTGATAGTTACCAAAATGATGTCCTCTGGTGACTTAAATGCCTATTCACATCCTAAAACTTGTCTCACATTCCAGTATTCATAGTACTTATTATAGGATTAGGGTGCTCAACATTCTGTATAGAGTATACCTTTGATTCCCAAGGCAATGTTTCATACTTTTGAATCTGATCGTCTTATTGTTCCTCAGAGAAATTTTTTTCATGGCAAGGTTGTTTCTATACCTCCGATTATTCAGTTGTACTCCTCTGTCTCATGCTGTGAAAGTGTTACTTACCAGTATTCAATCAGTTTCAGGATAGATTGATCCGAGTTTTGTTATCATTTTTTTGCCGTTATCATAGAGCGATGCAAGCATGGGTTCTTTCTACTTGCCTATCTTGGACATACTCTCATGCTATATTTGAATTAGTTTTAATTGTCTAATTTTTATGCTTTAGCACAATAGTGAAGTCATTATTTAAAGTGATATTTGAAAATCCTACTACATAGGCATATGATGTCAGGACTAAAAAATACATCATTTCAATTCTTGTCTAGCACCAAACTCCAGAGTGATCTGAGTTAAGTCATTTAAGTTATATAAGCTTTGTTTCCTCTTGTATCAAATTAAATGTAAAGCATATTAGAAGTATTTGTTTGGAGTGAGAACTCAATGTGTGTTAGGTGCATTAATCTTGAAATAAAGTTCAACTGTTCTGTTTCTTTAGTCTGTTAATTTGTTGCTCCACTCTATTATAGAGAAAACACATAAAATTGCACATGGCTATTTCTACAGGAGTTCAGCTTCAGAGATGACCTTGAGAATCCATTTTCTGATAATAAAAAATTGCAGAAAATGTTAAGAATTATAAGCTATAGGATAGTTTTCCTTTGTAATTTTTAAATGAAAACATTTATGCTCAGACACCCACACAAATCCCTGTTATTGTGGCTTAAGTATCAACAATACGTGGCATGTAATAAAGTCAACTTTTCTCCTAAAGAAAAGAAAAATGATAGGGCACAAGTTCTTTGCTTTATTGAAGAGATAAGAATCTTGCCAGAAAGAGGTTGCAAACCTTGCATGTAAGTATCACTTGTTTTATTTTAAGCTCTTTCTATTGTACCTGATACAAATGTCAAAGACATGACATGAATGTAGACTTTAAAAATGCTAGTAACATGAGATAAGAGTGAATAGAATTAGAAACAGTTCAACTTTCAATGTTAAATGATGTTTGTGATAGAAACGGTATTTGGACATAAAATTCAGAGACTTTTTTCTTGGAATAGAGAGTTAGAACAAAGCTAGCTATCAAATTAAAATTAAATTTAGTAGCAAGTAGTTTCTTACTAGGTTGCAAACAATATTTCTATGTTGCATTGAGTGACAGGTCAAGTAAAATAAAATTTAAACAAAATCATATCAATTCTCTCAAAGCTTGAGAAAGAAACTACATTTTTGTGTTCTTATATTGATCGTACTTCCTCCTTGCTGTGCTTACCATAATATTAGCATACTCTGAATAATGAGGTGCAATCTCACAGTTTTTGTCAAAGCTATTGTTTTCATTTCACTAGCATTTGTCAGTTTGTTGATGAAAGCACTCAGAATTTTGTGTTCCTGCTCTATGATAAATAAAAATGATGGGCATAGAATTTTCACAGGCAGGCTCACTGAATAAAAGTTTCTGGTTTTCAATTGTTTATTTTTAATTAGGAAGAGAAAGCCTTAGCACACACTGACTTGTATTTATTCGGCCCAATACCTTGAATGCATAGTGCCTCCTTCAGCAAAACAAGCTCATGGAAAAGGTAAAAGCAAACTAAATTCATAAAAATTAACATGTAGAGATGGGAGCGATAATGCAGAGGTTAAGATACATTCCTTGCTCCAGTACCATGATCTTTTGATTATTATTGCTTTGTAGTAGAGTTTGAGGTTGGGGAGGGTGATGCCTCCAAACATCTTTTTCCCAAGAATTGGTTTAGTTATTCATGGGCGGTTGTTGTTCCATATGAATTTCAGGAGTGCTTGATCCATTTCTTTGAAGAATGGCATGGGTATCCTTATAGGAATAGCATTGAATCTGTATAATGCTTTGGGGAGTATTGCCATTTTTTTTTTTTATAGGCTTACAAATTTTGTGCTTGGGTTTCAGCTATACAATGATCAAGTCCCCATACCTCCACCAGTGCCCGTCATCCATCCCCATGGGTCCCAGCATCCCCCCCCTCATCCCCCCCCCCCCGTCCCATCCTGCCTCTGTGGCAGGGTATTCCCCCTTGTTCTCTCTCTCTTCTTTTGGGTACTGTGTTTTGCAAGAGAGGCTTTGAGTGGCAATCATGTTTGGTCTATCGACTACTTTTAGCATGCTTCTCCCACCCTGGGAGGGCCCTCACAACACCCTTCATTTGGTAATCTCTTCTCTATCTGAGCTTCCTTTTCACCTAGAGCCTGTGGCTGGCCTTCCATTCATGGAGCAAAATTCCTGGTACTAATCTCAGCCATTCCTGTGTGTCACTCTCACTTTTTGTTGCTTTATGTTCCCCAGATGAATGCAATCTTTCTGTGTCTATCCCGCTCTTTCTGACTCATTTCGCTTAACATGATACTTTCCATGTAGTACCACTTGTATGTAAATTTCATAACTTCATCTTTTCTAACAGCTACATAGTACTCCATTGTGTAAATGTACCAAAGTTTCTTTAACCAGTCATCTGTTCTTGGGCACTCAGGTTTTTTCCAGATTCTGGCTATTGTAAAGAGTGCTGCAATGAACAAACAATTGCAGATGTCACTTCGACTATACCTTTTTGCCTCTCTGGGATATATTCCCAGGAGTGCTATAGCTGGGTCAAATGGCAGATCAAATTCTAATTTTTTGAGAGTCGTCCATACTGTTTTCCAAAAGGGTTGGACCAGCCGGCATTCCCACCAGCAGTGAAGGAGGGTCCCTTTCTCGCCACATCCGCGCCAGCACCCCTAACACAAAACCTCAAATGTATGAACATCTAATCTTTGATAAGGGAGCAAGAAATGTTAAGTGGAGCAAGGAAAGCCTCTTTAACAAATGGTGCTGGCATAACTGGACAACCACATGCAAAAAATGGGCTTAGACCTCGACCTAACACCATGCACAAAAGTCATATTGAAATGGATTAAAGACCTTAACATCAGGCCAGAATCCATAAGGCATATTGAAGACAAAGTCAGCAAAACCCTCCAAGATATTGAGGCTAATATTCAAAGATGACACTCCATTGACCAACCAAGTGGAAACAGAGATAAACAAATGGGACTATCTTAAACTAAGGAGCTTCTGCAACACAAAAGATTAGTGACCAAAATACAAAGACAATCTACAGAATTGGAAAGGATATTCACCCAATACCCATCAGACAAGGGGTTGATATCATGGATATATAAGTCACTGGCTGAACTCTGCAAGAAGAAAACATCCAACCCCATCAGAAAATGGGGTGATGAAAGGAACAGAAAATTTCTCAAGGAAGAAATATGAATGGCCAAAAGGCACATGAAAAATGCTCTTCATCACTAATTATCAGGGAGATGCAGATCAAAACAACTATGAAATACAACCTCATACTACAGATACTGGCACACATCCAAAAGAACATAAGCAACCAGTGATGGCATGGATGTGTGAGAAAGGGACCTTCCTACACTGCTGGTGGGAATGCAGACTGATTCAACCCCTCTGGAAAACAGAATGGATGCTTCTCAAAAAATTAGAAATTGAGCCCCCATTTGACCCAGCAATACCACTCCTGTGAATATATCCCGGAAAGGCAAAAAAAAAAGTATAGTCGAAATGACATCTGCACTTCTATGTTCATTGCTGCACTGTTCACAATAGCCAAAATCTGGAAAAAAACTGAGTGCCCAAGAACAGATGACTGGTTAAAGAAACTTTGGTACATCTACACAATGGAGTACTATGCAGCTGTTAGAAAAAATGAAGTCATGAAATTTACATACAAGTGGTACTACATGGAAAGTATCCTGCTAAGTAAAATGAGTCAGAAAAAGAGGGACCGACACAGAAAGATTGCATTCATCTGGGGAACATAAAGTAACAAAACAGGAGACTAACACCCAAGAATAATCAAGATAAATACCAGGAGGTTCCTTCATGGCTTGGAGGCCAGCTGCACATGCTGGGGGAAAAGGCAGCTCAGATAGAAAAGGGAGCACCAAGTAAAGGGTGTTGGGAAGATCCTCCCAGGATGGGAGATGCATGCTGAAAGTAGATTATAGACCGAACATGACTGCCACTCAATGCCTCTTTTGCAAACCATAGCACCCAAAAGGAGAGAGAGAAGAAAAGGGAATGCCCTGCCACAGAGGTGGGGTGGGATGGGGGAGGGGGGGTAAGGGGGTTGAGAGAGATACTGGGATTTTTGGTGCTGGAGAATGGGCACTTGTGGAAGGATGGGTACTCAATCATTGTATAACTGAAACCCGAGCACAAAAATTTGTAAGTCCACAACTGTACCTCATGATGTTTCACTAATAAAAGTTTAAAAAAAAAAAAAAAAAAAAAAAAAAAGATACATTCCTTGCATGTGGATGACCTTGGTTTGATCCTCGACATTACACAATCCCCTGAGCAACACCAAATATGGACCTTGAGGTCTCAAAGCACTACTGTGGTGATCTGTGTAATCCCAAGTACAGCAAGGCCTGAGCAACACTACAATGCACTCACCTTTGCATTGAACCCTGACTTGGTTGGCCAAGTATCACAAGGGAAGGGCCCCTGAGCTTCCTGAGCACTGTTTGAGAATACCCCCTCTGCCCAATGTGAAGATACATGAATTCAGCAAAATTCTTAGGCTATATACATTATTGCATGCATGTAGTAGAGAATGGGTGACAAAAACTTTTATTGATAGCCATACTAATTTGAGCTTTATTTAGATGGTTTGCACTGAGTAATAATCTGTCACGCATGCATTCAAAAGTTATCTTAATTTATATGTTACTAATTGACCATTTCAGTCTAAAAATTAAGTTATCTTACCCCACGAGGAAGCTGATTTTGATCACGTTTTTTAATTTGTTTATTTTATGATCTCATTCTTACGTTGAACAAACTGGCAGGCTACCGAATGTAACCTGCCCACACAGCAGAGTCTGGCAAACTCCCCATGGCATACCCAATATGCCAAATACCAGTAACAATGATGGGTCTCATTGTCCTAACCCTGAAAGAGCCTTGAATATGGTCCTTTTTAAAAATCTCAGGGCTAGGACGAAGGAGATGTTACTGGAGCCTGCTTGAGGCAATCGACGAACAAAAGGATGGTCGTGATCGTGATCGTGATTTTAGGGGGATTTTTTGTGTGGGGGGTCAAACCTGGCAGTTCTTAGGACTTACTCCTGGCCTTTTACTCAGGCATTATTCCTCGAGAATCCTATGGAGTGCCAGGGAGCAAATACTGGTTAGCTGTGCATAAGGGAAACACCCTGCCCACTGTACTCTCTCTCTAGTTTCTGATTTCTTTGTCTTACCTGGTCGTTGTGGCTAGGACTTCAATGAAATTTGAAATAATAGTGGTTAAAGTGGACCTCACTTTGTGCCTAATATTAGAGGTCAGGTTTGAGATTTTGATCATGGAATATTATACTAACTGCAGATTTGTTATAAATTGACTTTGTTATATTGAGATCCTTTGATTATTATTTTAATTTGAGAGTTTTTTTCAATCACAAAGGGGTGTTTTTAGACAAAGAGATTAGAATTTCAGAAATTGAATTAAATTACTTCATATAATATTAAAGTCATCAGCTAAAAAAAAAAAAGATACTCCCTAGAGTGATAAAAATGTAGACAGATCATTTTAACAGCCTACATATAAACTGGTCATATACTAATTTTTTGTAGCATTTATCCTGTTTGGCATTTTATTTCATTTTTATAACCAATCATTTATATCTATATCATTAATACATCCTTTTGCTGATCTTCCTGCTTTTATTTGCTCCTATTTTTATTGACTTATCATTTATTTAAACTAGACTACAACTCCATAAGTATAGCTTAATACTTCGGTATATGTGGAGTTTCCACCACATATATCATAGAAGTCCTAATTTCATTCCACCACCAAAAGACCCTCAATCCATTCCTCCCATTCACCACATTGTCTCTAATTATCCCTATATTTTTATCTAGTATAGGAATTATTTTGTTATAGTTGGAATTACAAAATAACAAAATAATTTAGGGATTATTTTGTTATATAAGGGTTCATCTGTTTATAGCAGTTCATATTCAACATATGAGTTAAACAATCCGGAAAGTATGTAAATAAGCAAACCTTACTAAAATAGGTAGTTCTTAATAAACTTAGAAAATTCTCAAGATTCAAACATTTTGTTACAAATGACAGAATTCCATCCATTTTATAGAATCCATTTTGTAGAATTCCATCCATTTTATAGAATTCCATTGAGTATATACACTTACTACACGTCCTTTGTTCAATCATCTGTAAATGGACCTTTGAATCTATTTTAAAGTTTGGCTAAGGTGAGCAATGTTGCTAAGACCAGAGGAATGCTTGTTCCTAATTATTTGTACAATAATTCAGATAAATAACTAGAATTTGTAATGCTAGATCATATGAATTTTTTTAATTCTATACTATTTTACTATAGAGGCAGCACCAAAGTATATTTCTACTAATAAAGGATTCCAGTTCCTCTACCTCCTCACAGATATTTGACTCTTCTATCATTCTTTATATAGACTATTATATCAATAGTCTTCAGCTTTTTTTGAATTTATTTAAATATACTTTCCAATGAGTTTAAAACATAATTTTGCCACATAAAAGCCATTTAATTTTATGTAGCTTTGTTTATTCTTGCTTTTTGTTTCCCTTGTCAATGTAGTTCAATCTCTAAATACTTATTTTTATTACAAGTAGATGATCTCAGAAATGTTTATCAAACTTCATACTAAAAGAATATGTCATTTGCAATGTCCTTTTTTGTATAGACACAGGAAGACAGTTCATGCTATGCTTTGCAATCTGGGAGTTAATTATCTCCAAAATAATATTTATTCCTGGGCATCCATATTTACTCGACTTAAGCCTCAGTTTCCCTTAGTTTCTAACACTCCAAAAGCAGGGTTCTGAAAAAGGGACTGGAGGGACCCAGGGCAAGCTGTAAGCTACTCTAGCATCGAAAGGAGACAATCTAAACACCATAAGTATAGTAAGTTAAGAGCATGGTCATGGAATAAACTGTATCACGACCCAAAAAGAGGTAACTAAATAAGGATCCTGCTGGGATTAGGAAAGATTAACCTGGCCTGAGGACTGTAGTCTGGGATATATAGCGAGATGTCCCCAACCCTTAGCTTAATATATCTCCTATTGTTTCATACAAAATGACTTGAAATATTACAAGAAGTAAATTTACTATTATTGTTTAAATGGATTACTAGCTGAGGAAAGGATAAAGCAATATACCCTATATGGAATCCCGCCCTTAAGCAGATTTCCTAGTAATCTGGAGTGCTGAACCCTCAGATGAGATTTTGTCCTTGAGTTAATCTCCTAGGACTTCCCCTGAAGGAGTGGCTTTCCCTCTGTTTGTTGTTAGGCCACCTAAGTGTACCCTCACCCTTCATAATTCCTATATAAGTATGCTGTAAGGGAAATGAGGGGAGGATGAGAACTGAGATTCTGGAGACTTTGGGACTTCGAGGTCTTTGAGGACTAGAAGGAGGACTTAGAAGATGATAACTAGGACTTTGGAGTCTACAAAGAGAGTAAGATGATGAAACTATGATGACCAGGACAAGACCAAAATTATGACTAGGACTTTGCCTTGAGGGGAGAGATTGGACTATGCTGGAGAGGAGATAGAAATAAACTGACTACCAACCAGCCTGGGGCCTGTTCCCCTGGGGCCAAACTGGGCCATTTCCCCAGTACTTCTCTGTCCCTTGCTGTCATATGGCCTGGGTAATATTTCTTGACCACGGATTGCTCAAGTCCCCCGCATGACCACACTTTTTTCTTAGAAACTTAGAGCTATAGATAGTAGTTTTGGTAATAGTCACACCCAGTGATGCACAGGGGTTACTCCTCGTTCTGCACTCAGGAATTACTCCTGGCAGTGCTGGGGGGGGGGGGGGATATGGGATGCTGGGAATCAAACCCACGTCAGCCGCGTGCAAGGCAAACGCCCTATCCACTGTGCTATCGCTGCAGCCCCGGGCTGGAGCGATAGCACAGCAGTAGGGCGTTTGCCTTGCATGCAGCCAACATGGCCGACCCGAGTTCGATTCCTCCACCCCTCTCGGAGAGCCTGGCAAGCTACCGAGAGTATCTCGCCCACATGGCAGAGCCTGGCAAGCTCCCCGTGACATATTCGATATGCCAGACACAGTAACAACAAAGTCTCCAATGGAGACGTTACTGGGCCCTCTCGAGCAAATCGATGATCAACGGGAGGGCCTTTACTTTACTTTACTTTACTTGGTAATAGTCACTTCTACTGACTTAAGGGAAGCAAAACTTTGCCTTAAATTATTTTTTATTTAGCATTAATTCATGAGAAAAGAAAGATGAACCTATTTTTATTGAGTCTCTCTCTCTTTTTTTTTTACTTATGTTGAATTTCCTTTCAATATACCAAACACAGTAACAACAAATCTCAAAATGGAGACATTACTGAGCCCACACAAGCAAATCAATGAACAACAGGAGGACAGTGACAGGCAGTTGAATTTCCTTATGTTTCTATTCACACCAAAAACTTTAGAGTGGAATTTACTAAACAAAATTAAGGAATTATGGAATTTTGCATGTAGCACTGTAGCACTCTCCTCCCATTGTTCATCAATTTGCTTGAGCAGGCTCAGTAACGTCTCCAACGTGAGACTTGTTGTTACTGTGTTTGGCATATCGAATACGTCACTGGTAGCTTGCCAGACTTTGCCATGTGGACAAGGAACTCTCGGTAGCTTGCTGGGCTCTCTGAGAGGGGCACAGGAATCAAACTCGGGTCGGCCACGTGGGCCGTATGCAAGGCAAATGCTCTACCCACTGTGCTATCGCTTCAGCAGCTCTATCAGTTAGCATGTGATACTTATATGGGATTTTGCATAATTGAGATATATACTTTGTTGAGATATGTACCCTCAACAACAAATAAAAGCAATAAAATTTTGGAGCTTCCACTAAAATAGATTACCTATGAAGACATAAAATAAACTAGGGTATAACTTTTCATCTGAACTATAGAAGATTTGATATAATGGAAAATCCACAACTTGCTGCAAAAATAGAATTTTGAAACTAAAGTTATCTGCTTATTTAAGCAAGAAGGTTAATAAATATATTTAAATCGTATAAAGAGAGAGATTTCTCCATTCCTGTTTTCCAGTCCACATTGGTTCCATTTTCTTCCTTGAGCTTTTTGTTCACCAGTCACATGCCATAGTTTTTCATGTCAGTAATTCTAACTACTTCCTCATTTGTAAATCTTATTACAAATGACACTTTTATTCATCTTACTGAATCTCAATTAAACTTTATGAAGAGAAAGAAGAGCTGAAGTGATAGTACAGTGGGGGGATGTTTACCTTGCACAGAGCTGACCCTAGTTGGATCCTTGGCATCCCATATGGTCCCCAAGCACTCCCAGCGTAATTCCAGAGTGCAGAGCCAGGAGTAACCCCCAAGCATAGCCAGGTATGACCCGCACTGTAAAAAAAGAAGTGAAAGAAATTTTTTTAACTCAGCCTAGATCAGGTTTTGCTCTTGGTTCCATGAAATAACTCAGTGGCACCTGGTAGCAATGTGCTCATTTGAACCAGAGGGAATGTGAGTGGATGGTTGTTATGTATTGTACATGAAGGCAGAAAAGCAAAGACAATACTTGATCACTTGATTACTTGATGACTTAACACCCCATTACTCATCGATTTGCTTGAGCGGGTGCCAGTAACGTCTCCATTCATCCCTCTCGCACACCAGTGTAGCCCAGTGGCGTCTGCTCGTTCTAGGAAAACAAATAGCCTCAAACTGATCGTTCAGGGTCTTGAATAAGAAGTCTTACCATCTCATAGGTGGTTGGCCATGCAATCTTTTGACGTCCCATGAAATCCAGTTAGTAAAGGCTCTAGTCCAGCGGTCATCTCCAAATTGCATTACGTGTCCAGCCCATCTGATTTTTGACGCCTTGTCCCTGATTCTTGATCATCAATGGAGTCGGAACTCTGGATTCTTTCTCTCATTTGAGTGAAGCATGAGACTCCAAGCATAACTCTTTCGATTCCTCTTTAGGCAACCCTAAAAGCATTCTCATCCTGTTTTTGTAGGGCCCAACAGGTCTCTGAGGTGTATGTTAATGCAGGAATAACAGTGGAATTGAAGAAAAGTGTCTTGAGTCAGAGGTTCTTCATCCTCTTAGCTATTTCTGCGATGTTCTTGAAGGGGTTCCAAGCTGCAATCTTCCTCCTGCGCAACTCAGATGCCAGGGCATTAGTCATGTTGACTTCTCGACTTAGGTACACATAACCGTTGCATTCTGAGATGTTGATTCCATGAAGAGCAAATGGAGGTCAGGAACGAGACCATTTCTTAAAAACATTGTCTTCGTGAGATTTAGCTGTAGTCTGACCTTTCCACACTCACGGTCAAAGTTGGCCAGAATTTGTGCCGCTTGGTTATTTGGTGTTATTAGAACGATGTCATCAGCAAAGCGGAGATGGTGTAGTTGCCAACTGTCTATCTTCACTCCCATTCCTTCCTATTCTAGTTGTTGCATGACGTTATCGAGGGTGGCACTGAAGAGTTTCAGTGAAATAGTATCACCTTGTCGAACCCCTCTCTTGACATAGATGATTACTTCTTTGTAGAACGGTGAGATCCTGGTAGTGAATTCGTAATACAGCTCATGGAGGATCCTGATGTATTGAGTTTGAATGTCCTGATTGGCCAGGGCTTCAATGACCGCTTCCATCTCAACAGAATCAAAGGCCTTCTTTAAATCAATGAACGTTAGATAGAACAGCATCTTGAACTCACAAGAAACCTCATTGAGCTTGGTTATCATGTGGATATGGTCGATCGTGTTGAATCCTTTGCAGAACCTGATTTGCTCGCATGACTGCCCTCCATCTAGTGTTCTGCCAATCCTATTCAGGATGACTCGAGTGAACAGCTTGTAGACGACAGGCAACAGGCAAATTGGGCAATAGTTGCTAATGTTGTGGATGCCTCCCTTCTTGTACAGTAGAATAGTCCTACTGGTTTTCCACTGGGACAAAACCTTGCATTGAGACAGGTAGCATGTGAAGAGCCGAGCCAGTGTATTGATGAGTACTGACGATATGTTCTTCGGGTATTAGGGTCTGACCTGTTCTACACTGGGTGCTGTTCGCTTCTTTATCAATAAAATGGCATGTCGGATTTCGGAAGAAAGAAAGTTGGGAACAACATATCCATCCTTAAGAAATTTGGTATGTGGGCAGGTGAACATGGCTATTGAAGATATCCGAGTAGAAGTCATGGATAATTTTCTCCATTGAAGAAGTCATAGATAATAGGGCAGTCATCTTGGTCTTGTAGTTGGCGAAGGACTGGCGGGCGTTGCAAATGCTTTTCCCAGCTTCTGCTGCATCTGTCAGCACTGCTGCTCTTCTCTCTTTGAGGTTTTCCTTGATTGTTTCTCTTCACTGCACTGTGAGCTCGGACATTCACTTGCAGTTGCCTGAGGCTTGTGCCAAGCCATGTTGGCAAATAAGCTCAAAAGTTTTCAGAGACAGGTGACTTTTTGTGTCTATCTCTCTCTTGGCATTCTTCACACAATCATGGAGGTGCTGAACCAGTCGATCATATTTCTTGTCAATGTTGTCAATGATGGCATCTTCCCATGTTGTCGCAATAGTGCCAAAGAGCTCCCAGTTGGTGGTCATTCTGGGAGTTCTCTTCTTAAACTTTGCAGCCCTTTCTCTCTGCTCTGTGAAGTAGAATTTTTCACGATGGAAACGGTGGTCTAATCCCATTTGGAAGTTTGGGACAACAGTTTCATCGGTCAGGCAAGACCATCAATTGAATATGATGTGGTCAATTTCGTTGTGTAACCATCCATTGGGAGACTCCCATGTTCAACGTTTAGATTTGGCCTTCTGAAATTGTGAGTTACCATGGATGGTCTTGGTTGACATGATGAACTCAGACAATCTGTCACCCTGTTCGTTCCATTCTAGGCCATGGGTCCCGATGTAGAGTTCTTTGGCTGATCTTCTCCGTCCTATCTTGGCATTAAAGTCACTGACAATGATATTGTAGAAGGTGTGGTCTTCTTTATAGAACTTCTTCAGCTCCATGTAGAACTTCTCAATTTCACCTTCATCATAATTGGATGTTGGTGCATAGACAACTAAGATAGAAACTGCCGGCAGTGAGCCACATCTATTCAAGTGTAATCGTCTGATTCGGGTTGTTAGGTATTCGAATGAATCAATGCTCATGGCCAAGTTCGTGATGACAAGAACACCAACACCACCGACACCTCTTTTGTCGCATATTCCAAGGAACAGTTCTTCTCCAATGTTGAAAACAATGTGACGTGATTGATGTCTTCTCTCTTGGTCCAACCAATGATGTTGCACTTGATCTTTCGCACTTGTACCATCAGGTCCTCAATGGATGCATCTGATGTCAGCATACGTGCATTGAAAGTACAGATAGTCATTTTGTCCTTCACTTTGGCAGCCTAGTTCAGCCCTGAGATTTTATCAGCCTCTACTTCCTCATCCTTTTTAACGCTAACGTATTGATGACTCTCTCAGGGTCAGGGAATGAGACCCATTTTATTTACTGGTTTTGGCATATCGAATATGCCACAGATAGCTTGCCAGGCTCTGCTGTGCAGGTGGGACTCTCTCGGTAGCTTGCCAGGCTCTCCGAGAGCAATAGAGCCTTTTAGGGCAGCCTCTAATCATCCTTGCAGGTGTTCCTATGGTTCAAACCATATTTGAACCCCATTAATTTTGGTGCAATAATCTTGTATTAAGTGTTTTATGATGTGTCTGGAAAGCACCCTGGAGCATGGCGGCAGCCAGGCAGTGGAGACTGTGGAAGTAGTGGAAGTCTGCTGGGCTGCTGGGAGCAGGCGAAGGATCTCTGTTCCAGGGTCCATTGAGTCTCAAGTTCAAGGTCACAGAGTTCCGCTTCCCTGGTTCTGTGGGGCTTCACTCATGTGTGAGTCTCAGCCCGAGCATCCAGAAAGCATCCTGAAGCATGGCAGTGGCCAGGCAGTGAAGGTATGGAAGTAGTGGAGATCAGGACAATACATATACTGAAATGCTTAACAAAAAAGTCACACACTTTGGATTTAGAGAGGTCCAGATTTTCTTCAAAATTGATTCCTAACACTCATATCACCTAAGGTTCAATGATTAGCACCTCTAAGCATTGCTCTAAAAGTCCTAATATGTTTGATGTGTATCTGAGAACATATCTTAATGGTCTGGAGTCCAAAAAAATTAGAAAGGGTAGATATTTTTAATTATCCAAGTAGATTTTTGGCATCACCATAAATTAAGTACTTAGATATATATTCTTATCATTAATAAAACTGTCTTTCTTTGAGGTTCAGAATTCATCCGATTTACTGCTTATATCTTTAATTAATTTTTATGACATATTTGTTCCAATGGTATGGAACAATGCACTGCACTAAATTGTGTAGCCCATAGTTCCTTCTTTAGTGTATGGCATGCCATGGATATTTAACAACTTCTTATTATTTATTTACTCCAGACAAAAGTTTTAAGCAATTTTTAATAACTTGTATTTGTAACTCATAGTAATTAAGTATGCATGCATAATAATGGGTGCATTCAACATCAATGCAAATATCATGACATCACTTTTATAATTGCTACATAACCTTAAAATAAATATACAATGCTGAATCTCAATTTAACTATGAAGTTGCAATTCAAATGAAAATGTGCCAAGTCCTTAATAGCCCCAAATACTTGAAAACGTTTTGTATTTCATAGAAAACAAATATGCTTAGGTCATTTTACAAAAGACATACAAATTATTCAGACATTATGATGAGTTCACTTAATTAAATTCTTTCCTGTTGACAATAAATAACCATAATATGTTAGGGAATAGAAATGAATCTGTTAAAGTTTAAACCAAAAAAAAAAAACTATTGGATAACAGCTCTTTACCCTATAAGTCAGAGTAGTAGTTGCAAGGGCTGGATCAATAGCACAGTGGGTAGGGAGTTTGCCTTGCAGATGGCCGGCCCAGGTTGTATTTCTCCATCCCTCTCGGAGAGCCCAAGAGAGTATCCTGTCTGCTTGGCAGAGCCTGGCAAGCTCTCCATGGAGTATTTGATATGCCAAAAACACAATAACAACAAGTCTCACAATGGAGATGTTACTAGTGCCTGCTTGAGCAAATCGATGAACAATGGAAGGACAGTGCGACAGTGCAGTGCAGTAGTTGCAAGAATTTGAGAATACTGATACACAATACTATAGCATCACTACAAATGAATTACACTATTTTCCCTTAAGATTTTATAATAATATTCAATAATAAATAATAACCTCTAGGGCAAGTATAAATGGAGGTGGGTTGTAGAGTTGTATTTTACCAGAAACTCAACTCCACAGGCTAAATTGATCTATGCTTATTGCTTTTGCTGGTACAATTTACTTCTGCAGATAATAGTATAAACTCCAATCCTATTTCCCCAACCTGCCAACCTCAATTGACTTCTCTATTTACACTGCTTATTATTAGACACTAAAAGGGATATTCTGTATTCAACCAACACTTCAATCCATACTAGAAGCACCTTCTAAAAATAATTTGATCTATTGAAAGAAAAACATAATCATTTAAGGTAATTAAAGGCATTGTGATAACAGATAAGTGTTTAGTCTTATAGCACTTAAATCATTTTGCATCTATTTCATGGTTTAACAAACAACACTGAATAATCACACTATTCAGGAAGAATCTTTATAAAAAGTAACAGATTTTATTTTTTAATTATAACCTGATATATCTTTGGCTTTTTATTTAATCAGTATCTACATTATCTATCATTAAAACTGTAGTTGTATTTACACAAGACATAAACGTGTTTCCATAGGAATGTTTTATTAGAATTAAGTCCTTGCTCAAGGTCAGGAAAAACAAGGTCTAGGAGGACTGGTCAATGATTGGAATCTACCACAAGTGTGCATGGCAGAGGGTAGGTAAGATAGAGACCAGTATGACAAGAATAGCTAAGAATGACCACACTGGACAAGATCTGAGTGTTAAAAGTAGGCAAATGGATACACACAGCAACCCAAAGGCGGGAGGTGGAAGAGAGAGAGAGAGAGAGAGAGAGAGAGAGAGAGAGAGAGAGAGAGAAGGGCCTGCAATAGAGGCAGTCTGGAGGGGGGGTATGGGAGGGAAACAGGGAATACTAGTCACTAGTGCTGGAAAACGTACACTGGTGGAGGGATGGGTGTTGAGACACTGTATGACTGAAACCTAATCATGAACAACTTTGTAAGGGTCTATCTCACAGTGACTCAATACAAAAAATATTTTTAATTAAAAAATAATTTTACTGTTTATTCAATACTATTAATAACTATTATTTCTGACTGGTACCAAAAGCTTTAAATTAAAAATTGCCATTATTTATATACAAGAATGCTTTCCTCCTAATGTTTAATTTTTGTTTTTTTATGTGTGTAAGCCCTGGTCGGGGCGGGGAGGAAAGCTCAACCCGCTCCCCTCCAAGGGACTCCGGGAAGGAACACCCAAGCGCGGGGGCAGAGACTGCACTGCTCTCGTCCGGGATCTGGATTTTATAGTCTCTGAGTCTTGGCCGCTGATGGGATTACACGGCGCCAGGGGGCCAGGTGGTGGGTGTGACCCCCGCCTACTGGAATTTGGAGGATCTGGGTGGAAGATGCTCGACTCCAATTCGAGTAGGCTTGGAGGTCTCGGCCTCGGAACCCGCGTGGCTTTGTCCCTCTGCCAGTACCTTCAAGTGTGCGGAGAGTGGTCTCAGCATGGTGGTGGCTGGTCCTGGAGGTCTTCGGCTGCCGTGTAATCCCATCAGCGGCCAAGACTCAGAGACTATAAAATCCAGATCCCGGACGAGAGCAGTGCAGTCTCTGCCCCCGCGCTTGGGTGTTCCTTCCCGGAGTCCCTTGGAGGGGAGCGGGTTGAGCTTTCCTCCCCGCCCCGACCAGGGCTACGGCAGCCGAAGACCTCCAGGACCAGCCACCACCATGCTGAGACCACTCTCCGCACACTTGAAGGTACTGGCAGAGGGACAAAGCCACGCGGGTTCTGAGGCCGAGACCTCCAAGCCTACTCGCGCGGCCGCGCGACATCTTATTACCTCATTCCTACTTTGGACAAACTTGCAGGCTATCCGAATGTAGCCTGCCCACAGGGCAGAGTCTGGCAAACTCCCCGTGGCCTACCAAATATGCCAAATACCAGTAACAATGATGGGACTCATTCTCCTAAAGAGCCGTGAATATAATCTCAGGGCTAGGATGAAAGAGACTTTACTGGGGCCTGCTCGAGGCAATCGACGATTATGTGTGTAAGATTCAAACCATGTCCAGAATATACATGATTAAAGATCACCTCCCCCATTTCTATTTATAATTTTTTAAGTAATCCCATTTACAACTAAAATTTAATACTGATTATCAGGAAAGAGTAATCAAGAAAAAAGAATACACACAAGCTGATGTCCAGCTGCCATTTTTTATGTTGTTATTAAGATTTTAATATTTCCCTCCCTATAACGATCATTTCCCTTCATTTGTATCAAATATAGGCATCATCTTATTCATTATAAGCATAATAGAATTGAACATGGAGTTTTTTTATATTTAGTATTACATTTTGAATGTTGAATGAATGATTTGCACAAGAGCAAAGAGAATAATCTATTCACTATGTCTGGAGGTCCAGCTCCTGCTGCTGTAATAACCATACCAAGCTTTAGTGCTTAACAAAAGAGTTTCTGGAAGAAGGCACAGAAAGCTTGATTCTACCTTGAAAGTCACATGTATTAAAGTATTTTCAGGGAGAGAGAGAGAGAGAGAGAGAGAGAGACCCAAATAACCTCTGGTCTTCATATCTTCCATATGCAGCTATCACTAAGTTGACATTATAAGATCAAGAGACTTCTTTCATACTTGAGCATATTTCTCCTTTATCAATTAACTAAGAATATTAGAAAACAAACTTCCATTGGCTAATTGAAAAATGTTCAAAAAAATCCGCACACACTAATTCCTCTTGTCTTTGTTAGATAATCACTAAGATCATTATGTAGTTTTTCTGTGTCTGTAACTTGCCAAGACCATGGAAAAGGAGGATATTAATGACCAGAGAAATCTGATTACTTGGGTCTAAGGTTCAGTTTGACTATGAATAAACATTTTAATAAAGTTCTCTTTTATTACATTTTGAATTTGCTTCACCAAAGAAATTATTTCAACTAACAAAACCAACCACTATAGGTATGACTGTTTATAAATGGGATATACCACTTTTGTCTAGTTTTATAAAAACTTTGATTGATACCCAAGGTCTTAGACTGCTACAATACTTTATGATACCCCATATATACAACAGTATCCTTCATCGTTTTTTTTCCATATAAGTTAGTCGAAGTAGTTGAATAAATAAAATCAAGGTTGCAAAGTCATAGTGAGATAATAATTTCACACATTTTTTGTTTATGCAAAACCTTTCAACAAAGCAACATGGTATGAATATATAAAATTTAAATATGTAATATTTTGACTCTAGATTGACAAATGGAGGCATTTATTCTAATTGAGCTTAATTTGAAAGCATATATATACAAATTTATACATTATATTTTAAATTTGTATTTATTACTGCAAATTGCCAACCTAACTTTTCAAAAACAAATACATGATGAAATAAAACATGACAAACACTATGATTTGATATTATTCAGTAACAGGAAATTATTCAATTAGGTAAATAATTTTTCAAATAATTAAGTAAAGTAATGAATTTGTTTCTGTTTTTTTCTTTGTGGCATCTACCTTTGTTTTAATTAAATCTTCTTTTTCAAAGAATTTTTCAAGCTCGCCAGGGTGGTGCCATAATTCTGTGTCTGTATTCAGGGGTAAGCTCATAGATACTGAGGTAAGAGAGTCTGTTCTTGCTTTACCTCTCCTCCATAAGAGAGCTAACAGAAAATTATACCATTAAGAATTACTAATGGACATTATTAGTTATTATGTTAATTATCAGACTTTGACCTTTGAAGGGAAAATATGCAAAAGTAAATGTACATTATTTCTATGTTTTTTGTGTTGGAATATCTCTTCAAATAATGAAGCAAAGAGGCTTTTACAACCCGATAAAAAGGATGATATGTATAAAAGGTTGAGAGGAGATTATGGGAAAAAAATTGTCATAACATTTTAAAAGGATTTCCCATATAACTGACCTCTTTCTATTTTGTTTCACATTGATATTAGATAGAACATATGAGGTCTTTTGACATATTATAGAAAATTATCTAATTTTGAAAAAATAATTCTCCCAAGGTGACTAACAATCACATTTCCATTAATTTGAAATGTCAAAACTAATATATACTAACTATGCCTAGTGAAAGGCAAAGTGTATGCAGTTATAAATTTAATTTAGTTCCACTGATCAATTTCCACATTATCTCCAAATACTGTCCATTTGGAACTCTTAATGATATGATTATCTGTTAATCATATTAAATGTTAACTATTATAAATTTACATAATCACTGAATTTGATAAATTTCAGTGCTTTGTTAAGGTAGAAAACAAATTAAATTATGCATTTTGCTCATCAAAACAAAGAATTTTTGTGAAAGCAGTTTTATTATTCTATTCATCTCTTTAATGAGTATTACTAATACTCCCTTTCTGACCAACATTAATAATTTTTTGTGGGGGGGGCACAGTCAGTGGTTCTTAGAGCTTACTTCTTCTTTGGCCTGCATACTGGAATCATCCCTGTCAAGGTATCATATGAGCATCCAGATCTCAAACCCAGGTCAGATGCATAAAAGCAATCTACCTTATGTCGTACTATCTCTCAGGTCCGTGACCTATGTTAATCTGATAATTTTAATGTGAACTGCAATTGATATTTTATCCTTTTTTCTTCCTATAGCCTACTTATTTTAACTTTATTAATTGATTAATTGTTTGGGTTTTTTTTTGGGAGGGGGGAAGGAGGCACACCAGGCAGTGCTCCAGGCTTACTCCTAGCCCTGTGATCAGGGACTAGATGGGATGTCGGTGACCAAACCCAGGAGAGGACAGCAGCTGTCCTACCCTCTGTACTATCTCTCTGGCCCCACCTTCCTATAAGTTTTACACAAACCTTTCTACTAAACTATACTCTTATTTCAAGTCTATAATGTTAGTTTACTCCACACCCGGCTATGGGGCAGGTGAGAGCCCTCTCCACCCCAAGAGACCCAGCCCCAGCAGACTACCTCCACTTCTCAACCACTGCCACGCTTCAGGCTGCTTTCCCAAAGCTCAGGCCAACTCTCACGCAAGAATGAAGTCCCATGGAACCCAGATAATGCAGAAATTTGTGACTTTGGACTCGGGACTCAACTGGACTGGGACCAGAACAGAGATCCTCTGCCTGCTTCCCCCAGTCTCTGGTGACTCAGGGATCACACCCATAAGCCACACCCTGCCAGCACCAGATAATCTTGTCATCGGCCACCCTCCAGAACTCGATGCTCCTCCCAGACTGGCGTATAAAAGAAGGCTCCCAGAACCATGCCACTGGATACTGCTCCAGGCTGTGGGGTGGGTGAGAGCCCTCCCCACCCCAGGGGACCCAGGCCCCGCAGCCAACCTCCACTACCCAACCATCACCATGCTCCAGGCCACTTTTCAGACAGTGCAGCCACTATAAGACACTTTCTACCCATTTATGCCTCTCAGAGTGCCCAGCAAGCTACTGAGAGTATCCCGCCCGCACGGACAGAGCCTGGTAAGCACTTCATGGCATATTCGATATGCCTAATACAGTAACGACAGTAGGTCTCATTCCCCTGACCCTGAAAGAGCCTTCACTCATTGGGAAAAGACGAGTAAGAAGGCTGCTAAAATCTCAGGGCTGGGAGGAATAGAGACATTACCGGTGCCCACTTGAGTAATTCAATGATCAGTGGGATGACAGTGATACAGTGTGAATGTTAGTTTATTTCAGTAGGGTCTCTGTGACAGCTGTTCAGAAACTTGAACAAGGCAATTCATCCGTTTGAATGAAACTCTTACAGAATAACTTCAGGCGCCAAAGATTGTGATGATCTAAAGTGTATCTCTTACTCACTCAGACTCGTCTGGAACTTTTACCATTAAACTGCAATCTAAGGTTTCAGAAACTCATATTTGGATTGGAGAAGTACACACAATAATCCACTTAAGCAGCTTCAAAGGACCAGTCAGGGTAAGGGTCATACTTTAAGAGTGATTGATTGATTAAACAAATTCTCATTTTTATATTTGTGCCACACTGGATATCAGCTGTGTTACTATCCTTCTGAAAACTTATGAAAATTTTTCTTTTTTTTTCTTTTTTGCTTTTTGGGTCACACCCGGCAATGCACAGTTGTTCCTCCTGGCTCTGCGCTCAGGAATTACCCCTAGTGGTGCTCAGGAGACCATATGGGATGCTGGGAATTGAACCCGGGTTGGCCACGTGCAAGTCAAATGCCCTACCCGCTGTACTATTGCTCCAGCTTCGAAAACTTTGCTTTTAATTGGAAAACTTAATATGTTCCAAAGCGATAAATGACTAATACTGATGGGTATACCAAACAAAAAATCCCAACCATACTTCTTTCATCAAAAATCTAGTTCATGTGAACCATCTGCTAAACAAAGCATCCTGGGAAACTAGGATGATTGATAGTCAATCAGTGACAATAACAAAATATTAGCTGAAATAGCATTTAGCATGAGACTAAGCAATTTTGTTTTATTTATTGTTCACAAATACCCTAAAAGGAAGATACTGGAATCACCACTGTCTACAAAATATTAACATGCAGTGGATCTAACAGAGGAATACTAATCTTTCTGAGTCTTTCTAAACACCAAGCAGTATATGAGTATCTAGTTACATAAATCAGCATACAGGCAGTAAAATTCTGTTTCTAAACTGAATTGGATTTCAACACAAAAACATTACAACCTGTCTTTCCTGATACTATCAACTTAATCACTTAATCACTTAACTTCCCGTTAGTCGTCGATTTGCTCGAGCAGGCGCCATTTGTCCCTGTCGCGTGCTAGTGTAGCCCAATGGCATCTGTTCGCTCCGGGAACATGAAGGGCCTCAAACCGATCGTTCGTTATCTTGACGAAGAAGTCTGACCATCTGGTAGGTGGGCGGCCACGCGGTCTTTGGACATCTCGTGGAATCCAATCAGTAACAGCTCTAGTCCAACGGTCGTCTTTAAATCTCATTACGTGACCAGCCCATCTGATTTTCGACACCTTGGCAAATGAGACAGTGTCCCTGATCCTTGATCGTCCACGGATGTCAGAACTCCGGATTCGTTCTCTCATTTGAGTGAAACGTGATATTCCAAGCATAGCTCTTTCTATTCTTCTTTGGGAGACCTGAATAGCGTTCTCATCTTGTTTGCGTAGGGCCCAGGTCTCTGAGGCATATGTTAATGCAGGAAGAACAGTGGAATCAAAGAGATGTGCCCGGAGCCGGAGGTTCTTCGTCCTCTTAGCTATTTCTCCAACGTTTTTGAAGGCGTTCCAAGCCGCTCTGTTCCTCCTGCGCAGCTCGGGTGCCAGGTCATTTGTCATGTTGACCTCTCGACCTAGGTACACATAGCTGTTGCATTCAGAGATGGTCGTTCCATTGAGAGCAAATGGGGTGTCAGGAACAAGGCTGTTTCTCATAAACATTGTCTTCGTAAGATTCAGTTGTAGTCCTACCTTTCCACACTCACGGTCAAAGTCGGCCAGCATTTGTGCCGCTTGGCTGATGTTTGGTGTTATTAAAATAATGTCATCAGCAAAGCGGAGGTGGTGTAGTTGCCAACCATCTATCTTCACTCCCATTCCTTCCCATTCCAGTCGTCGCATGATGTTCTCAAGGGTGGCACTGAAGAGTTTCAGTGAAATGGTATCACCCTGCCGCACCCCTCTCTTGACATCAACGATCACTTCTTTGTAGAATGGTGAGATCCTGATAGTGAATCCGCAATACAGCTCACGGAGGATCCTGATGTATTGGGCTTGAATGCCCTGATTGGCTAGGGCTTCAATGACCGCTTCCGTCTCAACAGAATCAAAGGCCTTCTTTAAATCAATGAACGTTAAACAGAGCGGCATCTTGAACTCCCGAGAAACCTCAATGAGCTTGGTTATCGTGTGGATATGGTCGATGGTGCTGAATCCTTTGCGGAACCCTGCTTGCTCGCATGGTTGTCCTTCATCTAGTGTTCTGCCAATCCTATTTAGGATGACTCGAGTGAACAACTTGTAGATGACAGACAATAGGCAGATCGGGCGATAGTTGCCAATGTCATGGATGTCTCCCTTCTTGAACAGTAGTACGGTCCTGCTGGTTTTCCATTGGGACAGAACCTTGCATTCAGACAGGTAACGAGTGAAGAGCCGAGCCAGTGTATTGATGAGTACTGACGGCAGGTTCTTCAGGTGTTCAGGTCTGACCTTGTCTGGGCCGGGTGCTGTTTGTTTCTTTACGATGAAATGGCGTGTCGGATTTCAGAAGGGAGAACGTTGGGAACGACATATCCATCCTGTGGAATTTGGTATGTCGGCAAGTGGACATGGCTATTGAAGAGATTTGAGTAGAAGTCATGGATAATCTTCTCCATTGCCATTCTGGAGGATGTGATGGATCCATCAGGACGTCGGAGGGCAGTCATCTTGGTCTTATAGTTGGCGAAGGACAGGCGGGCGTTATGAATACTTTTCCCGGATTCTGCCGCATCTACCAGTACTTCTGCTCTTCTCTCTTTGAGGTCTTCCTTGATTGCATCTCTGCACTGCTTTGCGAGCTCGGACATTAGCTTGCGGTTGCCTGAGGCATGCGCCAAACCACGCTGGCGAATTAGCTCAAGAGTTTTCGAAGATAGGCGATTTTTTGTGGCTATCTCTCTCTTGGCGTTCCTCGCACATTCATGGAGGTGCTGAACCAGTCGATCGTATTCCTCATCAATGTTGTCAACAGTGGCATCTTCCCATGTTGCCTCAATAGTACCAAAGAGTTCCCAGTTGGTGGTCATTCTGGGAGTCCTCTTTTTGAACTTTGCAGCCCTTTCTCCCCGCTCTGTGAAGTAGAATTTTGCACGAAGGAGACGGTGATCCGATTCCGTTCGAAATTTTGGGACAACAGCGACATCAGTCAGGCAAAACCATCAATTGAATATGATGTGGTCTATTTCGTTGTGGAATCGTTCACCGGGAGACTCCCATGTCCATCGTTTAGATTCTGCCTTCTGGAACTGTGAGTTACCATGAATGGTCTTGGTCGACATGATGAACTCAGACAGTCTCTCACCCTGTTCGTTCCATTCTAGGCCATGGGTCCCGATGTGAAGTTCTTCAGCTGATCTTCTCGGTCCTATCTTGGCATTAAAATCACCCACAATGATCTTGTAGAAGGTGTGGTCTTCTTTATAGAACTTCTCTAGCTCCATGTAGAACTTCTCGATTTCTCTTTCATCATAATGAGATGTTGGTGCGTAGACAACGAAGATAGAAACTGCAGGCAGAGAGCCACATCTATTCAAATGTAAACATCCGATCCGGGTTGTTAGGCATTCAAATGAATCAATGCTCTTGGCCAAGTTTGTGTTGACAAGGACACCGACACCTCCAACACCTCTTTTATCGCATGTTCCGAGGAATAATTCTTCTCCAGTGTCGAAAAC
Source organism: Sorex fumeus (assembly GCF_029834395.1). Classification (NCBI taxonomy): domain Eukaryota; kingdom Metazoa; phylum Chordata; class Mammalia; order Eulipotyphla; family Soricidae; genus Sorex; species Sorex fumeus. Next base: position 18,020,486 of record NW_026606059.1, read on the forward strand.
GGCATGGTGAGATTCGTGCCTTCTTGTCTCGGTCAGACCAATGATGTCGTACTTGATCATTAGCGCTTGTACCATCAGGTCCTCGATGGATGCATCTGATGCTAGCGTACGTGCATTGAAAGTACAGACGATCATTTTTGTCTTCCTTCGTTGTGGCAGCCTAGGTCGGCCTTGAGATTTTGTCGGCCTCTCCTTCTCATCCTTCTCAGTGCTGCCATTGACAGCACATGACACTACTTCCACTACCCAGCCGTCGCCACACTCCAGGACGCTTTCCGGACCCGCGTGGCAGCTCCGGCCGAGACCCACGCACGACTGAAGACTCACAGAACAAGATAAGCGGAACTCTCTGAGACCTTGGACTCCAGGCTCGGCGGACCCAGGGACAGAGCTTCTCTGCTTGCTCCCACCACCACAGGTGACAAAGGGATTCTAATCAGGAGCCCCACCCTACCCTGCCCTGTCTGCTTCCATCAACCACCCAGGGATCTAATTGTGCACAGGAGACTCACCCTACCCAGATAAATACCCCACTGGCAGACTTCCACTCTCGACACTACTTCCACTACCCAACCGTCGCCACACCCCAGGATGCTTTCCGGACCCATCATAAGACACTAAATACCCATCTTCTGGAATTGTCATACTATATTTGATAGGGTTCAAATATGGTAACACCTACAAGGGTGATTACAGGTCACCCCAAAAGCCTCTATCCCTCTCGGAAAGACTGGCAAGCTACCGAGAGTATTCCGCCCGCACGGAAGAGCCTGGCAAGCTATCCGCTGTGTATTCGATATGCCAAAACCAGTAACTACAACTGGTCTCATACTATCAACTAGTAGTTTGAAATTCTAATATTCTTTCTAATATCTAATCCTGAATTTTCTACTTGACTTCTACTTGATTATTTTTTAAGTACTGGTAGATGCAGCAGAAGCTGGGAAAAACATTCGTAATGCCCGCCTGTCCTTCACCAACTACAAAACCAAGATGACTGCCCTCCGACATCATGATGGATCTATCACATCTTCCAGAAGGGCAATGGAGAAGATTATTCATGAATTCTACTCAGATCTCTTTAATAGCCACATCCACTTGCCCACATACCACATACCACATGATGGATATGTCGTTCCCAATGTTCTCCCTTCCGAAATCCAACATGCCATCTCGTCGGTAAAGAAACAAAAAGCACCTGGCCCAGACAAGATCAGACCTGAACACCTGAAGAACTTACCATCAGTACTCATCAATACATTAGCTCGACTCTTCACACGCTACCTGTCTGAATGCAAGGTTCCATCCCAATGGAAAACCAGCAAGACTGTACTACTATACAAGAAAGGAGACATCCACGACATTGGCAACTATCGCCCAATCTGCCTATTGTCTGTCATCTACAAACTATTCACTCGAGTCATCCTGAATAGGATTAGCAGAACACTAGATGAAGGACAACCATGTGAACAAGCTGGATTCCGAAAAGGATTCAGTACCATCGACCATATCCACACAATAACCAAGCTCATTGAGGTATCTCGGGAGTTCAAGATGCCGCTCTGTCTAACGTTCATTGATTTAAAGAAGGCCTTTGATTCTGTTGAGACGGAAGCGGTCATGGAAGCCCTAGCCAATCAGGGCGTACAAACTCAATACATCAGGATCCTTCGTGAGCTCTATTGCGGATTCACTACCAAGATCTCACCATTCTACAAAGAAGTAATCATCCATATCAAGAGAGGGGTTCGGCAGGGTGATACCATTTCACCAAAACTCTTCAGTGCCACCCTCGAGAACATCATGCGACGACTAGAATGGGAAAACATGGGAGTGAAGATAGATGGTCGGCAACTACACCACCTCCGCTTTGCTGATGACATCGTTCTAATAACACCAAACATCAGCCAAGCGGCACAAATGCTTGCGGACTTTGACCGTGAGTGTGGAAAGGTTGGACTACAGCTGAATCTTACGAAGACAATGTTTATGAGAAACAGCCTTGTTCCTGACGCTCCATTCGCTCTCAACGGAACCACCATCTCCGAATGCAACAGTTATATATACTTAGGTCGAGAAATCAACATGATGAATGACCTGGCACCTGAGTTACGCAGGAGGAAGAGAGCGGCTTGGAATGCCTTCAAGAGCATTGAAGAAATAACTAAAAGGACAAAGAACCTCCAACTACGAGCACATCTCTTTGATTCCACTATTCTTCCTGCATTAACATATGCCTCAGAGACCTGGACCCTACGAAAACAGGATGAGAACACTATTCGGGTCTCTCAAAGAGGAATCGAAAGAACTATGCTTGGAATATCACGATTCACTCAAATGAGAGATAGAATCCGGAGTTCTGATCTTCGTCAACGCTCAAGAATCAGAGACGCTGTCTCATTTGCCAAGACATCAAAAATCAGATGGGCTGGACATGTAATGAGGTTTACAGACAACCGCTGGACAAGAGCCATTACTGATTGGATTCCACGAGACATCAAAAGATCACGTGGACGCCCACCTATAAGATGGTCAGAATTCTTCGTCAAGACCCTAAATGATTGGTTTGAGGCTCTACATGTTACTAAAACGAACAGATACCATTGGGCTACGCTAGCACGCAACCGGGATGAATGGAGACGTTACTGGCACCCGCTCGAACAAATCGATGAATAACGGGGATTAAGTGATTAAGTGAAGTGATCAAACAGATTGTTATTATACACATCATGTCTATATGTAAGTGAGCACAGCACAGTCCTGTCCCACATAGGAAGCGGTGAGTCCTCTGGAAATATATGTTGAAGGTAACATTGTACTTTTACCTTTTACTTCCAGAAAAAACAATATAGCATAAGGACCCCTTTTCCAGAACATTCGGTTGTCAAATTTATGAGACTGTCAGAGCAGGAGACAGTGCTACAGAGATCCTGCATCTTCCTCGGATTATAAAGTTGAGAGTAAAAGAAATTTTGACTGCCAATGCTTAGAGGGCCTACTTTTTTATTTAGAATAAAAGTGGACCACAATATCTGTAATCAAGATAATATCCCAGGCACTTCCTTTCACATTTTATGTAAAACTGCAAAATAGATCACTGTTTTTAAACAAAATTAGAGAAAAAAATATATGAAATTATATAAAAATTATATTTTATATGTATAAAAATTATATAAAATTAAAAATCATATATTTAAAATTAGTGATTAAAATCATTGCACCCAAATTTAAAATGTTTACAAATTTTTCACAAGGATGAGATATTTGAATATTTGAGTCATGACTAGACATTGATGCACTCTGTCCAAAAGATGTATAAACCAATGTCAGTTTGGTTTAATGTATAAAATATATTGTTTACTTGGAAGCACAACTCTTTTTATTTATTTCTATTTGCCTAGTAATTCTGAAAAAAATTATAAACTATTTTTTCTTTTTTAACATCACCTTACACTATCCCTTCTTTTCTGTTCTCTATATTGATTAGCTAAGATGATTAGTATTCCACTAATGACATATTGTCATGGCATCCTAAACTAAGTGCTTTCAGTTTCACCTCATCCTTGGATCTTTCAGCCAGTCTGATGCACATCATCAGTGTCAGTGGAGTTGTGTATTTCCCCTCTGACAGTCTCTGATTTCATAGGGTCCACATTGCTCCAAACTGCCTGCCATCCAGACCTCTTTTTAATGTGTTTCTGAAGCTGGTGTCTTCAGCATGGTTTGCTGGACGAACTCCTCCACTTCGTGTATTCCTTTCAGCCAGAATCCCACAGTGCATACCCTGATCAATAAAACTAAATCCCAAGCCTTTCAGACTTAGCTCAACTTTCCAGACAGGTCACTTCAATACACATTCCTCTGTGAACTCTCACTAGATTTAATCTCCCTTCTTTTTCTAGGTCCACTTTTCACATAACATCTTCTTATAAAAATTTAAACTATTTTTTGTTATACCTCCATTCTGATATATTTGCTAAGGCATTTTATGAGTTTTAATAGAAAAACAAAATTAGAATGTACACAAACAGAGAGAGAGATCTAGAGCAAAAAAAATCTTACATTATTGCAGAAATGACTATAAAAATGGAAATCTGAAATATGGCAGGAAGGAGCAAATTGGACCTCAAAAGCATTAGTAGAAGCTTTTTCTCAAAGGGGAAAAAAAATTCTCTGGGAAGATATCTTCTTCTTTAGGCTTTATATGAATTGAATCAGACCTTTCAGAATTATTTAAAACACTATTACTTCCAAACTTTAATCACCACTAAGAAATTCCTACGTAACAACCCCAGATCAATAGGGTATTTGGGAGTGGGGTGAAGAACTGGGGCCTCAACCAACAGTGCTCAGGGTTTACTACTGGCTCTATGCTCAAGGATCTCTGAATCTCTCCTGACAGTGCTTGTGGAAAAAGAAATGTAACCCTGGGATCGACACATGCAAAATAAGCATCTTACCTGTTATACTATGTTTCTGGTCCCCATAGATCAGTACTGGAAAAATAACTGCCCAGCCAAACCGGCACATAAAAATGACCATAAATGTGTTATAAACAATACAAAAGTGAAATGAATGAATAAATAAATAAAAACCCATTCAATACTAGCGTATAACTACAGAAGATAAATCTTTGTAACTGGTAAGAGAGAGGAATTTAGGGAAGTAAACATCTAGCTGAACACAAAGAATACTAGTTCCTTGTCCAGAGGAATTCCTCTGCTTCAGCCAAATGATCAACTTGTTATTTTCTTGGCTCGGCTTACATATTATGTCTACAAAAATATATCAATGTTGCATCCCTAAAGAAATACTCTATTCTACCTTGCAGTCTAGGTTATGGTGACCCTTCAAGGTTCAACCTTAGCACTCTTTGCATAACACAGTGAGTTTAGTAGGCAAATTGCTGTAGACTGTCCTATCAGGTACTGCCAAGCAGGCATGGTTTACGGTATGAAATTAGCAATTCCCATCCATACCTGGTATTATTTTTCATCTTTAAACTATTCCTCCAGCTCCATTAAAATAATGAGTCCATGTGTAATTTTGTGTTCCCTAGATGTGTAATAAGTCAAAAGTGATTATGACTACAATGATCCCTGTCTAGCAAAGAAAATTGTTTCCTAACCACTCAAATTATTAAAAGATCATCCGGATGACAATGTGAGAAGAAATAGGTAGAGAGATCAACCAATTATTTGTAATTCAAGGCCACTTCCTTTTGGTATGTTGGAAAATTCATTCCGGTTGCATTTACTTTTATTTTATCCTTATCAGCATTTCCTCTCCTCTCATTACACGTAACCCTCCTTCCAAGAAGCCATTGCAATATTTCTCCTTATATTCAGTCTGCCATCCTCCCCCAAGGGGCCCTGGTGAGGAGAGCCAGACACGGAGGCAGGAGAATCTGCACTGTTCTCTTCCGGAGCTGTCTTTCATAGTCTCTGGGTCTTGGTCATTGATGGGATTACACGGCGCCAGGGCAGTTGGTGGGTGTAACGCCTACATACTGGAAGATGGGAGGGATCTGGGTGGAGGAGGCCCCAGTCCCAATCCGAGCAGGCTTGGAGATCTACGCCCCGGGTCTTGCACACCTGGGTTCCTCTGCCAGTTCCTTCCTGCGTGACGCTCATCCGAACATGTGGAGAATGATCTTAAGCATGGCTCTTGCTGGAACGGCAGTCATCAGCTGCCGGGGCTCTGCTCCTTGGAGGAGGGTGGGTTGCGTTTCCCTCCTCACCTGAAGCAGAGCCCAGGCAGCCAAAGACATCCGGTTCCACCCATCAAGGGCCAAGACCAGGGACTATAAAACACAGCTTCCGGACATCTTGTTATCTAGTTCTCACTCCAGAGAACCTGGCAGGCTACCAAAAGTATTCTGCCCACACGGCAGACTCTGGCAAACTCCCCATGGCATATTCAAGATGCCAAAAACCAGTAACAATGATGGGTCTCATTCTCCTTGCCCTGAAAGAGCCTTGAATGTGGCACTTTCTATAATCTCAGGGCTAGGACGAAGGAGTCGTTACTGGTGCCTACAATCGATGAACTCCAGAACGACAGTGATACAATGACAGATTCAGTCTGCAGTTCTTACCCAGAATTCTCAACTCTACTTCATTGCCTGAGGCTATGCTTCAGCATGACTCATATTAGCGACACCCAGATAAGGTCCAGTCACTTCAGATTACTTACATGCTTCTCCAAAGACATGCAGGACTTCTGCTCTTGTTGCTTGGAGTTATTTACAAACATGCAATTTAGTAATAATTCCCTAAAAGCATTACAATATACTAGCTTTGGAATTTTTTTTTAATCTGGTGATTTAATCAAACACTGCCCTCAATATAAGTATCATAGATTCTAAGGACTTTTAAAAGCTGGAAAGTGTAACTTAAATCTTAACATGATATTGTGGTTTACTTCCTAGACTATTCAATCCTTAATTTATAACAAAGTTGTATTATAAAATTAAAGTGCATCACTTAGTTATACCCTGGAATCTTTTTCCATTGAACAATGGTATTAATGCCAGCTGACTACCTGAAATAGACTTAAAAAACAAACTCTCAAGATAGAATCATTCAGACGATTAAGTTGAGTTATATATAATATTTAATTATATATAATACATATAATATAAGCATATATAAATAATATGTATATGCATAGTTTAGTAAAAATGTGAATATGTTTTTCTTTGGGGCACTGTGAAGCTGTCTTCCAACTAGAGTAGGAAGGCATTGGTTAGTTTTGTGGACAAATCTACTTTGCCGTTATAGATTTTTTTCTACTTAATGTGTATGATGCAAGACTGTGTCCTATATATTTTATGGATGAATGAATAAATAGTTGATGAATAAGCCGATACAATTTCCCCTATTAACCATGACAGTAAAAGAAAACAAAAAAGCCTCTTTCGCTATCAAGCTGCAAGAATGATAGGAAATGCACTACATTCTCTCATTGAACACTTTCCTTTTGAGAAAATAGACTAAAATATACATATATATGTATATATAAAATCTTTTTTTGAAGTTGTATAAATTAACTTACCTAAAAATAAGCTAATTAAATATTCTATGTTGGTATGATAGAAATTATTTTAAGTTTGTCCAAATTAGCATCAAAGATTCTTCTGGGAGTGTTGACCCTGGCTGTCCTTCCAAAAATCTCAGATCTCTTTTGGTTCCTTTTTTAGAAGTGTGAATCAAAATGCACAGTGATTAAAAATATACACTCAGCTGTAGAGAAAAGATAGAGAAAACAAGAAAAATCACCTTTGCATGGTGAAGAAGAGGGAAATGCTTGCTTTTAACAGAGAAATCCCTAAAAGTAATTACATGAAAGGCATATTCAGTAATATCATTTAATAATTTTTCCAGGATACTTATGAGTAATTTTAATATATACCTTTTAACCTGTATCTCATATTCCATTATACATAATTATACTACTTCCTTATTATACCCTTTAAATGATACTGATTAATCATATACATTGCATAATTAAATTATGAGAAATGATTAATCATTGATGTTTTGTTGTTTAATTACACTACATATTTCATTTTGACTCAAAAATGCAATGCGCTTCAACTCATGGGCTAACCACATTGCTATATGGGTAACCAACTTGGATTTTATCATAAGTAAAGAAATTAAGGTCCAAGTTAAATGACTGATGCAAGGTAAAACAAGAACATTCTTGGTTCTGAGTCAAGGACCAAGAACAACATAGAATGCAGAACTTCTAGCCCTATCTCACAAAGCCAAAAGAGAGGAAAACATTTTTGCTTTCAATAATAGGATACATTCTAAAGAATGATTGCTGTTCTCTTTTAGAATCATATGTTTCATCCAGGGTTTCAGAAAGCAGAAACTATGACGATATCAGTTAATGTCCTGTGGACATTAAGCCTGAATATACATAGCTGACAAAGTTCCAGTCATTTACTCTTAGCACTCCACAGTACTCCAGATAGCTCTGGGAGGTCTTACTTTTGTGAAAAAACTTAAAATCTTCAGAAAGATGTTGTGTCTAGTTAACAGTATCAGAAACCCAAGATTCAGGATGTAAAGATCTATTTTCTATTATGATATCCATCCAATGTAAAATGGGGAGTGGGCTGGTGAATGTGACTGGAGGAGAGAAAGCTTAGATATAGCAGGTAGGGTGCTTTTCTTGCATGCAGTCAATATGGTCTAATCCCTGGCACCCCATACAGTTCTCAGCACTGCTGGGAATGATACCTTAGTGCAGGGCAGAGAGTAAGCCTGAGCATCCCTTCACCTTTAAGTGTGGCCCTAAAACAAACTAACATAATTTTTAAAAAGGGAGAGGGAAATTTTTTGTTTGTCTGGGGGCACACCTGGCTATACTTAGTACTTACTCCTGCTCTGCACTCAGGGATCACTCCTGAAAGTACTTGGGGGACTATATGAATGCCAGGGATGAACCTTGGTCAGCTGAGTGCAAGGCAAATATCCTAGCCACTATTTTTTAAAGAACTCTTGGGAATTGGTTAGATAGGACAATTTTCACAGTTTTTATATCGAAACATTTTTTTAAAAAAAAATAATTTCACTAGTTGATCAGTAGTAACAAGAAATTTGAAATAAACTATTTGGGGTCTGCTATGGGGGTGGGCTTTGGGGTGGATGGGAAAGTGGGGGCAATGGTGAAGGGAAGGTCATGGGAGTAATGGGATTGGGGGTGTTCATGATGCCTTTAACAAAGGCATCATGAACAACTTTGTAAAACACATTGTTTAAATAAAATGGGTCACGATCATGATCATCCTGTTGTTCATCAATGGCTTCGAGGAGGTACCAGCAACGTCTCCTTCGTCCTAGCCCTGAGATTTTAAAAAGTGCCATATTCAAGGCTTTTTCAGGGTTAGGAGAATGAGATCCATCATTGTTACTGGTATTTGGTGGCATAGTGAGTACGCCATGGGGAGTTTGCCAGACTCTGCCTACATTTGGTAGCCTGCCAGGTTGTCCAAAGCAAGAATGAGATAATAAGATGTCATAAATAAAATAGGTAAAAAGGAAAATAACTATGGAGAATTATGATAAATCACAAGGAAACTTTTACTACTCCTTAAAGTAGTTTAATCTCCTCTTGAGTAAATTACATCTGGTTTAGTTAAGTTCATTGATGGATTCTTGGATTATTTGTGTCTGACGTAATCTCCTGGATTAGATAATATTCATAACTCCTGAGAAAGTCTTACTGTTCAAGAGTATATCAGAGCACTAAGCACAAGTTTAATTCTAGGACTATAGTGCAGTTGATATGTTTTGCAGTACCGCCTGTATTTCAAAGACCGAAGAAGAACACTAGGTTCATTCCCTCACAAAAGCTTAGTACAATGAAATCAAACATTATTGAAGATAGACTGGAAAATTATTAGAAAGACAACACAGGCCTGAGAAATAAAACAGGAGATCAGGTGCTGGCCTTCCATACAGCCAAGTCTAGTTTCATTGCCAACACAAAATATGATCCCTAGATCACCACTAGGTGTGATCCCTAAGCACTAAGCCAGGAGTAAGACTTACGCACTGCTGGGTATGACCCCAAAACCCATCTGCCAGCCCCCAAAAGAAACAACAATAGATACTAAGCAGTAAAAATAAAAATAGATGTCCATTATAGAGTTTAATCAACATAAAAGGAATTTAATGCTTTGATATGTAGAAAAGATGGCTATCCCTTCAAACATGTTAGCTGTTTTCATCAATGTATGCTGTGCACATACATATGTCTGCACATGTTCATTGAGAAACTGGAAAGATACAACTTTGTGATTTCTCATTATATCCCTTAATTAAAAAGCATAGGAAATACAAGAAAAACTTTAATGGCCAAAGATCACATATAGGTAATTTGCTTGTAAATATGTTTTTTGTGTGTGAATACTTCAAAGAAATTCCCTCAGGTGCACATTTTAATATGATTAATATTTTTAATACACAGTCTCCTTACATTGTTCTCAGATTCGTCCCCTTTAGAGTTCTTTATTACTACAACAAAACAAAGAAATAATCCTTCTATTTGATATTTGTTTGCAGGATATAACTGCAGACACCATATTTACAATAGTCAGTGTTAGGCATTAAATTGTAGGCTTTAAACTGCAGCAAAATTGATACATTGGCTTTTTAGGACACTCTGCTGCATCTTCACAGATCACATATTTGTTTATGAAGAAATGGTTGTCTGTACAATAAGGTGATATAGGCCATTAATTATAGATGGAATCTAGAAGATAAGAGAAAGGATGTTATTTATATCAGCCAGCTCCTTTCCAGAATTCTATACAGTGCAGGAGCTAATAAAGCTACTGTAATAACTTTGAACCCAAGAGGTAATTTACATTTTATTAGGTGGAAGCAATTTGAAATTGTTTGTTGCAGAAGATTAAAAAGATGGGAAATAAAGAGAGAGGACGAGACCGAAGCTTGAATTAGAAATGAGATTCATGGTTTTCCTTTGATCCACAGAATAGCAACTGTCTGTACTGCTTTATAACTTCATATGATTTCCCATCAGGTTGTCTGACAATTGACTCTTTAAATGTGATGATGCTGAAAAATCGTGTCTAAGAAAAGAGATCTTTTTAAAAACACATTCCAGTTTCCTGCAGCATTTTACTAATGAGATACACAATAAAATTATATCATTCATGCATTATTTAACATCACCCCCCGCCCCGGATTTCCATCTCTTGATTTTAGATGATACACATACTTGAAAACAGAATAACCCCAGGCATTTTAGTTTTGAATATAAATCATGTAGATAGGTTAAGAATATTATTTAAATAAAAATACCCCATTCTCTGTCTTCAATTATGTGTGAATATTTATTCACATACATGAATTTTCACAGCTATGACTTCATTTAGTATTCATATTACAATCTTTAATTTTTCATAGAACATATTTTTATTGAATGCCCACTGGTATGCGGTGTCACGATAAGGGTTGGATATGCTTAATTTAAAAAAGCATCACCTTTAGTATATTCCACAACTCCCATGCAGATACTTGACAGAAATTCTCTGATAACCTGCTGGCATAAATTAAAGTATTTACAGAGATACAATATCCATTCTGCATTTAAATGATCCAGGACTTTAATATTAGAATAGTGGAGGAATAAAAGCTTTGTATGCCTAAAACATGCAATTAAATAGACAGATTCATATATTGATGTGATGCGCCAGCTTTTTTTTTGGCTACAGGGAATTATAAGAAACTTTTTTCAAATATCTGTTCAAAGACTTCAGGTTTCTGGCTTAAAACTGGCCCACAATGGAAGTATTTAAGCCAGAGAAATCATAAATGCAACAAACCATGCTGTTTTCTTCTTGTCTTATGTTTTCAGATAGTATTTTTGACTTTAACACCAACTAACACATCTCTGGATTTATAAAATATTAAATTTTGAAATGTAATCTTGAATAAACAAACATCATTTTAAAAGATTTCTAATATTACTGCATATGATTCTTGAAATAATCCCATAATAAGATAATATCTAGAAATTCTTATCTGGCACTTTAAAATAATCCAATTCTCCTAAAAATAAATTGGTCGGAGAATAGGAAGTAACTATAACAAAAGAGGCAAAAACAATTTTTTTAAAAAAATAAGTATAAAACTTGGGGTGTGGTAATATGCTCATTAGTATGTCTTATTAAAAAGTATCAGTGATGAATGTATTTCTTCATTTATACATTTAATACATATACACAATATGCATGTATGCACTATTTAAACTGTGATTAAATATATATTTTATAGGTGATATTTTTTAAAATAGAGTGTACAAATCTTTATATTGTATAGACAATCAATTACATTCTTAGTATGTCTCATTGTCAGTCAGTTATGACTTGTAGTTTAATTTTGTAAAAAATTTTATATTAAAAATAATTTTTTCTTAATCACAATCCTTTCCTTAACTATGATTCAAACTTATTCTGGAGGATGAAAATAAGTGAAGAATCAAATTCTCTTTAAAATTACAACAAACAGAATCATTAATGTGTTGAATTAAATACATCTCAGTAGAGACACTGAGTGTTTATATAATTCCAGGCACCGTAAGTTGAACTAGGTTCCCTGCCTGATACTGAGTCCACCTGCTTCTGACATGAAAAAAAAAAGAATTGATCAAAATTTTACTATTCAAAGTGGTGTGGACCAGCATGAGCATCACCTAGGTGTTTATAGAAAATTCTAAATTTAGCCCCCATTCTAGAACCGATGAACGAAAATCTGCAGTTAGTTTGACAAGACTCAAGACTGATCGATAGATAGATCAGCACTTTAAGAATTCAAACCCCAGGGTGAGAGCAATAGCAGAGTGGGTAGGGCGCTTGCCTTGCTGGAGGCCAACCTGGGTCCAATCCCTGCCATCCCATCTGGTCTACCAAGCACGGTCAGTAGTAATTCCTGAATGCAGAGCCAGGAGTAAGCCCTGAGAATCACTGGGTGTGGAACAAAGCAAACAAAGAAGAAATTCAAACAGATTGAACTAGACGGTGTCAAATTTAAACCAGAAGTCAAGATTCCAGATCATTGCGTGATTCTTCTATCATTTTATTACCCTCCTGAGCAATAAAGTGGCCATTTTTCACTACTCATTACAGAAATGTAGGCTTTCCTCATTCAACTTGCATCTTTCCTCATTGGGGTTCTGTTTATTCAAACAAATGTACATGACACAGTTATCAAAAGGCTTTTGCCATGATTTGACTTCTTTAAATTTGAATTGGTAATTTAATAGATAATGAAGCATGTTGATATCTGCCATTTCGTGAAAGTTAAGAAAACACATGAACAATCAGATATAGAGAGTAGAGGTTCTGCTGTGGTGATCAGTGAGGATGCATGTGTTGGTGGGTGGTGATAAAGGTGTGTCTGTACTCTGTGTGACAGAAAGAGTCACATAAATTCATGAAGATTAAAATAGTAATGAGTTTGAGAAGAACTCAAAATGCTGTGTTAATGGCCAGACACTGACCTTAAGGGAGTATAGAACCTTTTCTCTGACCTCAATAGTACATTCTTTATTTGAAGAAAAAGTGCATGTGGGGTGCATACGATATCAAGAACAGACAGTGCCTCTGAGATAATGCAGATGGGAGGAAGCTACTGCAGGTTAAACCAATTACCCTACACTAAACTTAATTGAGGAATAATTTATAGAAGGCAAGAAATGTTAATTGAACAATGAATCACTAAGACTGGAGGATAAAATATATGTGGATTGATCAGTAGAAAGCAAACAAAAGATTGAAAAGGAATTAGGAGGACTGGAGTTACCTGAAACTTAAAACCAGTTTTAAAAAAGTGCTGAATGATACTACACACAATCCGACATGAATCAGGGAACGGAAAACAGTTATCAAAATCTGTGAATGGTTTGGATACCAAGAAGTGTTTGTGTTTATGTTCAATTATTTTATGGAAATAGTCAAGGGGTTAGAAGAATTCTAAACTGGGTGTGTGTGTTTGTGTGTGTGTGTGTGTTATGTGAGTGTGTGTGTGTGTGTTAGATAAAGCCCTTTAAATACTTGCCTCTCTTTGACATGCTAACTCCAAGAAATTAAGATAGACCTTATTTTAAAATTCATAACATATTGATATGATGATCATTAGATAATTTTTACAGGATTCAAGAAACTACTAGGGGGTCACCAGACTAAGAGAACTGAGTGGAAAATTAAAGACAAATTTCAGTACAGTGTCAAAAGGGAATTTTAATCAAAAAGAGTTTGACAACTGTCTCAAACTAGTGTTGAGGAGAATAGTGAACACTCAGATGAGTTATAGTCTGTCATCACACCTGTGTGTCACAGACATATAAAAGAAAGAGTTTTAAAGCAAGATTATTTAGAAACTTTAAAACTGTTTTGTTCATTTTTAAAATAAGAGGGGGCGTGACTTGATCATCACTTTCTAGTTCTCTAATTCTCCAAGTTCTATGATTCCAGATAAAATAATCTGACAGCTTTATTTCTGTTTAGTTATTGAGGAATAGAAGATTTCCTAAAGCTTTATTTTTCCTTAGAGACAGCATGGATAGTATAAATAGTTCGGTAATCAGACACAATTCTGGCTCTAACCACAGGCAATAACTAGCTCTAATCTTTAGATTCCTCATTCTCTCTGCAACTCAGATTATACCTCATGAGCTTGTTGGGAAGATCAAATGAGGTAATAAAAGGAGATTGTTTCACACAGTACCTGGCACATAAAAGAAGAAAAACAGTGGGAGGTCTTTTCTCCCTTCCCTACATCTGTGAAGAAATGTTTCTTCAGACACAAATCATTCAGGATTGACTAAATTGGGTAATTTATGAGGATACAATAATCTTCTCCTTTTTGAATAATTTACTACCACAAATTATTGAGATTGTGTCCCTATTATCATACTGATAACTGCTCTCAAATAGAAGGGGACACACACACTCCCATTAAAGAAAATAAGTCTATATAGGAACACAAATTTAAAAGAAACAAAATCATGGAGCACATAATTGTTAATTGTGTGTTTTTTAAAGAAAATGCTCAGCATTTGCTTCCCTCACGCTCCACATAACCTCACACTCCCATACTGTGTTTGTCAGTAAGGTTGCCTCAACTTAGTGTTCATTCTTATTCTGGGATGTAATGACCTTATTTTTATGGAAAATCACTTTGCATTTTCTTAAGGTAATAACCATTCTAGCGTAAACATACACTGCAATTTGTTTTGGGTGTTTTTTTTCCAGGAGAGGTTGCACATGTTTTCAGAAAGCATCTTTCCCTCCACTGCCTTTTTTTTTCCCTAAGAGATCAGAGTGACAGTGTTATATGGGTTACTTTATGCTTTGTGATTTTTCTGAGACTGACTTTTACCACTTACGCTAAAGGGATTTACTGATGTTAACTGAGGTTGCTTCAGTCTTTGGAAAGCTCTCAGTTAACAAAGCAAATCTCAGACTGACAACGATGCATTTTATTGTATACCTCATCAGTATGTGCAGAGGATTTTTCAGTAAGGATATCTGGAAGTAGTTAGGAATCACATCGGCTATTTGTTAATATCATCCTTAGGGTCAATGCATATTTCCCGAGATTCTTGAGAATATGTCTTTGAACTTGAATAATGTTCTACATTATAAGTCGCTACATTATAAGATGAAAGATTTAGACTAGATGAGAAATGTCTTAAAAATGTGAAAGCTTTCATAAAATATAAAGTGCCAGAAATATTTATTATTCACCCTCCAATGATGGCTTCAATGATCCCTGTCCCCTAGTGAATCTGCCCTGTTTTAGATAGCACTGGGCCTGTGAATCTACTGGGGATGGTGAAAATCATGATGTGTGACGTCTAGGGTTAAATAATAAAAGATATCACAGCTTATGCCTTGATCGATTTAGATTATTTTTTTCCTATCATAAAACTGTTACTATGTTATCAGCACACACAAGTTGTCCCGAGGAGAGATCCAGATATCTTGATTATAAAGTCATAATAGATTCTAAACCAGAACCACTCAGCTCAGCCAGTCGCCAGTTTATGATGCATCCACTATACAAGATAATAAACCTCTATTGCTCACTGAACCTGAGAAGTTGTGTGGCAATTTGTTATGTGGCCACAGTTAACAAACAGAAAATCGCAGCCTATTCATTTGCCCATCCAATGATTGTGGAAAGTTAAATTCAAAGCTAAAGAAGTGCACATCTCCCTGAATAATAAAAAAATGCAGAAATAAAACTGAAAGCACATAATGCTTTTCTTGGAGTGCTGTTTTCTTTCTTGGTGGGCTAGCGGAGTGTCGTACCCACCGGTGCTCAGTGCTTACTTCTGGCTCTGTACTGAGGAATTGCTCCTGGCAGTGCTCAGGGAGCCATATGCAGTGCTGAGAATCAAAGCGATTGGACAAGGATTAGACTTATACAAGGCAATCACCTTAAACGCTGTTTTCCCTGTTTATTCCTCTTTCTCATTAGCATACTGTTGTTTGATTTTTATTGTTGATGTTCCATTGCTATAATTCTTCAACCTTTGGTTAAGAAACTTGGGCAAACACAAAGAAAAAGGAAGTTTCCCTAACCAATCCAGGTAAATACATTGTGGTAATTATAATTTTCATTTCATTTCAAGACATGTGCAGGCTAATAAATTTGATTGAAAATGTAAAAGAGTAAGTCTCATAAAAGGGAGTCAAATATCAAACCATTTGGCAAAGGGTTTATAATTCCAGGACCAAAATCAAATCTGCTTATCTTGAGTTACCTCTTCAGCACATCAAAGAGAAGGTATCTCAATTATAAGAATTTTTTAAATAATTTAGTCCCATTTGTTTACCTTTCCTTGATTTTGATTAACCAGTAACATTGAATCATTGAAGATTATCTCTAAATTCTATGTTATGCCTATATTCAGCTCAATGTAATTTATGGATTCAGTTCTAATAAGAGGTATTTAATCCATTTGAATTGAGTTTTGTGTATAGTGTTAGAGATGGGCTTCAATTAATTTTTAATATATGATTTACCAGTATTCCCAACACCCCTTGTCAAATAGTCTGTCCTTGCTCCACTTCATACTCTTTGTTCCTTTGTTGAAGACTATCTGGGCCCTCAAATCCATTCCACTGGTCTAAGAGTCTGTCTTTATTCCAGTACCACACTGACTTGTCATAGTATTGTAGTATAAATTAAAATTGCATAAAGGGATACCTCCCATATTCTTTTTTACCTTAGGATTGTTGGGGTTATTTGGGGGATTTTATTACCACAGCTTTGTTATATTTTTTAAAGATATCACAACTATTTTTATAGGGACTTCCTTGAATCTATATGGTCTTTTGGGTAGAAATGTCAGTTTGACAATATTTTTTCTTTCAATCCATGAACAGGGGTGTGTTTACAGTTTCTCATGTCCACTTTTACTTACTTTTGTAGCGATTTATAGTTTTCTTTGTGTATCTTGATATCTATTCCAAGCCCCCCCCCCAAAAAAAAAGAAAGAACTGCTGGGAAAAGGCATTTTCACTTTTATGTTCAGTAATGCACTATTCACTATAGACTAAATGTGTAAAAAAATTTATAAAAGAAACACAGTAAAAATAAGAGATGACTAAAGGTAACAGAACCCGAGAAATTATTTAAATAACTGAGTTTACCAGGGCAGGAGACAGGAGAGGGAGGGTTAGAGTCAAAATTGGGGATAAGTATGGGCAATTGTGGTGAAGGAAAGCGAATACTTGGAAATTGTGGTGCTAGAATGTTATATACATGAAACCCTACTAGTAGAAGCATTGCAAATCACAATAGCTAATGTTTTAATGTAAAAAAAATACAGAGAATAAAGGGACCAATTATTACATATAGAATGAACATCTAACTCAATTTAAAACCATCTACAGTAACAAAAGATACAGTTACATATGTTATCTGAATTTCAAAAATCACAAGGGGTTGAGTTCAAAGAAAATATGTTTGATCACTGCTCTAAATGATGCATTTTACAATTAAGACAAAAGCTATAAATAAAGCAGCTAAATTTCAGTTACTTAGTTAATTGGTAAAGGTAAAAGTAAAGGCCCTCCCGTTGATCGTCGATTTGCTCGAGCGGGCCCAGTAACGTCTCCATTGGAGACTTTGTTGTTACTGTGTTTGGCATGTCAAATAATCTCGGTAGCTTGCCGGGCTCTCCGAAAGGGGCGGAGGAATCGAACTCAGGTCGGCCATGTTGGCCAAAAATATAACAGAACTCTAAAAAGGATTATTTTCTTTTTTTTTTAAATTTATTTATTTATTTATTGAATCACCATGGGAAAGGTTACAAAGCTTTCAGGTTTAGGTCTCAGTCATGCAAATATCAAGCACATTTCCCTTTACCAAAACTTATTTTTTACCATGAAGAACCCCAATAGAACCCCACCCCCCACCCCTCCCAGTCCCTGTGGGGCAGATGAATTCTAGTTAACACTCTATCTGCTTTGATTAGATTCATTGTTTCAATAAAAGATTCACCACTATTATTTAGAGTTTACCCCCCCCCCCCGAATCAGACATGCTGACAAAGCATTGTGAAGTGATTTGCTTTCTACAGCTGGGTTCAAGAATTATATGTTGGTTTTGGATTTCTGCTATTTTACTTATTGACCCTGGAAGTATTTCTACTGAAAGTCAGATAGATAAGAAATTGGTTTCTGTGCTCTGGAGTCGTGGCCGTGCTGGAGAGCTGCTAGTGGGGGGCAACTGGTGGCCTCGGTAGGGCGTGAAGGGCGGACCAAAATGCCCCCCTTCCCATGAGGTTTTAGTCGCCCCCAGTTCCCCGGTTCATACCTGCTGTCCACAAGGCTCCCATGCGGCCACCATCTTTCTTTCCAGAGAGGAAAAGGCAACTGGGGCAACACCCTTTCCCCTCCAGACAGACCTGATGGCCTGGATTAACGCATAGTCCTTTCACTTTTCTGCTCCAAGCTGCCGGGTTCTGCATTAAGTTCTTGTGCTTCTGGGGCCGTGGCCATGCTGGAGAGCCGCTCGCGGGGGGCAACTGGTGACCTCGGTAGGGCGTGAAGGACGGACCAGAACGCCCCCCTTCCCATGAGGTTTTAGTCGCCCGCACACCCCTGGCTCATACCTGCTGTCCACAAGGCTCCCATGTGGCCGTCATCTTTCTTTCCAGAGGGAGGAGGGCGGAAGGGACCAACACCCTTTCCCCTCTGGGCAGACATGATGGCCTGGATTAAGGCATAGTCCTTTCACTTTTCTGCTCCAAGCTGCTGGGTTCTGCATTAAGTCCTTGTGCTTCTGGGGCTGTGGCCGTGCTGGAGAGCCGCTAGTGGGGCGCAACTGGTGACCTCGGTAGGGCATGAAGGACAGACTGGAACGCCCCCCTTCCCATGAGGTTTTAGTCGCCCCCACTCCCCCGGCTCATACCTGCTGTCCAAAAGGCTCCCATGTGGCCGCCATCTTTCTTTCCAGAGAGGAGAAGGCGACTGGGGTAACACCCTTTCCCCTCCGGACAGACCTGATGGCCTGGATTAACGCATAGTCTGTTCACTTTTCTGCTCCAAGCTGTTGGGTTCTGCATTAAGTCCTTGTGCTTCTGGGGCCGTGGCCGTGCTGGAGAGCCGCTTGCGGGGGGCAACTGGTGACCTCGGTAGGGCGTGAAGGACGGACCAGAACGCCCCCCCTTCCCATGAGGTTTTAGTCGCCCCCACATCCCCGGCTCATACCTGCTGTCCACAAGGCTCCCATGTGGCCGCCATCTTTCTTTCCAGAGGGAGGAGGGTGGAAGGGACCAACACCCTTTCCCCTCCAGGCAGACATGATGGCCTGGATTAACGCATAGTCCTAAAAAGGATTATTTTCAAACTCCCTAAATGACATCTTTGTCAGTTTAGCAATCAGAAATACCAAGAATATAGTTGAACACACTGTTTTATAAATTTTAATTTTCACTGATACCATAGACCTCCTGTGGCCACCTTAGTAGGAAAGTCAAATGTCTGTTTGATAAACAACCACAATATACCAAAGAATGAAATAATTTCTCTCACCTGAGAGATGACCTCATAAATTTCAAAAGCATCACTTCAGAAAACGTATAAGACTACTTCACAACTATATGTGAGAGGCATAAAGGAGAGAGATCTTGTCATAGGGCAATGATGCCTGAAAGTACAACTTTTCAAACAATGGTAGTTTCCACATTTAGAACTTAAAAAAAGAGGTTTTTTTTGTTTGTTTTGGGTTTTTTTTTAAGTTCCTAAAAATGAGGTGTTGGAACTTGGCGTGCTTTTGATTTTTGAAACTTTTCACAGGAAGAAACTGACAGTTGCTGACAACAACATCTGTCAGAGTTTTTTACTACTTGGTATTGCTGGGAAGGAAGAACTAAAATCCAGTAGAGGCAAGTTTAATAATAAAACTTTAGGCTATCAATAATGTCAAGGAGAATTTCATGAAGTTCATGGGCTTTATTCACTGAATACCATTGATGTTGGTTGTTGGGTTTAAATTTTTACCAAATATACTGCAAAATAAATATTATTTCAATATTTTATTATATTTATTAATCTGAGAAAGATATTTTTTCTTTTTTATCTGTTTGCTTAACTCAAACACCACCACCCTTAGAAAAGTTTTACTGCTGAATTATAATTCAGATTCATATATATTTAAATTTAATAACTACTTTAAAAACATTTGTTTCAAAGCATGCATTCAGAAGCAAAATATTCTAATACAAAGACTAAAAATTCCCTTAAGAAATGCTAGTAAACTTTAAAATGTAGCTACTCAAAGTATTTGATTATCCCAATATATTTTAGGTGGAAGAAAAATACCTCTTGATTTTTCATCTTGATATTGCAAGTCTAAAAGCTTTTTGCAACTTAAATTGTAAATTTCAATCAAGTAAAATACCTTCTAATGACTAATGTGTAAAATTTTCTTAAATATTACAAATATTTAAATAATAATTGCACGTGTTATTCCAACCCGAAAACCAAGTATGAATAATTTAGATTTGATCTGATTTAGTTTTTCATTTTATTTTCTACTTTTAATTTTTGTTTTGTTTTTGGACCACACTATTAGTATTCAGGGCTCACTCCTGACTCTCTTCTCAGGAATCACTCCTGGCAGTGCTTAGGGGACCATATGGAATGTTGGGGACAAACCCAGGTCACCATGTATAAGGCAAGTGCCCTGCCCACTGTACTATCTCTCCAGTCCCTCTATTTTCAATTCTGATCTTTTAAAAAAGGGCTAGAGCAATAGCACAGCGGTAGGGCGTTTGCCTTGCACGCAGCCAACATTGCCGACCCAAGTTCAATTCCTCCGCCCCTCTCGGAGAGCCCGGCAAGCTACTGAGAGTATCTCACCTGCACGGCAGGGCCTGGCAAGCTCCCCGTGACGTATTCGATATGCCAAACACAGTAACAACAAAGTCTCCAATGGAGACGTTACTGGGCCCGCTCGAGCAAATCGATGATCAACGGGAGGGCCTTTACTTACTTACTTACTTACTTAAACAAATAAAAAATATATTTAACAAATAAGTTGCAAACACCTCAAACAAGTTGATTGTGATCTCATTAGGCAGGGGATATTCATTGATAAATGAACTGTTATATTGAATATTGTTGGGTGGGAAACAATAGATTTCTAAATTCCTCAATCAACAAAAGATATACTAAACTAATTTTCATATTCACTTGATGGAAGAAATAATGCATACTTCCCAGAATATTAAACTTCACAAATTGAGTTAAAATTTTATGATTCAAGGCTCAATAAATATTACAGTCAGTAGAACACATATCTTGCATATGGGCAATTGCAAATTGATACCCAGCACCCAGCACCCTTATATAGTCCCCTGAGCCCTGTCAGGAGTGATCCCTGTGTACAGACTCAGAAGTAAGCTCTGAGAACTGTGGGTTGGGGTCCCCAAACAAACAAAATATATGATTCAACAGTTTCTTTCATTCTATGAATAACTATATATTACTAAAATTAAAATGACTATCATTATTAAATTTCCTATTTTTCTATTATTCTTTTTTCTATTTTTTTTGTAATTTTTTTTGTTTTGGTACCACATCTGACTGTGTTTGGGCCCTACTCTTGACTCTATGCTCAGTGTTAAGTCCTGCTTCTGTGTTTAGGAGATCCTATTTGCTGTGAGGTTTGAATCTAGGTCAGCTCTTTGCAAGGCAAGTTCCTCCCGTTCAGTACTATCTCTCAGGCTCCTATAATTCTTTAAAGTTTTCTTAATGACATTTAATGGAATATTCCTTGTGCCTCGTAACTTTGAAGTGCAACTCAGAAGTCTTTGAATGAAATACTGAAAGAGCCTTATAAAATAATCAACACAGAAATATAGAAAGCAATTACAAAATACATGGGTAGGATTTTGCATAAATTTGATTCTATCATTGGGTTTTAATTTCTAGTCTGGTTGAGCAGAGTTACCCACGAAGGCTTCTAAGAGACTGCACTGAAATTAGATGAGTGGTGCCCGTTGTTTCATCCAAGCTCCATACCATTTTGTGATTAGAAAATATTTTACATTTTACTTTTTTTAATTTTTTTTGGTTTTTTTTGGGGGGTTGCTTTTTTTTATAGAGCGATAGCACAGCGGGTAGGGCGTTCGCCTTACAAGCAGCCAATATGGCCGACCCGAGTTCGATTCCTCCGCCCCTCTCGGAGAGCCCGGCAAGCTACCGAGAGTATTCCATATGCCAGACACAGTAACAACAAAGTCTCCAATGGAGATGTTACTGGGCCCACTCGAGCAAATCGACGATCAACGGGAGGGCCTTTACCTTTTACTTTACTTTTATAACTATTATAAAGAATTATTTAAGCTGATAAATTTAACCTGTAAAGAACCCTGAACTCCAGAGAGATAACTCAATGATCTGAGTGCACACTTTGTATATGGGAGATCGTCTCTGATCCCAGTACCTCATACTTCACTGAGCACAGAGCTGGGAGTAACCCCAAGCACAGCGTGCTGTGGCCCCAGAATAGTGAGCAGACCATTTTAATATCCAAATAGTAGTGATCTGGCAGGAGGGAAAAATCTAAAATTCAATTACATAAAAGGAAAGTTGTATTCTTGGTGCCATGTCAGTGACTGACAAGAATAATTTCTTAAAAGCAGTAGTCCTGGTGAGCATTTTGTCCTGAGTAATAGTCGACATTAGCTAGCAGAGGAGTTCTCAGCGTAGCTTGTGCTTCTCTTTTGTATCCGTTTGTTAGGGCTGCCATAACCGTAGACCACAAACTGCGTGAGTTGAACAACAGACTTTCGTTTTGTCAGTTCTGAAGGCTGAAAGTCGTACATCACAAGTTTCATCAGGAACAGGCTTCCTCGGAAGACGGTAGCAAGGATGCGTTGCAGACTCTCTTCGAGCTTTTAATGGGTCCCTGACTGGTGCAGCATGAACTTTAACCTTCGTATTCCCTATGAGCTTGTCTTTCACTGTGTCCAAATGTTACCTTTTTTTTTTTATATAAAATAATAGTCATATTGTTTTAGGCCTATTCATAATGTTTTTCCTAATAAGGTGAGATTCTAAGGTAGTGGGTATCAGAACTTGCACTAAGGCACTCAGTGGGGGTCCGGGAAGAGGAAAGATGACAATTTAAGCCAAACATCTCCCTACTGCTGTGTGGGGAGAAAAACCTTAAAGCTCCTTCTGACTTAATGGGAGCAAGTGCTAAGGCATCACTCTGAGAGCAGCACCGCTTAATACCTGAGATTTAAAGTCTTGGAGAAGAAAGATGAACGCAGGGATCCTTGGTCAGTACCTTGTAGAAGAGATAATTTTAAAAATAGTAATTCAAAATACTGTTTTACCCTAGGAATTCTAAAGGACTCAGATCAAATTAAAATTATGTTATACTTTTTTCCATATATAAAGAAAAAAATAACATTCTGATTCAGAAACAGTTTAAAGATAGAAAATACTGCTACAAATCATCCTACTACTATTTAGCCCGGACCCTAAACAGGTTCTGACCCTTGTTGAATATTTGTCTACTCTTTAATTCTTTTTGGTTTCTGAAAGCAAGTGAAGGTGGTTACACTAAGAAAAATTATCTTAATTAGCTACAATGTGATTGAGTAGAATCAGATTACCAAATAATAGAAATTAATTTCCAGAGGGTGAAATGATTTCAAAGTGCAAACATTATAATTTGGCAAAATATGACTTCCGCAAATGTATTCTAGCTTTTTATTCTCTAATCTATTTTTTCCTAAATCAAGATAAGTAAAACACAATGCATTTTGATTTAATGGGGCCAGAGCAGTTGATTATACTCACACTAGAACTCCCGGGTCTGCCAATGCTTACCAGTTTTTCACTCATTCTTAGCCATGCCCCATTTGGAGATATAGCATGTATTAAATTAGGGCTTTTAATGTTTTAGCAAAGGATCATTTAACCTAGGAACTCAAGAAGGAATCAGATCAAATTAAAATGATAACGTTAAACTTTGTCTCAACAGAAAATCCCTAATGTTGCATATACTTGGAGGACAATATTTCAAAGCCTGAACTGTGGATCTATGATTTCTTTCAAGTTTTTGCAATCTATTACCCCATTTTATTCACCAGACAGACACACCTATGTAAGGCAGGGATCATGTCAGATTGAACAGTAAAATGACCTCAAGAAAGCCAAATGGGACCCTATAACTCAGACATAGACTTAAGTTCTTCTAAGAGTACAAGAATGTTCTGTCCATAAGCAGGCCATTTGATTATATCCATTCAACTCCATACCTTGAGTTTCTAGCATGTTTTATTTGTTTGTTTCCAGTCATCATTTTGTGTCCATAAACATATTGGATGTGTCTTAGCTGATCTGCTCTTTCGTTGTTCCATTTGGCTCCCATCTTAGGTTAGGATGTCTACCTTGTCAAGCCTTAGCTTATGGAGTGTAAACATATTTACTACAACTTTAGCGCTCTGTTCTTTCCCACCCAGTCTGAATCTTTGGGAAAGTTCAAAAGTTTGTCTCACCTGCATTGTAAATTCTTGAGGAGGTGGAGCCCAAGATTTCTACATTTGGGATTGGTGCTCTGCTGCCCCCTACTGTTGTAGATAATATTTACATTGAGGAACATCTTGGAAAAAGACGGCATTTCTCAAGGAACCATTATCTTTCTTTCAAGAACTCAAGCAAATGTCTGCAAAGCTTATTCATAAAAAAGGCAATAATAGCCATAATAGAACTCATCAATTGATATACTCTGAATTTTGAAGATATTCATGATTTTCTCTAATGTGAGTTCAATCTTTTTATGATTGACTAGATAATTTGAAGGGATACTTGTCTAAAAAACTAAGACACACATGCAGTTTCTCAAGATTTTATTTCTTTTTCTCCTCTATTAACAATCTGTTCAAACCTGTTTTCCTTGATTCCCTTGGTTCAACATAAAATTTCAAATTGTCCAAAAATGCCATTTTATCATTCTCAGATATGCCGTTTCAATTCAACTGCCTATAAACCTGCACTGCAATTCAAATTATATTTTCTCTGCCACTCCCAAAATAGATAAATTTTATGATAGTAAATTTATAATAGCAAATAGTTCTTGAATACTAAAAGTCTGGGTGTAAATTTCATAGTTGGTCATTGATAAGTCATCTAGTTATCTAACCAATCTGAACCACAGCTTCCGCAAAAGCAAAACTGGAATTACTGCATTGATTTGTACATTTGCAAAGCATTCTATGGTTCAGAGGCCCAGAGCTACGATCTTCATGTATGCTCAACTGAAGCATTTGTACTGCACATTTCATTCTAAGTTCCCCAGTGGATTAATGCCCAGTGATCCATACTAAATCATGTACTCTTCTTGATTTAAAAAATGACAACTTAGAAACAAATAAAATGGATATGCAAATGGAAGGGCCCTGACTCATAGGAAAAACAGGTTCTTGAATAGCAATGTCAAATTAAGAACTTCATTCACTCTGGAGAAAACCCTTGTTCTGTCTTAAACAGATATTTCCCTTTGTTTCTCTTTCCTCACATCTCTCCATTCCTTCCAGCAAACACTGTCCTGGGCTGAAGAGGTAGTATAGTGGGCAGAGTGACTACCCTCAGCTAGACTAGGTTTGATCCCCAGAACCCCATATGGTTGACCCAAACTCAGGAGTGATCCCTGACTGGAGGGCCAGAAAGAAGCCCTGAGCATCACTGGGTGTGACCCCGAAATCAGAAAAACAAAACATTGGGGCTGGAGCGATATACTGGAGGGTCAGAAGGAAGCCCTGAGCATCACTGGGTGTGACCCCAAAATCAGAAAAACAAAATTATTGGGGCTGGAGCGATAGCACAGCAGGTAGGGCATTTGCCTTGCACGTAACCAACCAGGGTTTGATTCCCAACATCCCATATAATCCCTCGAGCACCACCAGGAGTAATTCCTGAGTGCATGAGCCAGGAGTAACCCCTTTGCAATGCCGGGTATGACCCAAAAAGCAAAAAATATATATATATTTTGCTTCACTATTTTGACTCCCCCTGAAATTCTTTTTGCAAGGTAAAATGATGAGAAAATAAAATTAATTAAATTTATCAGTTTGTAATTCAGATGACAGAAATAAATTTAGACCTGAACTAGTTTCTTTCCCTCTTTCATCTATTATGCTAGATAAATTTAGATTATTTTTAATTACTATTTCAATCTCTTAGATAGAATTTTTTTTAATATTTAACATGTTTGCCTTTATGTGTGAATGAACCTAATTTATGTTGCCTCCATTTCTCATATTCTTCTAGACAGTTGATTAAAGAATACCAAAGGAATTTAAATTAAGAATAATTTGAGACATCTTTTCTCCAAGAGGTACAATAGATTAATTACTGAATGCAGGGCCAGGAGTAATCGATTGCTGGGCATCACTGGATGTGCCTCCCCTCCCCCCCCCCAAAAAAAAATAAGAAAGACAAGATAATGCAAAAAAATACCTTTATTTTAAGAAAGCAGGAAAAGGAAAAGGTGGTGCATGCCACTACTGCAGTTGGAATAACCCTGGCAAACATTTCTACTGCCACATGCCAGAACAGAGGAGAGACCCAGAAGGAGACTGGAAACGAAGCTGAAGTAACTTTGGAGAGTACCTGGGCACAGGACTAAGATAAAGGTGGAAGATTCCAGTGCTCCTCTCATCTCCCTTTACCTCACCCTCCTCAGACAAATGAATATGTGCTACAGTGTTTCTTTTATTTGACATGTACAAAAATTCTTTGCAAAATTACTGAAGTCTATCCTAGCATTAGTCTGGAATATTTGTGATATTGGTAGGTTCAGATTCACCAGGTAAAATGAGGAACATCATTTGATATAAGGGAGAAGTAATGGATGAACTGGCGTCAGGCCTTAAGTTATGCCAGTAATATGAGTGAGGGGTACAGCCTTTTATCCAAAACACAGACAAAAGAGTAATGAAAACATAAAATCTAAGCGGCAACCATGGAAACTTTGTAATGTGCCCGTCACCTTGACGGACCAGGATGGGGTGGGGTTTAGTGGAGAGAGAATCTGGGAACACGGGTGGAGGGATTGGTGTTGAACTATTATGTGTCTAAAACTAAACAATTAATAAATTTTTAAATCATAGATATTTAATAAAAAATTAAAAATTAAAAAGTCATTTTTATACAAATGGGTTTTAAATCTTGTTTGCATTTTTATGGTCCCTTTTAATGCCCCCTTGTCCTGGAGTTTCGTTCATTTTATTTATTTTTTTCTCCATATCTTTCCTTCACTTTCTTCCTTTCCTCTTCTTCCTTTTTATTTTTTGATAGGGTTGGAGGTTTTTTTCTTGTAAAATTCTACCAGCATCATCTAGGGCCCTGGGACAACAGCAGCCCTGAGCCTCTTCCTTTTCATCCCCAACACTGTGCTGGTCTTCTTCCCCTCCCAGGTCAGTTAACCCGCCAGCACTCGAACCCGGGACTTGGCTTTCTCCATGCAAGTGCCCCAGGCGTCCTCTAGGACCCCTAGGACAACAGCAGCCCTGAGACTCTTCCTCTTCATCCCCAACGCTGTGCTGGTCTTCTTCTCCTCCCAGCTAGTACTCCTCCCCACACACACCAGGTTCCTGTGGAGGCATGGCCTCCTCAGAAATGGATGTTGATATCAAGGATATACAAAGTACTGGTTGAACTCCAGAAGAAGAAAATATCCAACCCCATCAAAAAATGGGTTGACAAAATGAACAGAAACTTTCTCAAAGAAGAAATCCAAACGGCTAAAAGGCACATGAGAAAATGCTCTACATCATTAACCATCAGGGAGATGCAGATCAAAACAACAATGAGATATCATTTCACACCACAGAGACTGGCCCACATCCACAAGACCAAAAGCAACCGATGTTGGCGCGGATATGGTGAGAAAGGGACCCTCCTTCATTGCTGGTGGGAATGCTGACTGGGTTCAACCCTTTTGGAAAACAGTATGGATGATGCTCCAAAAATGAGAAATTGAGCTCCCATTTGACCCAGCAATACCACTCCTGGGAATATATCCCAGAGAGGCAAAAATGTGTAGTCGAAGTGACATCTGCACTTGTTTCTTCATTGCAGCACTCTTTACAATAGCCAGAAGCTGGAAGAAACCTGAGTGCCCGAGAACAGATGATCGGTTAAAGAAACTTTGGTACATCTACACAATGGAGTACTATGTAGCTGTTGGAAAAGATGAAGTCATGAAATTTACATACAAGTGGTACTACATGGAAAGTATCATGCTAAGCGAAATGAGTCAGAAAGAGAGGGACAGACTTAGAAAGATTGCATTCCTCTGGGGAACATTAAGTAACAAAATAGGAGACTAACACCCAAGAATAGCTGAGATAAGTACCAGGAAGTTTATTCCATGGCTTGGAGGCCAGTCGCACACGCTAGGGGAAAAGGCAGCTCAGATAGAGAAGGGAGCACTAAATAAAGGGTGTTGGGAGGATCCTCCCAGGATGGGAGATGCATGCTGAAAGTAGACTCTAGACCAAAACATGATTGCCACTCGATGTCTCTTTTGCAAACCACAACACCCAAAAGGAGAGAGAGAGAGAACAAAAGGGAATGCTCTGCCACAGAGGCAGGGTGGCGGGGGGGGATGGGGGTGTGGAAGGGATACTGGGATCCTTGGTGGTGGAGAATGGGCATTGGTGGAGGGATGGGTACTCAATCATTGTGTAACTGAAACCCAAGCACAAAAACTTATAAATCCACAACTGTACCTGATGGTATTTCACTAATAAAAATTTTTTAAATATTCTACCAGTGTCTTGTATATCCTGGATATTAAGCCCC
The DNA here is from genome assembly GCF_029834395.1 of Sorex fumeus. Taxonomy (NCBI): domain Eukaryota; kingdom Metazoa; phylum Chordata; class Mammalia; order Eulipotyphla; family Soricidae; genus Sorex; species Sorex fumeus. The sequence continues at coordinate 18,049,371 of NW_026606059.1, forward strand.
TATCTGATGGATTTTGGGTAAATAATTTTTTCCATTCTGTGGGCTCTTTCTGCATTTTGGTCACTGTTTCTTTTGAGGTGCAGAAGCAAAAATGTAAGTGAATATGTTTAGGACAGAATTTTTCTTGTCTGTGGAAGCTTTGCTGAAATAAATCAGGATTTGAGTTTCTAAGACAAGACAAAAAGTGAAAGCATACTGTTTATTAGGATACTGTGAATTTATTTGTATTCATGTGTAACAAGCATATCTGGAACATTGAAATTTCACTTTATTCAATTTTATTTTATTTAACTTTTTGCTTGTTTGCTTGTAAAGATAATAAAATAACCCTAGGAAGTATCTGCACTTATAAAAAATTGTGTAATGTTGTAACTTTCAGAACTCATGTATTTGAAAAGTTGGTAGAGCCCACATTTTCAAATAATGTTCTATTTTAATTATGTTTTAGTTTTTATGTTTGTTAAGATAGAACTATATAAATCTTTACGTACTAAACATAATTTCCTTCTAAACTGGAAGGGATGAGTCTGCAAAGGAGAATTTAGTTCATTCCTTTTAAGAGAAGAAAGTAAAAATTATAATTCTTATAAAATAATAATTCTTAGCTATCATGTGGGGCTGGAGGAATAGCACGGCGGTAGGGTGTTTGCCTTGCACACAGCCGACCCAAGCGACACAGGTTCAATTCCTCCGTCCCTCTTGAAGAGCCTGGCAAGCTACTGAGTGTATCTCGTCCGCACGGCAAAGCCTGGCAAGCTACCTGTGACATGTTTGATATTCCAAACACAGTAACAACAAATCTCACAATGGAGACATTACTGGGCCCGCTCGAGCAAATCGATGAACAACAGGAGGACAGTGACAGTGACAGCTATTAAAGAGAAAGTACAGAATAAGAGTTTGAGTTAAACAGAAGACATGTTTTGTATGAGAAATATTATGTATGTGTGTAGGTATGTTTTGTGTGAGAGAGGGAGAGAGAGAGTGAGAGAAAGCAAAAGGGAGAGAAAGCCAGCCAGTGAGAGAGGGAGAAAAAAAGAGAGAGAGATGTAAATCTTTCTGAGACATAGTAATGGTGAAGTGAGATGACTCATTCAAAGAGTAAAAGTATACCAGAGAGAAAAAGAAAAGAAACTTCCCTCTGTAGTAACAAAGCCCAGCAAAAGGAAAGATGGCTAGTAAGTAATCAACTTGAGTAAAGTACTGAAGTGTGAAAGGGGGATTGAGTATTTGAAACTCCATGTGGCCATTCTACCTAGAATGTGCTGAAACTTGGAGTGAAGTGAATTCTGTAATCAGGGCTAGAAGGATTGTAAGGGAGGGAAAGGTGGGCACCACACTTAAGCTTCTTTCACTTTGAAATGTCTCTAAATTTTGGGCAGATGGTCAATAAAAAGAGTTATACAGACATGTATGTAAAGTATGTAAAAGGTGAGCCATTCTTCTGAAATTATACTTAATTGCCCTTGTGTATTTTGAAATAATTTGTTTAAGGGGTACTGTCCGACCATGAAGCTAATAAAGCAAGCATTTTCATGGGTAGATTAAAAAAACTAACATTTTGTAAATTAACATTTATTTTGCATATATTTAAGTTTATTCATGTTCTAAGTAGCAGCCTAATTTTACCAGACTCTTATTCATATATCCCAGATACAATACCCTGAAAGCATAAATTCATATTTCTGCAGGGCAATTAATATGAGCAGCATGGTGCTGTGGGCTGGAAAGAAAAAAATCCATGCGTTTGAGCACATAAAACTTTAGAAAGAAGAAAAAATTTTAAAACGTGTGGAGACATTTCTTCCTAGATTTTGTATTTGCCCACACAGATACCAGTACAAATCTTTATCAAGAGGGTCATAATCCTTTTTTTTTTTTTTGTCACAAAGGAAGCAATGGAAAGAGTAAGACTAAAGCAGTGCATTACCAGTTCCCTGTACTAGATAAGGTCAATCAGTGTCAGAAGTGATAAGAGAGGACACCAAAACTATATAGCTTATCAAAACTGATCTTAGCCCTCAAATGAGAAAATCATGTGAGAGCAATGAAAGAGAAAGTGACGGGCAGAGTGGCTGCACAAGGAGGGAAAAACAGGGATTATTTGAACTTTTAAATATCTTTAATATTAGGTTTAGAATAAACATAGCCGACTAGTTTAATATGAGGACTCATTTTTCACTAACCTTAATTATTTCTGACCTAGCTGCATTTTTATCCAATAATAAAATGAGGCTATCTACAAAAAATAATAAAATGAATTTACATATATATATATCTGTAAATTTATATATATATATGGGCTGAGTCTCCTACCCTGTGCCTGACTGTCTCCACCAGGGCCCAACAGCTGAAGACCTCTGGGCCCCAGCCAAGGCCATGCTGGGATCACTCTCCACACACTTGGATGAGCCTCACACATAAAAGAACTGGCAGAGGAACCCAGGTGTGTGGGACCCGGGGCTGAGATCTCCAAGCCTGCACGGTTTGGGACTAGACCTGCCAGTAACTAGACAGTTACACCCACCAACTGCCGTGTAATTCCAACAACGGCCAGGATCCAGAGATTATCACACTCAGCTCCCAGGAGAGAACAAGGCACAGTCTCCTACCCTGTGCCTGACTGTCTCCACCAGGGCCCAACAGCTGAAGACCTCCGGGTCCCAGCCAAGGCCATGCTGGGACCACTCTCCACACTCAGCTCCCGGACACCTTATCGTCTCATTCCTACTTTGGACAAACTGGCAGGCTACCGAATGTAACCTGCCCACACGGCAGAGTCTGGCAAACTCCCCGTAGTATACCCAATATGCCAAATACCAGTAACAATGATGGGTCTCATTCTCCTAACCCTGAAATAGCCTTGAATATGTGACTTTTAAAAAAAATCTCAGGGCTAGGACGAAGGAGACGTTACTGGGGACTGCTCGAGGCAATCGACGAACAACAGGATGGTCATGATCGTCGTGATATGGGCTGGAGCGATGGCACAGTCGTAGGGTGTTTGCCTTACAAGCAGCCAACATGGCTGACCGGAGTTCGATTCCTCCACACCTCTCGGAGAGCCCAGCAAGCTACTGAGAGTATCTCGCCCGCACAGCAGAGCCTGGCAAGCTACCCATGACGTATTCAATATGCCAAACACAGTAACAACAAGTCTCACGATGGAGACGTTACTGGGCCCACTTGAACAAATTGATATATATATATATATATATATATATATATATATATCACTTCCGGGCTGGAGTGATAGCACAATGGGTAGGGCGTTTGCCTTGCATGTGGCAAACCCGAGTTCAATTCCTCCACCCCCTCGGAGAGCCCGCCATGCTACTGAGAGTATCCCGCCTGCATGGCAGAGCCTGGCAAGCTCCCTGTGGCGTATCCGATATGCCAAAAACAGTAACAACAAGTCTCACAATGGAGACATTACTGGTGCCCACTTGAGCAAACCAGTGAACAATGGGAGGACAGTGCTACAGTGCTACAGTGCTACTATAATTTTATATATTCACTTAAAATGTGAAAAAGTGTGCTGTTCATAGTTTATTTAATACACTTGAATCGATTGTTGTAAATTTTTACATAAGAAAGTACAATGTGACAATATACATACTCTTTGTTATGTTGTACTCCTAAACGATTGAATTTACTATCTGAAAATTTGCCAACACGGGGACACTTAATCTGCAATTCAAATGTTATGGTGAACAGGGACCAGAGCGATAATACACTGGGTAAAGTGTTTTGCATTGCACATGGCCAAGCTGGTTTGATCCTAGCCATGCCATATGGCCCCACGAGCCTGCCAGGAGTTACCCCTGAACATTGGCTGGTGTGGCAGAACACAAAAACAAAAACAAGAATCTTATGTTGAGTAGTAGTGTAATTTAAAACTTTCATCATGCTATTTCTTTTGAAACACTAATTTGGTGATTTTATATTCACTATCACTGTCACTGTCCTCCAGTTGTTCATCAATTTGCTTGAGCAGGCCCAGTAACATAGTGAGACTTGTTACTGTGTTTGGCATATCCAATATGCTCAGGAATAGCTTGCAAGGCTTTGCTGTGTAGACGAGATACTCTCAGTAGCTTGCTGGGTTCTCCGAGAGGGGCAGAGAAATCAAATGTGCAAGGCAAACGCCCTATCCACTGTGCTATTGCTCCAGCCCAATTTTATATTCAACAACATAAATTTTAAGTTTTATTTAAACAGAATTTCTGCCCTGCTGTAATTCTAAGTTCCATGCCATTTGGTGCATTAATGAAAAAATAGAATAGGATAAAAAAAATTTCTAATTTAAAGAAAGATTTTTTTTTGGTGGTGGTGTTATAGAAGACTAGTTTGCTTCATTTTATTAGGCATAGTTTAAAAATATTTTTAATAAATATGGCTTTATTGTATAATATGTAAAATATAAAATTAAAATATTTAATTCACTTAAATTAAATATTTAATTATTTTAATTTATTTAATATAAATACTAAAATTAAAAAGAGAACTTTTGTAATATATTCAAGAGAGACAATTATATTAACTGCTTTAAAACACTTTTATAAGCTAATGAAAAAAACCCTTTAGTCAGAATGAGTTCTAAGAACACTGCAGTTCAATGATGCCTTCCATTTGACAAATCTAGATGCCTGTCTATTGATTGTTGAAGAATTTCAACATTGTTGGAAAAATTTCTGATGCATGAGATTTCCAAAATATTTCTGAAGGTAATTATGATATGTATAGATGTGCAGCTTGTACCCAGTAATATAATAACACCAAGGTAAAAATCCACTTTTAATACACCATAATACCTGTTCTCCAAAAAGCATTTTGCAAACTCTCAGCAAGCTTCCTAATTTAATTTTCTTGAATGTGCTCCCAATCCTCCACCAAATTCAAAAGTGTGCAGGTGAATGAATATCTTCTCAACCTAAAATTATTAACTTAGAGTCACTCAATCCTTATAAAGAAAAAAAGATATATATCATATAAAGAAAAAAGATATGTATCGTGTCAGTCCTCCATACTGAAATAATACATTCTTAGTTCAGACTACAAGTCTGTTAGTATAAATAGTAATGTTTATTTAAGTATATGTTCCAAGGAACAGTAATTATTCATAGTACCAATATATTTTTTAAGTTATGGTCAACTTTTTCATTTACTTCTATGGAACAGGACATATAATTTTACTGCATTTTAATTTAATTGGTAACTATTGATATTTTACTATGTGTGATGTGAAGGATATTTTATTAGTTAAATAACTTCAAACACATATTTAGGAAATTCAAATGGTGCTTTCAATAATTAGTAAAATTAAAATTATAAAAGTTTCATAAAAATTTATAAAAAATACAATCAATCCATTTCTAAGATCTGAAATAGCATTTTTTTGCAGAAATAAATCTATGCACATAAATTTAGCACAATCATTTTAGTAGAGTTCCATAGTTTTCATCGCATTATTTTATCTAGTATCTGAAAGTTATATCCCATTTTCAAAAAAATATAAATTTTTAATTGTATGTTTTAATTGTGTATAAATGTTTCGTTCCATAAACGCTTTGAGAATTTTTATTCTAAGGACATATACTTTAGATATAAATAGTCATCATATCAAAATATATAAAATAAGCTCTTTTCCTTTTCTGTGCTGCATTGAATGAATAAAGACTATTGTCATTTTCTGTGAGAATTAGAGGATTAAATTGTTGTTCTCTCTACTATTAGGACAGGTTACCTACATTTTGATAATTTACTTTGCTAATAGAATTTCAAAATCTCTGTTAAAGACAGTCCCAATGCCCACACAGTTGACTTTTTTTTTTACTCATAGATTCAAAATTTCCAATTTTCCTTCTCAATAAAATTTATCTGAAGCCTCAAAAGCAATGCATATGGAACTCTTGTAATCACCATGGACATGCTAAGATAACAAAAGGTTCTCCCCTCCTTTTTTTTTCTCGTCTCATACTATAAACAAGTTCCTCTCCATTGTAGTACATATTCACAAATGTTTATGTTTTGGGATATGATTTCATTGTATAAATAGCTCCCACATATCACTGTTGTGTTTCTAATCACGAGGTAACAGTGAAATGTCTTCAGGATAAAATGTGTGTGTTGCTAAGTTTCATTTGGGCATGAGTTATATAGCTGTTGGTCACGAGTTCAATGTTTATGAATACAAATATGTATTAAGTAAGGTTACTACCAATAAAAATGTAAGTAAAATATTCAGTACAAATTGTTAGATAAAAATATTGTGACCAAAGATTCACAAGAACCTAATCCCACATTTCCTCTCTTTTAAGAGCAGACATTCTGCATTAATTAATTGATTCTTTGAGGCAACTCTATAGAGAACAACCATCTAAAATTATGAGAAATTTTCATTTATCTATCATCTATCATCCCTCATATGTTGACTGCATATACCTGTAGCACTGTAGCACTGTCCTCCCGTTGTTCATTGATTTGCATGAGCGGACCCAGTAACATCTCCATTGTGAGACTTGTTACTGTGTTTGGCATATTGAATACGTCACAGGTAGCTTGCCGGGCTTTGCCGTGTGGGCGAGATACTCTCGGTAGCTTGCCGGGTTCTTCGAGAGGGGCAGAGGAATCGCACCCGGGTTGGCCGGGCTGGCTACACACAAGGCAAATGCCCTACCACTATGCTATCACTCTAGCCCACTAAGCCATACAAATATACCATACTTTTTAGAAACTAGACATCTAAATTATGATCTTTAACAAGCCCTAGTTTCCAAAAAAAGAGTAACAGACTTTTAAATCATGATGGGCAAAAAAATTAGAATATACATTCAACTAAACAAAAATAACAAATTACATAAAACTTTCAGAAATATATAAGACAAATTCATATTACCAAACTGTTATGTTTGAATAAAAGTTCATAAATAGGGGCTGGAGCAAAGGAACAAGTGGGGCATTTGCCTTGCACTCGGTCGACCAGGGTTTGATTCCCAGCATCCCATATGGTCCCCTGAGCACCGCCAGGAGTAATTCCTGAGTGCAGAGCCAGGAGTAACCCCTGTGCATTGCCAGGTGTGACCCAAAAAGAAAAAAAAAAGTTTTCAAATAAAACATCTCAGAACTGAAAAAAAGAGCCTTTTTTCCCCCAAGCTTGCTTTCTCTCTTAAATACTTCTCTGTCTCTCTTTCTGTCCCCTCACATTTCTCTAAATTTCTTTCAATAAAAACTTTTTTGAGGAGTGAAAGAGATAGTACAGTGGGTAGGGTATTTGCTTAGCATGCAGCAAACTCGAGTTCGATCCCTGGCCTCCCATATGTCCCCTGAAAACTACCCGAGTAATTCCTGAGTGCAGAGCCAGTAGTAACCCCTGAGGATCACCACGTGTGACCCCAGACAAAAACAAACAGTTTTTTGCTTCACTATTTCACCACTTTCTAATTTTTTTTTCTGCAAGGGAAGGAGACACACATGGAATGCTTGTGCAGATATTTTAACAAGTCTTGGTCTCTGATTCACAGCTAACTGGGAGATTGCACCTTATTATGAGTAATGTTAGAAACGTTAGCTTTTCTCTCTTCTTGGCACCTTTAGTACATATTTAATGCAACATGGAAATAATATGTTTGCATAAATCCAGAAAGGACCGGGTTTTATTAGTAAGCACTGCCCCTGATACTGACAGAAAATCTCAGGAACCAGCTATGGGATCCCCAAACACTCTTCCAGTGGAAAAAAGTCTGAAGAGATTGATTTATTTAACAAAATCAGGCACAGCGACAACAGCTCTCTCTTTACTACCCATGCAAACCTCAGGGAGACCCCCCAGACAGGCAGGCTCAAGGCAGAAATGAGAATTTCCAAGATATGGAAAACAATTAATGTCCAGATTAGTGACCAACACCTGGGCTCTGCTCTGTGTCAATTTTTGGCAACCAGGATTTTCCCCAACCCTGGAGATGGAAGGAATGGACGCAACCAGGCCACTGTATCAGATGATGAGGTCTGTAGCTCACCAGACTGGTTTGATCTTGGCACCTTTCCATTGGCCAAGCTTGCGTAACTGACATGAAAGTTCAAATATTCATGTTGTTATTAATAGGAGTCTTCTGATCTGTCCTTAGCCTATCCCCAGGACTTCTCAATAATAATGAGGTACCCACAGACAGTTTTACCAATCTTGTTGTGTTTCTTCAATTAACGGGCCAACTTCACTAAAGGTAAACCAGTTGGTAAAGTAAAGGTGGAGGAAAGTTTCAGTAACATGCCATTTTGTACGAATCGGATTCTAGTTCTACAGAGATGTTAAATTTCTAAGGGGATGAGGGTATAGAATGTCTCCTTTCTAGAGAGAGAGAACAAAAGGGAATACCCTGCCACAGAGGCGGGGTGGGATGGGGGGATGGGGGAGTGGGAGAGATACTGGGATCATTGGTGATGGAGAATGGGAACTGGTGGAGGAATGGGTACTCGATCATGTTATAACTGAAACCCAAGCACAAAATCTTGTAAGTCTACAACTGTACCTCATGGTGTTTCACTAATAAAAAATTTTTTTAAAAAGTCTCCTTTCTAACGCACAAATTGACAAGAAAAAAATGGTTAAATATTTAGGATATGTATCTTACTCTTGAGGGTTGATCTCTATCCAAGGCCATTAAGAAGTTATTTTTTTAGGGGGTGGCAAGAGGGATACTGGGAAGAAGTTATTCTTAAATTTCCACCACTTCAAACTAGAAAGCAACTGAGAACTTTTGTGTGGATAACCAGATTCTGTAGTCTTGGGATATCCAGCTACGGCATTAGAGTCAAACCTGTTTATGAGGCACTAAAGGAGACTGATTTTGAGCTTCTAGGGTGAAATATGACTGCCAACAAGCATTTTAAATTCTAAAAGAGCATTGGTAGCTTCTCCTTTTCTTAGGAGTCCACTCTTCTATGGGTGGGGTTTTGGTTTCTACATGAGCTCCACTTTAAAAAATTTCAGTATCTGCATCACAAAGGCATGGGAACTTCATGCCTTTGAACTCCATTAAGGCCAGGCAATTAAAGTCTTAAATCTTATTGTTTTCCAAAGGCTCATTACTAGATCCTCACCCACACTTCACACTTATGTGCTTCTTATAAAATATATGTGCTGGATATACAATCCTGCTTTAGATTTTCTAAAATTTTTGACTTCATTTCAAATAAAATTGGTGCTGGTTATAAAATTCAACATGAATTGTTGTCTTGTTTTATTATTAAGTTTTCATACTGTGATTTTATAATGTGCAAACGAAGTCAGAGGGAAGATTAATGCATAATCTCATTCATCTGTGGAATATAGAAACTCACAACTAGGTGTGGCCCGATATTCTTCTAAATAATATTAAATACATAAAAGATAAAATGCGAACACTTAATGAAAAAACTTGCAACTTATTAGATAAAGCAATAGCAAAATTTTTATGATCTACAAGATTAAACAGAAAAATTATCTATAATATAAAATATTTAATAAAAGAAGGAAAATATATAAGAGAAACACAAGTTACGACTGTACCTCATGGTGTTTCACTAATAAAGATTTTTAAAAAAGAGAGACACAGATAAGAGAAGGAACACATGGAGGGTGCGGGATCCCGGAGGAAAAAAAAAAAGAAAAAACAGGTTCCAAAAAGAGCCGAGATCACCCGCAAGTTCCAGATGGAGTAGGTGCCGCATCCCGCCTCCCCCAGATGGAACCCCGGTGACCAGAAGCCTCTACAAACACAGCTCGAGTATGCGGGAACGAGGACTTTTTCTCAAAACCGCGAGGCCGCTTACGCGGCCGCGCGACATCTCTCTATATACAAAGTGATCAATGAGAAGTAAACCACCCAATCTTTCTCCCTGAAAATCAGAGTTAAGTTTGGAGCACGGCCACAGCCCCAGAAACACAAGGACTTAATGCAGAACCCAGCAGCTTAGAGCAGAAAAGTGAACGGACAATGAGTTAAACCAGGCCATCATTTCTGCCCAGAGGGGAAAGGGTGTTGCCCCATTCGCCCTCTCTTCTCTGGAAAGAAGGATGGCGGCTGCATGGGAGCCTTGTGGACAGCAGGTATGAGCCGGGGGTGTGGGGGGCGACTAAAACCTCACGAGAAGGGGGGCGTTCCAGTCCGTCCTTCACGCCCTACCGAGGTCAACAGTTGCCCCCCACGAGCGGCTCCCCAGCATGGCCACAGTCCCAGAAGCACAAGGACTTAATGCAGAACCCGGCAGCTTGGAGCAGAAAAGTGAAAGGACTATGCGTTAATCCAGGCCATCAAGTCTGCCGGAGGGGAAAGGGTGTTTCCCCATTCGCCCTCTCTTCTCTGGAAAGAAGGATGGGGGCCGCATGGGAGCCTTGTGGACAGCAGGTATGAGCCGGGGGTGTGGGGGCGACTAAAACCTCATGGGAAGGGGGGCGTTCCGGTCCGTCCTTCACGCCCTACCGAGGTCACCAGTTGCCCCCCACGAGCGGCTCTCCAGCACGGCCACAGCCCCAGAAGCACAAGGGCTCAATGCAGAACCCAGCAGCTTGGAGCAGAAAAGCGAAAGGACTATGCGTTAATCCAGGCAATCATTTCTGCCCAGAGGGGAAAGGGTTTTGCTCCCTTCCGCCCTCCTCCCTCTGGAAAGAAAGATGGCGGCCACATGGGAGCCTTGTGGACAGCAGGTATGAGCCGGGGGTGTGGGGGCGACTAAAACCTCATGGGTCGGGGGGCGTTCCGGTCCGTCCTTCACGCCCTACCGAGGTCACCAGTTGCCCCCCACGAGCGGCTCTCCAGCACAGCCACAGCCCCAGAAGCACAAGGACTTAATGCAGAACCCAGCAGCTTGGAGCAGAAAAGTGAACGGACTATGCATTGATCCAGGCCATCAAGTTTGCCGGAGGGGAAAGGGTGTTGCCCCATTCGCCCTCTGCTCTCTGGAAAGAAAGATGGCGGCCACATGGGAGCCTTGTGAACAGCAGGTATGAGCCGGGAGTGTGGGGGCGACTAAAACCTCATGGGAAGGGGGGCGTTTCGGTCCGCCCTTCACGCCCTACCGAGGCCACCAGTTGCCCCCACGAGCGGCTCTCCAGCACGGCCACAGCCCCAGAAGCAAAATGACCTAATGCAGAACCCAGCAGCTTAGAGCAGAAAAGTGAAAGGACTATGCGTTAATCCAGGCAATCATTTCTGCCCAGAGGGGAAAGGGTGTTGCTTCCCTCTGCCCTCCTCCCTCTGGAAAGAAAGATGGCGGCCACATGGGAGCCTTGTGGACAGCAGGTATGAGCCGGGGGAGTGGGGGCGACTAAAACCTCATGGGTCGGGGGGCGTTCCGGTCCGTCCTTCACGCCCTACCGAGGTCACCAGTCGCCCCTCGCGAGCGGCTCTCCAGCACGGCCATGGCCCCAGAAGCACAAGGACTTAATGCAGAACCCAGCAGCTTGGAGCAGAAAAGTGAACGGACTATACGTTGATCCAGCCCATCAAGTCTGCCGGAGGGGAAAGGGTGTTGCCCCATTCGCCCTCTCCTCTCTGGAAAGAAAGATGGCGGCCACATGGGAGCCTTGTGGACAGCAGGTATGAGCCGGGAGTGTGGGGGCGACTAAAACCTCATGGGAAGGGGGGCATTTCGCTCCGCCCTTCACGCCCTACCGAGGCCACCGGTTGTCCCCCGCGAGCGGCTCTCCAGCACGGCCACGACTCCAGAACACAGAAACCAATTTCTTAACTATCTGACTTTCAGTAGAAATACTTCCAGGATCAATAGGTAAAATAGCAGAAATCCAAAACCAACATTTAATTCTTGAACCCAGCTGTAGAAAGCAAATCACTGCACAATGCTTTTTCAGCATGTCTGATTTGGGGTGGGGGGGTAAACTCTAAATAATAGTGGTGAATCTTTTATTGAAACAATGAATCTAATCAAAGCAGATAGAGTGTTAACTAGAATTCATCTGCCTCACAGGGACGGGGAGGGGTGGGGGGTGGGGTTTTATTGGGGTTCTTCATGGTAAAAAATAAGTATTGGTAAAGGGAAATGTGTTTGATATTTGCATGACTGAGACATAAACCTGAAAGCTTTGTAACCTTTCCCACAGTGATTCAATAAATAAATAAAAAAAAAGAGAGAGACACAAAGACAAACTATTATCACAAGAAATCCAACACTGGGACTGCAGAGGTAGCATAGGGATTAATGTGCTTGCCCTACATCTCATTGATCTCACTTTGAATTCCAGGCCTTGTATATGATCCCCAAAGTACTGCTGGGGGTCACTCTGTGGACAGAATCTGGAAAAGGTCCTAAGCATTGCCAAATGTGCAAAACCCTCCCTCCCCCCAATAAAAACGTTTTCTTTCTCCCCTTCTCTCTCTCTCTCTCTCTCTCTCTCTCTCTCTCTCTCTCTCTCTCTCTCTCTCTCTCTTCCTCTCTTTCCTTCTGGGCATTATGGTTTGCAGTTTGCAATACAGATACTTAGAGGTTATTGTGTATACCCCTTTACCTCCTTTCAGCACACAGTCTTGTCCAGAGTGATCATTTCTAACTATCACTGTGTATCACTGTGATAGTGATCACTTCTCTGTACTAACTACCCTCCCCCTCCCCATACTTGGGCAAGCTTCCAACCATTCTTGCCTTTGTTTTTCTATTATCTTGATTATTTGTATCATACTATGTTTTTTTTTGTTTTCTATATCTAACAAATGTGTGCAACCCTTCTATGCTTGTCCCTCTCCTTCTGACTTATTTTGCTCAGCATGATACTGTCCATGCCCATCTATTTATAAGCAAATTTCATGACTTTATCATTCCTGATGCCTGTGTCGTAATCCATTGTATAGATGTACCATTACTCATACTTTTTATTTTTCAAACTAAAACCCGTTTTAAAGTTTTTGACATCATGATTTAAATCACTGATAATGATATGATTTCATGCATACCATATTCCAACACCACAATCTCCACCAGTGTACCCCCAGCCCAATCTCCCTTCCCTACAGGATGGAAAGCTGAGTTATGTAAATCAGTCACACAAAAGTTATCATTTTTTATACCTCCGCTAAAGAGTGTAATCTGTTTGTAGCAGTGTAGCACTGTCCTCCCGTTGTTCATCAATTTGCTCCAGTGGGCACCAGTAACGTCTCGATTGTGAAACTTGTTGTTACTGTTTGGGGCATATCGGATATGCCACGGAGGCTTGCTAGGCTCTGCCCTGCAGGCAGCATACTCTCAGTAGCTTGCCAGGCTCTCCGAGAGGGATGGAGGAATTGAACCCAGGTCGGCCGCATGCAAGGAAAACGCCCTACTCGCTATGCTGTCACTCCAGTTTATAAGCATTCTAAACAAAGGAGCACAAACATCTGTGAGCACTATGGCCAAGTATGTGAGTGCTGTAACATAAAGTGCAACTTCTGGTGAACAACACGCTCAGGCAAGTCTATAATTCATGGTCACAGTGACCAAAATTATCAACAACACTAAAGACAATGGCGGAGTAGAGAAAAAAAACAAAATCAGGCTCCATTAAAATAACATTTCTAGTTGTGATCTATTGAAAAGTGTATTCCAAATACCAGACATCAGGGCTGGATTGAGAGAACAGCAGGTAGGACATTTGTCTTACATGCTGCAGATCCCCAAATCACCAGCTCACATATAGTTCCCTGGGTGCTATCTGGAGCTACATTAAGAAAGGGAATGGTTTTAAAGGTAATGAGAGAATAAACCTCAGGAATTGGTTAAGAGCTGAATAGGACCCCCAAACTCTAGTCTGGAAGGAACGGGAATAAGCACTGAGCACCACCAGGGAATAAGCACTGTGCCCCAAAAGTCAAAAGGAAAAAATCAGAAATCTGAGAATTGAAAGTAAAAACATGAAAAACAAGGGTTGGAGAGATAATACAGTGTGTAAATTGCTTACCTGCATGCAAGCACCACATATGATTTCCCAAGCCCCACTAGGAGCAATCCTTGAGCGCAGAACCAGAACTAAGCCCTGAATACATCTGAGTGTGACCACAAAACTCCCTAAAAAAACACAACAATTTTATCTTATACAGATGCAAAACTTAATTAATATGAAATACATCATAATGAAAGATATGGCAGCCTCAAAAAGTCTTTAATTGACATACCAATACCTTCTAAAATAGTTTAAACTGGAATCGGGACATCCTAACAAAATTAAATTCTTTCTTTATAAAATTTATATTTTAAAAACTTCCAAGTATCAAATATTTATCTTACAATGCAATGTACCATTAATCTTATTGCTAGAAAATATAATGTAAATTACTATAATGTAATTTTTAAATATTATTATTCATGTATATCAACTGAAAAATTAACTGGCAAGGCATGATCAAAATCACATATTTATTTTCATAAAAACACTTTACACAAATTCATTTATTTGGCTGTTTGCTTTAGCATTGATGGAATGATGGCAAATGTCTTACTCTGCCACTGTGACTTCCATTTCAGTTTGAGATGAGTACTTGTTTACTCTTGTTTCTAATGTGAATATATAATCAAATCACTTATTGAGTCAAATGACAAGATATCATGGCACCAAATTAAAATCTTGAAATGAGATTTAAAACATACTCTCATTTTGGCAACCTTTGTAATTTTGAATGAGCACTCTAAGGACAACTATAATTTAATCAGGAAAATAAAAGGGCTAGAAAAAAATATTGCTTAAACCAAATCAAGGTTAAATAATCATAATAATGATGATTTGCATGATTATAATGGCCATAATTCCACTATTCTCTCTCATCCTTCTCATTCAACTACCACCATATATTGAACTTATTAATCTTTGAAAATATTATTTATTTAAAGACATTTTGACATCTTATAGACTACCCTTTCTCTCATTTGTATGCACCAAATATATCTGACTCTGTGCAAAATATACCTTTTACGGAGTATTTGTTAAAGGAATCATGAATTTCAGCATACTTCAATACTATTATTATTCTTCTAAATTTTAATTTAATTTGCGTCTCTATGATTTACGACTCCAAAATACTGTCAATAATAGGGTTTAATATATACAAGATTCCAACAACTGCTCTGTGCACCCCCACCCCTCACGGTGAGAGTCAGTTTCTCTCTACTATGGTCTTAGAGTTCCCCTCACCCTGCCCGCTCCCATCTCATCTCACCGCCAGGTAAACATTGAGGCACTCATAGATTGCTTTAGGTCATTTCTTGTTAGCTACTATGCTTCTTTATAACGACATACAAGAGAAATTATTCTATACCGTTCTCTCTCCTCTGGCTAACTTCACTCAGCATGACACCTTAGAACTTGTGATTTAGTACCTAGTGAAACTAAACAACTTGAATGTCCTCTCTTCCCATTTATTTAGTAGTTATTTTATGAAATTTCTATTTGCACTTATTTGTGTTCCTTATATAGTTTTAAATGTTTTTCCATAAAATCTACAATTATTGCTAGATAAACTCTCAGGTTTGTATTTATACATCTTCCTCATCCGATTTACTCCTTCGGTAAAGTTGTATTCTTTACTACCTCTCCCATTTTTCTAAAGTTTTCATCATTTTAAAACATTGTATATGCTGTTTATGTATATGATCATTATGCTATATATGATCATCACCAAAATTCTAGTTTATATCCATAACCATACTATTTCTTTATTTATCCATTTTACTCAATCTCATTCCCCCTACCCTGTGGGTACCCACCATTCTTTTGCGAGAATCATTTAAATCTTATTTCATTTTTCTTTGTGTGTTTTGATTTATCTTTTTTAAATATATGATTACTTGGATTCTATCCTCCAATTTCTGATTTATCTGCTCTAGGTTGTTTAAGACTAAAAAATTCAGATTTTTATATCAATTCCCAACAAAATCTCCCATGAAATTCATGCCAAGCAGCTAAAATTTATGGAACTACTGGTACTGGCCCCATAGCTGAGAACTCTGAAACACCTTTGGAAGGTGGGTACGCCAAATACCCACCTAGTTCAAGCCCTGCAGCCATGCGCACACCACCCCCCCTGCCCCCACAAGTCCTTTCAAAGTCTCAACTCCACTGCTTCATGAGTATACTCTGCAGAGATGCCAAACTGTGAGTAATTTCAGGTACCTGGTACCTAAGATGAGTACTCTAGTCTTTTTCATAGTAGGGGTGAGTAGCCTCCCTCCCACCCCCCAACTCCTTGAACTTCTGGGAACCTCAGCAGCCATGAGATGCTTCTATGTCAACTGGTCCAGACCATAGATTCTGAAATCTCTGGCTGCAGGACACCTCCTAATTCCTCAAGACTGAAATTCCAGTAGAAGCCCAGCATTTTAGATGGAAAAGTAACATAGATGCCAGCTTAACTGAACAGGCAAAAACAATATCACAAATGACTCAATTAGCAACAAACAACTTAATCAATTTGTAAACAAGGATGTAACAATCCTGTGATCAGATATAATCACTTTCATATAAATTTATCTCTTATGCTTCATGATTTTAATAGTGGAGCTCTGTCATCTATCCAATTTTAATTCCAGAATTGTATCAAGAATTGTGGCATTTTTCTACATTAAAATAATGTTTTATAAAAGTCATATTTTGCTCAAGACAAATTCTAGAAATATAAATCGTTACAGATCACTACTATTACTTTTTTTCAAGTATTAAATGCAGACTTGAGGTTTCTAAATAGATAGTAACAGTTGATAAGGAACTTGCCTTGCAAGCAATGAACCCAGGTTAAATAGCCAACATCCCATATTGTCATCTGAGCCACCATCAGGAGTATTCTTGAGTGCAGAGGCAAAAGTAACCCCTGAGGATCACCAGGTTTCCTCCTCCCTCCAAGAAAAAAAGCACCAAAATGCATACTTGATTTTAAAAATAAATTTTATCATCTAGCAATTTTTGGTGTTTTTTATGTTTTTTCAGTGCTTTGGGGCATCACTGCTGGCACTACTAGGAGCATGGGGGTGAGTATCATCCATTAGCTGCCAGGGTGATGGATAAAATTGATCTGGTCCTTTCTCCTCTGCTGCAAGGAGCTTAGGTTTACTGAGTAACACTTATCACAGTGCCCCACAGCCATCTCATTTGCCTTTAACTTCTCCTTTGTGCTCTTACTATCCTATTACTATATCCACAAATCAGACCCTGTGACTTGTAAAGTCAGATTTTTCAGAGATCTCTGGATTTTGTATTTGTAAATTAAATACTGCTTTTCTCTTTCCTTTATGTCCTTTGCAGTTTACTTTAGAGCAATGCCTTTTTTGTATAGACACAGGAAGACAGTTAATGCTCTTGTTACTTCGGAGTTAGCTGAGTCTGAATAATATTTACTCCCGGGCATCTGTCATATTTACTCAACATAAGTCTCAGTTGCCCTTACTTCCTAACACTCCATAAGGAGGGTGCTGATGAAGGTACTTGGATGGACCAAGGGCAAGCTGTGAGCTTCTCTGGCATAGAAAAGGGACAGGCCAAATGCCATAAAACTTATAATAGTTAAGAGGCACAGCCATAGACAGACTGTCATGACGCAAAAAAAAAAAAGCAACTGGATAATTACCCTGATGGAGTTAGGAAGGAAATAGTGAGATATTCCCAGAAGAGTCACCCTTTAAACTTAGTATATCTCTTACTGTGTCCATACAAAATGACGAAAAAGACTATTAAGAAGTAAATTAAAGATGACTGTTTAAGTGGATTTGGACTAAAGAAAGGAGAAATACACCCTTAGGTGAAATTCTGCCCTTGAGCAGATCTACTGTATGGTGAGAATCTATCCTAGAAGAGCTTCTCTGGAAGGAAGGGATGCTCATATATTGATTGTGCTATCTCTACCATGTGTAATTGCTACCCCCTTGATGATTGTTCTCGATAACTAAGGCTGTGAGATGGGGTGAGGGGGAGACAGAAATATGATACAGGAGATGGCTAGCTTGAGGAGCAGTGGAAGAATGGAATGAGGAGTACTGGGAGATTAGCATGAGGGTCAATAGGGGACTTGAACCAGAGGCAGTGTGGCCCTGGAAGGCGGATGGAGATGGGAATAAACGGTAACTCAACCAGACCGGCAGTCCTGTTTCCTCCTTTATGCATCCATCAGTGGCATAAAGGTGGCCATACAAGTTGGAGAAACAGCTTAAAGCCACTGAGAGCACAGAGCATATGCTCAAACATTTATTGAACACAAACCAGGGTTCAAACTCAGTGCTCTGACACAAAGCATATGCTCTAGTCCTTTGAGCTATCTCTTCACCCTTATCAGGCAAGCTTGGTGAACATTTATATATATTATTATCCTAGAGTTGTTGTATAGGATCACACCACTTATACATAATGAGACTTATAATTATCTTCAGCCATTACTCTTAATTACTATTATTCACATTTTTATTATTGCATGGGCTGGAATGATAGCACAGCAGGTAGAGTGTTTGCCTTGCATGTGGCCAACCCAGGTTCGATCCCTCCATCCCTCTCAGAGAGCCTGGCAAGCTACGGAGAGTATCCCACCCACACAGCAGGGCCTGGCAAGCTCCCTGTGGCATATTCAATAAGCCAAAAACAGTAACAAATCTCACAATGAAGACATTACTGGTGCCTGCTCTAGCAAATCGATGAACAATAGAGGACAGTGCTACAGTGCTACAGTGCTATTATTGCATTAAGTAAAGTCTCATTACTTTATAAAATATCAAAACAAATAATCTCAATCAACATTCTTTTCTTTCTTTCTTTTTTTTTTTTTTTTTTTGCTTTTTTGGGTCACACCTGGCGATGCACAGGGCTTACTCCTGACTCATGCACTCAGGAATTACTCCTGACAGTGCTTGAGGGACCATATGGGATGCTGGGAATCAAACCTGAGTCGGCTACATACAAAGCAAACACCCGACCCGCTGTGCTATCGTTCCAGGCAAACATTTTTTTCTTAGCAGAAATGCTCCTAAGGAATCACTGTAAAGTACTAGGTACTCATGTGTTTCTGGTAATGCCTATACTTTTCTATTACAGCAAAGTGCCTTGGAAGACCGTGTCCTTCCATTTTTCTTTTGAAAAAGCTACTTATGAGGTAGAAATAATCATGTTCTTTGGAAATATAGTGGAACATAAAATTTTTTCCACAGAAATATAATTTACTTTTTTATATTAGCACAAAAAATTTGGGTAGGTACAACTTTTAGTGTTCCTGGACACATCAAATATGCTCTATTGGCTCAAAATTAAGATATTTTAATCTAGAATAATTTATTAATTAAAACATTCAACAAACATTTACTGAATATCCATTATAGGGTGGGAATGACTGTGAAATGTACTTTGCAAAGAAAATAGTACAATGAACCCATATGTTTTATTTTTAAATTATTTTTTATTTAGTACTGTAGCACTGTCCTCCCATTGTTCATTGATTTGCTCAAGCAGGCCCAGTAACGACTCCATTGTGACACTTGTTATTGTGTTTGGCATGTTGAATACAACACGGGTAGCTTGCCAGGCTTTGCCGTTCGGGCAAGACACTCTCGGTAGCTTGCTGGGTTCTCCGAGAGGGATGGAGGAGTGTTTCGCCTAGCGTTTGCCTTGCATGCAGCCAGCCCGGCCGAGCCGGGTTCGATTCCTCCATCCCTCTCAGAGAGCCCACAAGCTACCGAGAGTGTATTGCCCACATAACAAAGCGTGGCAAGCTACCCATGGCAAATTCCATATGCCAAACACAGTAACAAGTGTCACAATGGAGACGTTTGCCTGCTCGAGCAAATCGATAAACAACGGGAGGACAGTGCTATTTAGTACAGTTTAGGTAATTATAATACTGTTAAAGTTTATGGTATCTGTGTACATAGTTTCTGTCCCCCTTATCACCAAAGTGTAATGACCCTCCACCACGGTCCCAATGTCACCATTTGCTTGGTTTATTTTCCCCCCATTCCCACTTTTTCATAACTGTGAAACCTATATGTTCTTAATTTTTGTAAAGTAAAAAAAAACCCACACACAATAATCTATGTAGATGTTTAAATATGATCCATGATAAGATTGAGAACACATACGGTCTCCTTTTAGTGATTTTGAGTATCATAGTGAAAGTACATGGTAGAGTTTTAGATATCATTTTCTTAATATGTGAAAGTTCTTTATATAAAATGAATCTTACAAGTAGAATGGTATTCATGATCCACTGATCTGTTGCTGGACGTCTAGATTAACTCCAGATCTTAGCTATTGTACTGAGTGCTGTAATGAATAATGGTGTGCATGTGTCCTTTGGAATCAACATTTTTCTGTTCTGGGGATAAATACCCAAAACTTGAGTCATATGGCAACTCAATTTTAAGTTTACTAAGAACATCCTCATACTGTTTTCCATAGGGTTTGGACTCGAAAACAAGCATATCAGAGTTAACAATTCTGAAATCAAGAGACCCAGAATTTAATAACCAAACTTAAAATATTTTAAGTGTTGCGGTAGCCAGCTAAAGGGAGGGGAATGTAGGAGAGGGAATCTGGGGACCCATTTTACATCTAAAACCCAACTATGAATAACTTTGTAAATCATGGTGCCTTAAAAAAATAAAATTTGGAAAAAACATTATTAAATATATTTTTAAAGTAGAATGATATGAATTCATAAAATAAATTATAATCTAACTAGCATCTTTGTTTCTATTTTTTTAGCTTTTTGGGTCACATCTGGTGATCCACAGGGATTATTCCTGGCTCATGCACTCAGGAATTACTCCTGGTAGTGCTCAGGGGACATATGGGATGCTGGGAATTGAACCCGGGTCGGCCGCATGCAAGGCAAACGCCCTACCCACTGTGCTATTGCTCCAGCCCATGTGTTTTTAATTCGCTAAATTTTACTACATTTTATCATTTACACTCAAAAATTACTTAATAACGAGGGCTTAATTTTTTGTGCTTGGGTTTCGATTATACAATGATCAGATACCCATCCCTCCACCAGTGCCCATTTTCCACCACCATGGATAATATCCCCCCCACCCCCATCCCCCCATCCCCCCCGCCTTTGTGGCAGGTCAATCCCCTGTGTTCTCTCTCTCCTTTTGGGTGCTGTGGTCTGCAAAAGAGGCATTGAGTGGCAAACATGTTCAGTCCATAGTCTACTTTCGACATGCATCTCCCCTCCTGGGAGGATCCTCCAAACACCCTTTATTTGGTGCTCCCTTCTCTGAGATATCTTAGACTTTTTGAGGAAGCTTGGTCAAGCATTTACTTTCTAAGATGTCATTGACAACTTGAAAATAAATAAATGGATAAAATGCTTTGGTTGAACTAATCATAGTGAAGGACAAGGCACCTTCTCCCGGGAAGTATGGCCAGAGGCCTGCTGCACCTGAAGATGCATTGAAAACCTGAAACTTTATCTTACCGGCCATGCACACTGCCTCTCAGCTTGACGAGTAGATGATTATTTTTGTTGGACCTTTCAGCTGCTTCTCGGGCCTCCTGGACATTTTCCTGGCTTATACACACTCCAAGGAAGCATTTTGCTCATGGCTGGATTGACCTCACTTTATTCTGGATCTTTAAAAGAAGAATGTCAAATTGGTCAAAGTTAATTTGGGAGTATTTCCGTTCTATCAATCTTTGAAAATGAATTGCTTACACCTGTTTCTAGGGAGATTTCAGGAGGGAGTTTCCGTCTCAGATGATTAATATAGATAATGTCTTCTTCACTAACAAGGAATGCTAAAAATAGTACACAGAAGTGCCATTTTTAACTGTTTACAGTAAATTTGAGAGAAAAGAATAGTAACTAAACTTGCCTGTACGTCTTTGTTCATCCTCTCTTATTTAATATTCAGATGCACAAGAAAGTAAAAGATTTAGGGAACAAACAATAAATGTCAACACAATATTAAAAAAAATCAATTACTATTCCCATTTTACTACTGAAACAGGGCAACTCAATGAACTATTTCTAACCTATAATCTGGATCTTATTATGTTAAATATTAGTCTGCTTCCTACCCAAAATTGGCAAAATTAACTGGCAGTCAGTTCTATTAAAATATATTCCAAAATATTACTTAGTTTTACATAGTAACAACAAAGTCTCTAATAAATATTTAATTAAAATATTGCATCATTACTTCATACTCAACCTTGAATTTAATCTAAAACATAAAGCCTTGATCTTTTGTTTCATAAATATTTAATTGGACAAAACTCTTTTCCTTTTATAGTGTGAGTGAAAGTGAAACATGTTCTCTACTGCTAAAGTTATCCGTTGTGCTTGGCATTTAAATTTACTTTTTTAAACTTTTCAACCAAGGACCATTTCAATTCCAATGAGCATACTTTATCACATTTTTCAGATGATTACATTTTCTCTTTGAAGTTCTTTTTTTTTTTTAATTCTTCTGAAGCTTGAGACTATTTTCTATCTAGCTCTAACTTAAACACATGACATAGAGGTCAGGCAGAACTCATTCTCCCATTATTTGAGAATTTGAGTGGATAGCTGACTATATTGTTCAAGGAGTCTCATATTTTTAATATTATAAATCATAAAATATCAGCCCTCTGATTAGTGACATATATGACATATTATTCAGAATTTAATGTATTAATATGTTAATACTTAGTGAAGAGTAATGAAAATTCCTGGTCATAACTACTATTCCTCTAGGCTAAGAAATTGACTAATTTCTTTAAATGATAAGGTGATATGTAAACATCATTTGAGGATATTTCTTATATAAGAAAAGATCAATTTTTGTCTTATGTATTTTGTATAGTCAAATATATAAAGCAAATTGAAATTATTTATTTCATGTTTTCAGGTCAATCATGTGGTAATGCAATTTAATTACAATGTTATGTAATTTTAAAACCCTTATGGCATCACAACCTTTAAATTTTTATTCTCAGCAGGTAGAGAAATAATTTTCATGAATATTCATTAATATATTCAGGATGAAAGAATATTTCTTTATGAAAAAAAGTCTGGATTCAGCTGTTACATGAAATTTAGTTTTCCACACATAAAACAAAACTCTTTGCCTATATTTGGAACTAATTTTTTTTAAATCACGTATTCTATACCATCATTAACATAAACTATCCAAATAACACAAAATCTCCAAAATTGTAATCAAAATACTAAACCTAGTCTAGAACTGTTTTTGTTTGTTTTATAAACTTTAATATTTAAAACTAGACAACTAAGATACAAATTTGGAGTCTTAGTTTCTCTTAAAAGGTGAAAATTTAGAATAAAATAAGATTTCACATCTCCACATGGAAATCTTAAAATAGTATTAAGGAGTTACTGTCTCCTTGAAATAAAACATTCTATTTTCAGTAACCAAATACGTTTCCTCCTCCTGTACTGAAGCAGATTGCCAACTGTGGAGCTAGAACAAATTAATGATGACTGTAAACTACAAAAATTATCACAAAAGACTTATTTCCCTCCTTAGTTTAATGAGCTTGACTACTATAGGCAATTTATTTGTTACTCCTGATTGTACTACTTAATATTATGTTGGTTTGTTTATATTAGTTCTTACTTAAAATTTTTAATACCTATATATCTCTTAAATGATGATCCTCTTTATTCAGCCTCTTAAAACTACTACCTACTCTTTATGTACATACCAGAAACATATGTAACTACAACTAAATAACTGTTAAATTAATATTTAAATATTTTAAGTCAATATTCAGAAATAGATATAGTAATTGAAAGTTCCCATTGGTAGAGATATATCAGAAGAATACAATTTAGTTGATAATATGGTGAAATCATATAGGAAAAAGTGATGTTATTTCAACCAAATCAGTCAATGAATGGGAATAAAGTTAGGAACTTGCAATTTCATATAAAGATGATAACTGGAAGAGATAGAAAGCCATATGCTAGTTTATAAGCAGCATGCTTTGTGTGTGGATAATATAAGGTAAACAGTGTGATCAGTAAATCATAACTTATTTCCTTGCAGAAACACTGGTTTACAGGAGTATATATGGTTAAATGTTTTGTGGACTAAAAGGTAGCACATAATGTCACCTATATTCCAGGTCTAACCATAGGCCACTGGTCTCTACAAAACAGAGAGGAACTGCATTACAAAAGCCCTTGACTCACATACAAATAACTTAGGCATAATATTTTCAGGAGACTATTAGAAAAAATAAGTAGGTTGGTAGATAATAAAATTAGTAATAGGATTTAGTAAAAACATACTTCAGTGATTTTATTTTGTATACACACCTCAACAGAAGGATACAATTAGGGAGATAATGCAATAATAATGAAAAGAAAGTTTTAGAGCCTAAGATAAAGTGGGTATAATTACAAAATAACAGGGATTTTTTACCTTTATTAACTCCTCATTGAGTATGTGTCTAAAGTCGCTTATTTTGATATTGTGTTTAGCTAAATATAAAAATGCTCTAACTTCAAAAACTTTGTATTAGTCTTTCAATTTCGACAATCATCTGTATTCAAAACACCTGAAGGTTTTATAAATATTTTTTAATTCCACATAATTTCAAGTTTTTCCAGAACAATTTTTTGAACAGGTTTTCATTTCTTTCTACGTTATGCTCTTGGATCCTTTGTCATACATTAACTGTCCAAATATATGAAGCTGTTCTGAGTTTCCAGTTATAGACTCTTAGGGACAGAGCGACAGTACAGTGGTAAGGAGCTTGCCTTGCATGCAGCTAATCTGGTTTCAATTCCTGGTTCCCCCTGTGGTCCTGTGAGCCCAACCAGGATTGACCCATGTGCAGAGCCAGGAATAAGTGATCCCTGAGTGTAGAGCACAGCTGGCTGTGGCTCAAAACAACAACAGACTCAATCTCTCAATTATTAGCCTCAAAATTTGTTTTGATTTTAGTACCACACTTATTTTATTCCTATTACTGATAACATACAGCTATGAGCCTCCTATATTTTTATTACAAGATTATGTTGTCTGGTGAATTATATAGGTGCATACAAATCTTAGTAGTATTTGGTTTATGTCCTTAGAGGATGCTATTAGCTTAAAATTCCATTTTGTTATGAATTACTGGCTTACACCAAGTCAAATTTTTGCCAAGTAAAACTATAAGACCCAGATTTATAAAAAAAAAGTTTACAGAAAATACATATAGAAGTACTTATATAATTATATGAAGTTTGTATTAAATTTCAAGCAAAAAAGAAAAAGTGGAAAATCATTAATAATATAGTAAATCACAGTGTTTCAAATAAAAATAAATAAAATAAAAATAAAGAAACCTATCTGGATTCGTGATTTGGAGTTTGACTACTCTTACTTTTCTAGTAAATGGTACTATATTTGATTTGAGATTACAGTAAATTTTTATATTAATGGTTTTTGTTGTCTTCCATGGATATTGATTTTTATATTTTCTCTTGAGGGGCCAAATGCATGAAGCTATCTAGCTTCTGACAAGAATAAGAGAGGATTGAAGATTCCTGATTGGCTTTATCTATCTGTTATCCCTCTTTTTGGGGACCCCAATACTGGGACTTGGTAATATACCTGTTTTTTACTGAACCTTAAAGGAAAACATATAAAAACAAATAAAGATGTAGAAGACATATAAAGCCATGTGACAAAATAAAAATTATATTTTGGGCTGGAGTAATAGCACACCGGCTAGGGCGTTTGCCTTGCATGCAGCCGACCCGGGTTCAATTCCCAGCATCCCATATGGTCACCAGGAGTAATTCCTGAGTGCATGAGCCAGGAATAAACCCTGTGCAAAGCCAGATATGACCCAAAAAGAAAAAATATATATGTCTTTGTGGAGAAAATGCAATATTTTAGATATCACCATGCAAATATTTCAGAAAAAAATCATACAACTCAGTCAAAATACGTTTAAATGCTCATTTATAGAGTCTAGTTATTGTGTGAACTCTGGTGAAGAACAATTGGAACAGGAATCGCTTTCAAAATATCAAACAAATACATACTGATAATTTACTCACTACAAAGGGAATAACTGCATTTCTCTGAAAATACACTAAGAATAAATAAAAAACTGACATAAATTGGGTTGGGGTAAGATTTTAAACAAAGATTATCCTGGGGAGAGATTAAAATTTAAATTATTATGTTGTATTTTGTTGTATTTTTATTCCTTGTAGTGCTTGGAGCCTACTCCTGGCTCTGTGCTCAATATTCATTGTTAGTGGTGCTTGGGGAACCAAATATAGAGTCAGGGATCAAATTGGAGTCAGCATTATACAAGGCAAAGCCCCTAATCCATGAAATATCTGTCCACAATGGCTTAAATTTCTAACATATTTTCACGGACATACATACAATATCACAATGTACTTCAGTGGAAATTTCAGACTAGGAACTTTGTCAGTTCTATTAATGTATTCTCGTAGTTTGGGAACTTTACTTGATTTGGAATATAGTCTCATGGTTTCGTTATTCCTTCCCTCTTCACGCTCATTATAATTTCTGAATATTTTCCCTGAACAATTATCAATTTTCAGTAGAATATACACTTAAAAAGCATTTTCTTTGCGACCAAGAGAGAAAATATTCATAGTTAACATTTAGTTGTTCTGATCTATTCTGCAAGACTGAAACTTATTTTTTAAAATAATAGTTTCATAATAGTAATAAGTGCATTGTACTGCTTGCTAAATAATTTATGTAAGGTTTACATTTAAAAAGAGAATTGAATAACTCAACACCAAAGCCAAATAATATGCTGCATCTAAAATTAAAAATAACACTTAGCTTGAAAAATCTTAAACATACCTTAAAAGCAAATATTGTGGGTGAATACACGTATATGTGTTCCAAAATGAATAAATATTCCTTGACAACTATATAATTATGTTCTATAAAAATATATAATATATGTATGTGAGTAATATGTACATATATTTAACTCAAGCAAGATAATCTGGTCCAGTAAATGGCCTATTTTTAAACATATAGTACAAATGTTTTACAGTTCTTTCAGAAAAATATAATGAACAGGTTTTATGTAATGATTAGTCAATATATGTTTACAGAAATAATTAAAAACTCAGAGACCTGGACCCTACGAAAACAGAATGAGAACGCTATTTGTGTCTCCCAAAGAGGAATCGAAAGAGCTATGCTTGGAGTATCATGCTTCACTCAAGCGAGAGAAGGAATCCGGAGTTCCAACCCCCGTTGATGGTCAAGAATCAGGGACGCCGTCTCATTTGCCAAGGCGTCAAAATTCAGATGGGCTGACATGTATGAGATTTGGAGACGACTGCTGGACTAGAGCCATTACCGACTGGATTCCATGGGCCGTCAAAAGAACACCAAGCTGCCCACCTATGAGATGGTCAGACTTCTTTGTCAAGACCCTGAATGAACAGTTTGAGGCTCTTCGTGTTCCTGGAGCAAGCAGATGCCATTAGGCTATGCTAGCACATGACAGGGATGTATGGAGACGTTATTGGCGCCCGCTTGAGCAAATCAATGAGCAATGGGATGACAAGTGATACAAGTGAATTGAAAACACTGAATAATTATTTGATAATTTAGGCTTTTTTTAAAATTTTTTTTTATTTATTTATTGAATCACTGTGGGAAAGGTTACAAAGCTTTCAGGTTTAGGTCTCAGTCATGCAAATATCAAACACATTTCCCTTTACCAATACTTATTTTTTACCATGAAGAACCTCAATAAAACCCCATCCCCACCCCTCCCAGTCCCTGTGAGGCAGATGAATTCTAGTTAACACTCTATCTGCTTTGATTAGATTCACTGTTTCAATAAAAGATTCACCACTATTATTTAGAGTTTACCCACCCCCCCCAAATCAGACATGCTGAAAAAGCATTGTGAAGTGATTTGCTTTCTACAGCTGGGTTCAAGAATTAAATGTTGGTTTTGGATTTCTGCTATTTTACCTATTGACCATGGAAGTATTTCTACTGAAAGTCAGATAGTTAAGAAATTGGTTTCTGTGTTCTGGAGTCGTGGCCGTGCTGAAGAGCCGCTCATGGGGGGCAACTGGTGGCCTCGGTAGGGCGTGAAGGGCGGACCGAAACGCCCACCTTCCCATGGGCTTTTAGTCGCCCCCACACCCCCGGCTCATACCTGCTGTCCACAAGGCTCCCATTCGGCCGCCATCTTTCTTTTCAGAGAGGAGAGGGTGAATGGGGCAACACCCTTTCCCCTCCGGCAGACTTGATGGCATGGATTAACGCATAGTCCGTTCACTCTTCTGCTCCAAGCTGCCGGGTTCTGCATTAAGTCCTTGTGCTTCTGGGGCCGTGGCTGTGCTGGAGAGCCGCTCGCGGGGAGCAACTGGTGACCTCGGTAGGGCGTGAAGGATGGACCGGAACGCCCCCTGACCCATAGTCGCCCCCACACCCCCGGCTCATACCTGCTGTCCACAAGGCTCCCATGTGGCCGCCATCTTTCTTTCCAGAGGGAGGAGGGCGGAAGGGAGCAACACCCTTTCCCCTCCGGGCAGACATGATGGCCTGGATTAATGCATACTCCTTTCACTTTTCTGTTCCAAGCTGCTGGGTTCTGCATTAAGTCCTTGTGCTTCTGGGGCTGTGGCCGTGCTGGAGAGCCGCTCGTGGGGGGCAACTGGTGACCTCGGTAGGGCGTGAAGGATGGACCGGAACACCCCCCTTCCCATGAGGTTTTAGTCGCCCCCACACCCCCGGCTCATACCTGCTGTCCACAAGGCTCCCATGCGGCCGCCATCCTTCTTTCCAGAGAAGAGAGGGTGAATGGGGCAACACCCTTTCCCCTCCGGCAGATAATTTAGGCTTTTAATAATTTTCTCTTTTAACATTTATATGTCCCTGACATTTATATCATCAGTAAATGCTAAATTGCAGCCTTTATATAAACAATTATAAACTAAAATAATATGACAATATTTGAATTGGTGTATTAGAATGAGATTCTCACCCAAGATTTTTCCTTTTCTTTTAACCAATAAAAAATCCAAGTACATAATTTTTTAATGTCTTAACAGCCAGAATATGTCATGAATCAGTAGAAAGGGTCAGCAAGATTTATTAATATCATCTTCCCTCTATTCTCTGGTTTATAGTTTCTCTTATATATTCATTTAACAAGAATAAAACATCCAGGGAGCATGATACGTGTTAGTTCTTGTTAATTATCCTAAAACATGGCAGGAGTTAAATTAATAAGTATGTGGAGAAATACAGTATGAATGGAAGAATTCTCATCTTATAATTTAAATGGTAGCTACCAAGGGCATCCTGATTTTTAGCTCACCTGATTTTCAGTTACACTTGAAACCTTATCCATACTTTGGGATTTGACTTGTACACTTTTCCTTGCTCTGATTCAAACTGAAATTCAAAATGCATGTAACACAATACTAAACAATAATATTTAAGTGATCGAGAAAAATAGTGTGCAAGTAAAATTGGAGAAAATGTCTACTCTGAGATTTCAAGGGAAAACTCTGCAGTTTAGGAAATAATCTAAACAGATTAAGTACAGATCTAAGTACATTAACAAACTTTATGGAGAATTTTTTCTAATATCTCAGTATAAAATGATGACAACATGCCCAAAAAATTCAATAGCTAGAGCTGAATGGGGAATACTCCCTAAAATTCTTGATAGGCAACGTGAATGTCTAGAGATCTGAGTGATTAGATATATTAAAACAGATAAACATGTTTCAAAGTTATTCTTATAAATACTAACCAGTTATTAGGTCCAAATGCTGGCATACACCTTAAATAAAAGAACAGTTTATGTTTTGCATACTACTATATGCATTCATTTTTCAAAGAGAATAAATATTGTCCTAGGGAAAATGAGATGTTGAACAAGTGGGCTATACCAGAACACTTCATGATTTTCAATGGGAAAACTAGAAAAAAATGATCAAATAACTTTAAATTTATGTTATGTAGCAAAAATATGATACCTCTATATGATATAAAGTATTTATAGATAAATACAATTTAAAAATTAAGGTATGAATGAACCATTAGGATTAATGTGCTCAAAATGATGTCATATTTGTATAAATTTTCATGTACAGAACCTATAAATGAAGACAAGTACAGACTTGTTCTGCATTATATCATTAAACCTATATCAGTAATATTAATAAATCATAAAATCTGTGATTCACAAAATTAGAAAAACCTTTGCTGTACTGGAAATTCTATTTCTAGCACTATAAACTTCATATAGCTGTACTATAGCTAGCAGACTATTATCCAAAAGCCCAAAAAATATTATAGTGGATAAGGCACTTTCTAAATGGACCCAGATTTGATTCGTGGCATCAGATGTGGTCCCCCAATCACAGTTAGGAGTAATCTCTGAGCACAGAGTAAGGAGTAGGCTCTAAGCACAATCAAGTGTGATTAAAAAAACAAACAAGCAAACAAAACCCCATAACAATAACAATCATCCATTTGTTGCTCATCAAGAGAATCATCATTGTTGCTCAGCCAAACAGAGCCCCGGCAGCCAAAACCTCCACACTCCAAGCACCCACCATGCTCATAGACACAGAAAGAGCCTCATCGAGAAACGAATCTGTTGAAAACCTTAGGTATGCGGGTCTGTTGACTAAAACCTACAGACTCTCATGAAGTTGGGGATGGAATGCCTCCCCCCATTCTTCTCTTTTTCCAGGAGCCTGACAATCATGTCCAGAAATTGTCTTCAGCACCATATAAACTCGTTAACCAGCCATGATCCAGAGACTCAAAAATAAATCTCAGAAGAGATCAACAAGCTGCAAAGATGCCTCCAGATCCCAAAGTCACCATCCAGTTAAAAAGTTAATTCCAGCTGTATCCCTCTATTCAAAATTTCAGAATTTCTGGAGCATGCAGTTGCAAATGCAACATCTCAGACTCCACTACCGATGTACGAGAAGTAGCACAACACATTGGATGGGAGGTAAAGTAGAAGACAACCAATCACAAATAAGGAAATATTAATGCACAAGGCTTAACCTGTAACAATCTATTTCTAAGTAGTCTCTTATACAAGCGCTCAATTGTTCCAAGGTGAGATAAAATAATCTTCACACATTTTCTTCTAAGGAAATTTTTTTGATCCCTTATAGCAAATTGTTCATAACAAATAATATAAAGTAAATTTTATAGGGCCTATTGGGGCAGACTTGGGTGGTGGTTGGGAAATTTGAAAATAATGTTGATGGGAAGGTTGCAAAGATGATGGGATTGGTGTTGGAATATTGAATGGTGACCAACTTAAAAAAATATAAAAGAGAAGCCTGGTCCAAACTGAGCATACATAGATGACTGTACAAAATGAAACTAAATTTACTCCTTTTTTCTGAATATCTTGCTTGCTCTGGGCATATTTATTTGAGACATTTGTCTTTACAACATAATCTTGTCTTTTTCATAGATTCAGAGCACTAGATTGGCTATTCCTCCCAGGTTTAGAACAAAAGTTTCAGAAAATAAATAAAAACAAGCTAAGCATCTTATGATCTAGACTAAAATCGGTAATACTCAGTCACTTTTTTCCAGTTTTTTGACCAAAACAAGTCATATGACTAAACCTAATATCAAAGAATAATACAGTGTATTCACAAAGATGATAAAGTGTAAATATGTATTGATAATATGCAAATGAAATATAAAAAATTACATATGATGTTTTGTTAACATACAAAAACTGTAAAAGTATCTCTGAAATACTTGGGCTACTCATAAGTGGGGAATATATCTAATAAAGTGGAGTGTCTCATATAATAGACAAACTACATTATTATTAATGTCTATAGACATTATTATTAATGTCTAATAATAAACACATTATAAATTTGTTGTACCTTGAGTAAAAGACAATTATAAAATAATGTGGATTGGAGGTAGCCTAGGGATGCTGGTCCTTGATACACTTTGGTGGTAGAGAGGTAAGCTAACTTGGTACAGCAAAACCATAAACATCAGTATAATTATAATAATGTAACTCAAATTAAAATCATTATATTTTTAAATGAGTATTTCAAAGGGAGGGGATATGTCTAAGTCAACCTTAAGACAATGGTGGAGGAACACTGCACTCGTGGTGGTTAGAGAATTGGAACACCGGATACCTGAAATTATTACAAACAATATTGTGAATGACAGCTCCTACATAAAAACTGAGGGGTGAGGAAGGAATGCAAAATAATATTGTACTCTAATGGTTCCAGAAGCAAGTATTCCTTTAGTTATCTGCTGTACCTGGGGGCAGGATGTTGAAATGGTTCCTTGAAAGAAAAAGAAAAGAAACAATGGGGCAAGCAATCTAGTCTAATCTTGTAAATACACTGCTTTTTAAAAAGTCTTTTGACTAGCAATAGACCTTTTTCACAAAATTTAGCAGAACACACCTAGTTTTTAAGAAATATTCATGGTAAATAAAAACTTTTATGATGCCATGGAAAGTATCACAAAGATTACATAGTTCTATGAGCATTTATTAGTTTTTAAAAACTGTGATAACAAAATACTACAGACTGAGTGGCTGAAATATCAATTTCCCCTCAGTTCTGTCCCTGCTGTGGGGTAGAAGTCTATGACCATGGTGCCAATAGAATTCGTTTCTGCTAAGAGTTTTCTTCTTGACTTGTGTGGTTACAAAGTATTACTAGAGGTGTCTACTATATATTAAGGCTTTATGGCATAGTATATTAGCACCACTGTTGTAAATTCACTTTGCTATTGATCAAAACAATTTGACGCCTGAAGTTTGCTGATTTTGAGGGAGGTATTCACATGAACTTTATGTGAAGAGGAGAGGAGAGTAAAAGAGATTTAGCTGTTGATATCTCTCTTTTACAAAGACACTATTTCTCTTGGATCAGAGACCCACCCTTATGACTACACTTAGCACAGCACTGTCCTCCCGTTGTTCATCAATTTGCTCAAATGGGCCCAGTAACGTCTCCATTGTGAGACTTGTTACTATGTTTTGTATATCGAATACTTCATGGGTAGCTTGCCAGGCTTTGCTATACTCTCGGTAGCTTGCCGGGCTCCCCAAGAGGGGTGGAGGAATTGAACCCGGTTCGGCCGGCCGGCCCTGCACAAGGCAAATGCCCTACCGCTGTGCTATTGCTCCAGCCCTCAACTGCATTTAACCTAAATTATTTATTTAGAGGCCTTATCTCAAAAAATATGTAATGGTTCATGGTGAGGTATTAGGGATTCAATATAAAAATATGGAATGAACATTCTGATTATACAGTAATGGAGCATACAATTAATAATTTTAAATTGAAAATCTTCTTCCTTTCTACTGAAAGCATCCCTATTTCTTTTTTTTTCCTTTATATATATTTACGTAGGAGTACTGCTATTTATTCAGCCACTGATTAGCTGATTGAATTGTGCATGAACTGCACCTTATTTTTTTATTTTTTTATAATTTTATTTATTGAATCACCATGAGAACAGTTACAAAGCTTTTGGGTCTAAGTCTCAGTCATGCAATGAAACACCCATACCTTCACCAGTGCCCATTCTCCACCCCCAACAACCCCAGTATACCCCCATCCCACATCCTCCCCCTACCTGTGGGGCAGATGATTTCCACATTACTCTCTCTCTCTACTTTGATCACATTCAATATTTCAACACAGACCCACTATTATTATTTGAGATTTTACCCCAACACTAAGATCAGCTGAAAAGGCAACCGCAGACGATTTGTTTTCTATTGCTGGTTATGAATAACATATGATGTCGCATGGCTGCAGAAGTGGCCCCGTGATTTTGAAATTCCAAAATTTTAACATTTAAATCTGGAGGGATTTCTGCCAAAATCTGCTGGGTTCCGAGATTTGCTCCTGAGTCTCTAGGATCATGACCGATAAGCAGCTTGATCAGGAGCCAGAGAGGCCGTTTGTGGATGATGACTTGGGGTCTCATTAGGGTGGGGAGGATAGGACCAGCTCCAACCCCATCCCGTGAGACCCAAAATGTCTCCTCACTGCGGGCCCAAACCTGACTGTCCAATAGCCTCTGGAGGATGATGGCACCAAGACACCAGGGGGAAGCAGGCGGAGGGAAAACACCCTTCCCCCCTCCCCCCCCCCCCCGGGGTGGTGCTGGCAACAGTAACCTACTGTGGGGTCTGGACGCATTTCTGCCAAAAGCCGCCAGGTTTTGAGATTTGTTTCTGAGTCTCTGGGATCATGACCATTAAGCATCTTGATCAGGAGCCAGAGAGGCCATTTGTGGGCAATGACTTGGGGTCTCATTGGGACAGGGAGGACAGGACCGACTCCACCCCCATCCCGTGAAACCCAACAAGGTTTGTCACTGCGGGCCCAAGTCTAACTGTCCAATGGCCTCTGGAGGATGACTGCCACCAGGCCACCAGGGGGAACAGCCCAAGGCATGAAACCTATTCCCACCTGGTTGGCCCAGCACCGAAAATCTACTGCAGGGACCAGACGCATTTCTGCCAAAAGCCGTTGGGTTTCAAGATTTGTTTCTGAGTCTCTGGGATCATGGTCATTAAGTAGCTCAATCAGGAACCAGAGAGGCTGTAAAATCTTATCACGCCGAAGGTTGTATGTTCACGGGCTCACTGGCCGGCACTGTTTCACCGCCTGCGTTCGGTGCTCTTGAGCCACTGTGTGTGGCCTGGATCGGAACGGCTGTTGGCCAAGGGCAGACGGAAGAAAAAACGGGGGCCAGGCCGGTCTATATCAATAGTAGTTTATTCCAATCCTCTTCACTCCTGTCTTTCTCTGCCTCCTTCTCTCCTGGGCCCCAGTCTTGGAAGCTCTCTCCTTCTGGCTCTGACTCTGGATCTCTGGAGCCCAAGCTCTCTCACTTCTGACTCCCTTTCCAAGCTTATGTCTTAGTTTATATAGCAGTCACATAAGGCGGTGACATAAAGGTGGGTTGAATACTGACGAATCAACAAAGAGAGGTAAAACCACTCCTCCAGGAGATTAACTCAAGGATAAAATCTCATCTACAGAGATTACTTCAGATTACTAGGAGATCCACCCAAGGGTGGGATCCCAACAAGGGTGTATTCTTCCTTCAGTTAGTAATCTACTTAAATAGTTGTAATAAATCTACTTCTAATATTTCTAGCAATGTCATTCTGTATGAGCACAATAAGAGATATAAATTTAGTTTGGTTCTTCCTGAGAACATCTCACTATACATTTCGCAGTCCTCAGGCCAGGTTAATCTTCCTAGCTCCAGCAGGGTCCTAGTCTCGTCGTTACTTACTTTTGGATCATGACAGCATTTGTCCATGATCATGCCCTCAACTTATAGTTGAGTATCGTGGCTCTTTGTCCTGGCCCATTTCGATGCCAGGGTAGCTCACTGCTTGCCCTGGGTCCATTCAGTCCCTCGTCGGGACCCTGCTTTTGGGGTGCTAGGAACTAAGGGCAACTGAGTCAAGAAATCAGATGCCCAGGAGTAAATATTATTTGGAGTCAATCAACTCCCAAGTTACAAAGCATAATATTAACTGTCTTCTTGTGTCCACACAGAAAGTACATTGCTTACAATACAAGTTCAGTGTTCTTAGATGGGTGTGACCTGACAAACCTAAGCTACCTGAGGAAGGACAAAAGAGTGTTATCCTACAAGAGGCCATGCCTCCAATTATATAGCTGAGCCGGAGGTAGTTTGTGGGTGTGTTTCCCACATACCTAACTTTTGGCCATTTACTTTCTTGGTAAACATTGCACCAAGGTTTTTTTTTTAAATTTTTATCAGTTAAACACCATGAGGTACAGTTATAGATTTACAATTTTTTTGTGCTTGGGTTTCGATTATACAATGATCAAATACCCATCCCTCTACCAGTGCCCATTTTCCACCACCATGGATAATATCCCTCCCACCCCCATCCACCCCATCCCACCCTGCCTCTGTGGCAGGGCATTCCCCTTTGTTCTCTCTCTCCTTTTGGGTGTTGTGGTCTGCAAAAGAGGCATTGAGTGGCAAACATGTTCAGTCCATAGTCTATTTTCAACATGCATCTCCTCTCCTGAGAGGATCCTCCAAACACCCTTTATTTGGTTCTCCCTTCTCTATCTGAGCTGCCCTTTCCCCTAGAATGCCCGGCTGGCCTCTAAGCTATGGAGTAATCCTCCTGTGCCCCAATTTTTGGGGTCTGGCCAAAAGCACAGCAGCAATTTGGGGTATCTGGAAGTCTGAAGCACCATCAGGCTGCTGATGCACTAGCCTCACAGATTGACCTGCTGGCGGCACCATAACCCCGCATTCCTATTTCTTATCTGTTATACTGAGTGAGAATGCAGTCAATGAGAAAGAAAAGGGTCAGGATTTATATTAATCACTTAATCACTTAACTTCCCGTTAGTCGTCGATTTGCTCGAGCGGGCGCCAGTAACGTCTCCATTTGTCCCTGTCGCGTGTTAGTGAAAATTTTTTTTTCTTTACCCATGCCTCTTAACCAATGAGCAATTATTAATGTAGCATATGCTGAGCATTTTTGACCAAAAAATCTGATGCGTTGCTCTATATAATACATGTAGTATTTTAAAAATTACAGAAAAATTTTATTACAAACATTAAATTGAATGATGAATAGGAACATACTGATGATTATATTTAGATAGTTGCTTTAATATATTCAAATTATTAATAATTAAACTCTGACTTCAAAATCCAACTTCTCACAGAACACTTCACAAAGGGCCCAAAACATTTAATTTCACTAATTTAAACTTCAGATATTTATTCATAATATACAGCCTACCACATACATATTTTTAATAATAGATACATAATAAAAATATTAATAAACTGAGAAAGAATCATGGTTTTAATAGAAAATTTTTTCCTTAATTATATTGTACAAAGAACAGCATGATTATGCCCCCAAATGACAGGGTTTGAATTGTGTTTGTTATGTTTATTATCACTTACTGTGATATATTGATAAGTGCAAGTGTCATAACCAAGTGTTAATAAATTATAATTCTCACTGTGGGATGAATTTCTTGACACAAATTCCTAAGAAAAAATACAGAAAATGAAAATATTATTCAAATGTCTAAGTTGGAATTCCTAGTTAAAAGTTCTACTCTATGTTTCATAATGCAGAAACGTCCAGAAATCTATGTGCATGGGTTGAAAAATGCAGTTCCTATTGCTGAAATGCTGGTCTTTACCATAAGTAGTGTTTAAATTGATTGTAATATAAACTGAGAATAAGTTTCTCTTGTAAAATTTAAAATTACATTTTTCTTAATTTATGAAAATTTAACAGATGGTTCTTGTTTAGTGTATCAAGAAGTATATCTTCACTGTATTTTAAATTTTCTCTGGAACATTTGGTCCTAGATAACCCAACACTTAAAAAACTCTTTGAATATGTCAAATATGTCTTGGTTATTGTATATAAAAATTATTTAATATCATATGGAAACTGTATTTTTTAATATTTTAAGGCATCAATAACTGAGTTCAACATATCTAATATAAAGTTCATTTTATAACTTACCTGAGATGAATGTCCTCATTTCTCTTGTTTCCTTTTACCCATATCCCTAGAGCATATTTGGTATTTTTGTAAATCATTAGATAACTCAACAAAACTACATGATCTTTCACACTTATTTTTAAAACAAACAAATGTGGCAATTAATTATCTCACTTTCAGACCTACTAAGTAACCAGGGGTCACTTATGAATTCTTTAAGCCTTATTGAAGTTAGATTGTATAAATGTTATTTAGAGTCATTTTTTAAATGATTCATTTCCATGACAAAGTCCTTTTGTATTATATTTGGGTAAAAAATATAATTTTCTCCAATACACAGGCTTGAGAGACTGACACACTCTACTATACAATTATCAAAGGTAACACGAAAGGGAATATTTTAGGAAACTTAAGGTAAAAGGTAAGATAAAGGCCCTCCCGTTGATCATCGATTTGCTCGAGCGGGCCCAATAACGTCTCCATTGGAGACTTTGTTGTTACTGTGTCTGGCATATCGAATACTCTCGGTAGCTTGCCGGGCTCTCCGAGAGGGGCGGAGGAATCGAACTCGGGTCGGCCATGTTGGCCGCTTGTAAGGCGAACGCCCTACCTGCTGTGCTATCGCTCCAGCCCTATAGAATACGCCATGGGTAGCTTGCCAAGCTCTGCCATGTGGGTAGGATACTCTCAGTACCTTGCTGGGCTCTTTGAGAGGGACTGAGGAATCGAACCTGGGTCAGCCACGTGCAAGGCAAACGCCCTATCTACTGTGCTATCACTCCACCCACAGGAACACAGGAAACTTAATATTAATATTATTCCAGTTATCCACTACTACCTAACAATGTAAAATCAGCCTAGTTAGGATAGATAAGGGATCAGCATGACAGTAATAGAAATGATTGCTCTGGACAAGAACTGAGTTCTGAAAGTAGATAAAGGGATATGTGTGATAAACTTTCAGCATCTGTATTGCAAAACATAATGCAAAAGGAAAGAGAGGAGAAGAAAGAAAAAAGAGGAGAAGGAGAAAGGAAAAAGAGGATGAAGAGGAGGAGGAGAAGTAGGAGGAGGAGAGGAAGAAGATGAAGAAGAAGAAGAAGAAGAAGAAGAAGAAGAAGAAGAAGAAGAAGAAGAAGAAGAAGAAGAAGAAGAAGAAGAAGAAGAAGAAGAAGAAGAAGAGGAAGAGGAAGAGGAAGAGGAAGAGGAGGAGGAGGAGAAGAGGAGGAGGATGTAGATGAGGACAAGGAGAACAAGGAGGAGGAGGAGGAGGAAGAGGAGGAGGAGGAAGAGGAGGACGAACATTGGTGGTGGAAAATGTACACTAGTGGGTGTGGGAAAATTATGTAAGTGAAACTCAACCATGAGCAACCTTGTAACTGTGTATCTCACTGTGATTCACTGTCACTGTCACTGTCCTCCCGTTGTTCATTGATCTTGCTTGAGTGCGCTCAGTAAGATCTCCATTGTGACAATTGTTACTGTGTTTGGTATTACTTGATCACTTGATCCCCCATTATTCATCGAATCACTCAAGAGGGTGCCAGTAATATCTCCATTCATCCCTGTTGCGTGCTAGCATAGCCCAGTGGCATCTGTTCGTTCTAGGAACATGCAGAGCCTCAAATCGATCATTCAGGGTCTTGACGAAGAAGTCTAATCATCTTGTAGGTGGGCGTCCACGCAAACTTTTGAAGTCCTGTGGAATCCATTCAGTAAAGGCTCTAGTCCAGCGGTTGTCTGTAAACCTCATTACGTGTCCAGCCCATCTGATGTTTGATGCCTTGGCAAATGAGACAGCATCCCTGATTCTTGAGCATTGACGGAGATCAGAACACCGGATTCTATCTCTTATTTGAGTGAATCATGATATTCCAAGCATAGCTCTTTCGATTCCTCTTTGAGAGACCCGAATAGTGTTCTCATCCTGTTTTCGTAGGGCCCAGGTCTCTGAGGCATATGTTAATGCAGGAAGAACAGTGGAATTGAAGAGATGTGCTCATAGCTGGAGGTTCTTTGTCCTCTTAGTTATTTCTTCAATGCTCTCGAAGGCATTCCAAGTCGCTCTCTTCCTCCTGCGCAACTCAGGTGCCAGGTCATTCATCATGTTGATTTCTCGACCTGGTATATATAACTGTTGCATTCGGAGATGATGGTTCCATTGAGATCGAATGGAGCATCAGGAACAAGGCTGTTTCTCATAAACATTGTCTTCGTAAGATTCAGCTTTAGTCCGACCTTTCCACACTCACGGTCGAAGTCGGTCAGCATTTGTGCCGCTTGGCTGAGGTTTGGTGTTATTAGAACGAGTTATCATCAAAGCAGAGGTGGTGTAGTTGCCGATCATCTATCTTCCCTCCCATTCTTTCCCATTCCAGTCATCGCATGATGTTCTCGAGGGTGGCACTGAAGAGTTTTGGTGAAATGGTATCACCCTGCCGAACCCCTCTCTTGATATGGATGATTACTTCTTTGTAGAATGGTGAGATCTTGGTAGTGAATCCGCAATAGAGCTCACGAAGGATCCTGATGTATTGAGTTTGTACGCCCTGATTGGCTAGGGCTTCCATGACCGCTTCCGTCTCAACAGAATCAAAGGCCTTCTTTAAATCAATGAACGTTAAACAGAGCGGCATCTTGAACTCCTAAGAAACCTCAATGAGCTTAGTAATCGTGTGGATATGGTCGATGGTACTGAATCCTTTTTGGAATCCGGCTTGTTCACATGGTTGTCCTTTATCTAGTGTTCTGCCAATCCTATTCAGGATGACTCGAGTGAACAACTTGTAGATAAAAGACAATAGGCAGATTGGGTGATAGTTGCCAATGTCGTGGATGTCTCCCTTCTTATATAGTAGTACAGTCCTGCTGGTTTTCCATTGGGATGGAACCTTGCATTCAGACAGGTAACGTGTGAAGGGCAGAGCCAGTGTATCGATGATTACTGATGGTAAGTTCTTCAGGTGTTCAGGTTTGATCTTGTCTGGACCAGGGTCATTAAATCAATGACATATTATTGGTATATCAAATAAAAAATTCAAAAGATAAAGTAAAAAATAATAATGATTTCTTTAGTGGTGTTGGAATGATGTATGCATGGAACTATCTTAACAGTATTATATACAACATAGTGCCTTAATAAATGCTTTAATAAAACACTGAGAATTAAAAAAGTTAAAATAAATATTTTGTACAATCTTGAAAATAAAATTAGATGATAGAGTATATAAATCTAGCATGCATTCGGTCCTGAATTCTATCCCTTGTATTGTGTCTCTTTTTGTCATTGTCAAGGGTACCTCTGGTGGCCGCAAGAATATTCATAGAACCAAATTTGAAGAGTAGTTGGCATTTTGTCATTGTTAAGAAGAAGCACTAGTTCATGATGCTGAGTCTCACCTCTGCAAGCACTTAAAGACATGACATCGTATGCTTCAGTTATACTATATTCTCATTTGTCATCTAAAAGCTTTAAAGGTGTGTATAACTTCATAAAGTAAAATAAGGAAAAAAAGTGGATGGAAGGCCTTTTCTCTCTGTAATCTTTGTGAAATATTTACCTCTACTTTAAGATTAATAACATAGATTCCTGACAACTCCTTTCTTCTCCTACTACATAAATCTAACAATGCCAAGTATCATCTTTTTATCAAGGACTTAGCTTTTGGAGGACAATTGAGTAGTTCTAAGTGAAATTTATTGCTAATTCATTGAAATTATAATTCCATGTATTAAAGATGTATGTTGGATGGTATAACTCATGGTAAAGGAAGGTGGAATTTTTACCACCAACCTGTGAATACTAGATACCAAGAGATCTAGGAAGCACGTAAGGTCATATTTATTCTGAAGTATATAAAGTACCAGAAACATGTTAATATAATACAAAATCGAAAATCATCATTACTTTTCATTGCTTTCTAATTTTTAAAAAACCTATTTTTATTTTTTTAATATTTCATGGAGAGATTATGAATTGCAAAATATAATTAGAACATTTTAACAAATTATTTGGGAAACACTTCCTTCTTGATTTTGATGCCCTATAAAATTGAATTTTAGCATGAAAAGACCTTTACCAGGGAAGCAAAAATAAAAAAAAAAAGCAGAGACCAGGAAAGGTAGAGTAATATGAATGGTTTAAAAGCATGCACACTGCTTTGAAGAAATATTTTGTTTTGAGAAAGTTAAATACTGATGTCGTGGGTTTCAATCAATTTTCAGTAAAAACGATTTTAAAGAAAATATTTGACAATTTTATATGGTTTACTTATTTTTCCAAAATGCCAACAAATTATCTAAACTTGATCATGTGATCACACTGTTTCCAACCAGGGACCTTTAACGTGTTAGGCAAATGTGATAACCACTACACTATGGAAACACCGCTGGAGTGATAGCACAGCGGTAGGGCATTTACCTTGTGCACAGCCAGCCTGGCCGAGCCAGGATTGATTCCTCTGCCCCTCTCAGAGAGCCTGGCAAGCTACTGAGAGTATTCAATATGCCTACCACAGTAACAAGAAGTCTCACAATGGAGATGTTACTGAGCCCACTCGAGCAAATTGATGTACACTGAGAGGACAGTGACAGACAGACAGTGATCACTTGATCACTTGACATCCCGTTACTCATCGATTTGTTCGAGCAAACGCCAATAACGTCTCCATTCGTCCCTGTCGCATGCTAGTGTAGCCCAATGGTGTCTGCCTGTTCTAGGAACACAAAGAGTCTCAGATCAATCATTCAGAGTCTTGACAAAGAAGTTGTCCATCTCGTAGATGGGCAGCCATGCAATCTTTTGATGTCCCGTGAAATCCAGTCGGTAATGGTTCTAGTCCAGCAGTTGTCTCCAAATCTCATTACCGTGTCCAGCCCATATGATTTTTGACACCTTGGCAAGTGAGACAGCGTCCCCCGATTCATGACAGTCAACAGAGGTTGGAGCTCCGGAATCTTTCTCTCATTGGAAGGAATCGTGATACTCCAAGCATAGCTCTTTCAATTCCTCTTTGGGAGACCAAATAGCGTTCTCATCCTGTTTTCGTAGGGCCCAGGTCTCTGCGGAGTATGTTAATGCAGGAAGAACAGTGGAATTGAAAAGATGTGCCCAGAGCCGGAGGTTCTTCATCCTCTTAGCTATTTGTTTGTTGCTCTTGAAGGCATTCCAAGCCACTCTCTTCCTCCTTCGCATCTCAAGTGCCAGGTCATTCTTCATGTTGACTGCTCAACCTAGGTACATATAACAGTTGCATTCTGAGATGTTCATTCCATGGAGAACAAATGGAATGTCAGGAACAAGACCATTTCTCATAAACATTGTCTTCATGAGATTCAGCTGCAGTTCGACCTTTCCACACTCCTGGTCAAAGTCAGCCAGAATTTGTGCTGCTTGACTAATGTTTGGTGTTATTAGAACGATGTCATCAGTGAAGCAGAGGTGGTATAGTTGCCGACTGTCTATCTTCACTCCCACTTCTTTCCATTCTAGTCATCACATAACATTCTTGAGGGTGACACTGAACAGTTTCAGTGAAATGATATCACCCTGCCGAACCCCTCTCTTGACCAGGATCTACATCACCATGTAGATCCTGGTGAGATCCTAGTAGTGAATCCATAATACAGCTCACAGAGGATCCTGATGTATTGAGTTTGAACGCTGTTTGACTAGGGCTTTGATGACTGCTTCAGTCTCAAGAGAATCAAAGGCCTTCTTTAAATCAATGAACGTTAGACAGAGTGGCATCTTGAACTCCCGAGAAACCTCAATGAGTTTGGTTATTATGTGGATATGGTCAATCATGCTGAATCCTTTTCAGAACCCAGCTTGCTCACATGGTTGTCCTTCATTTAGTGTTCTGCCAATCCTATTCAGGATGACTCGAGTGAACAACTTGTAGATAAAAGACAATAGGCAGATCGAGTGATAGTTGCAGTCCTGCTGGTTTTCCATTGGGACAAAACCTTGGATTCAGACGGGTAGCATGTGAAGAACCAAGCCAGTGTATCGATGAGTACTGATGGCAGGTTCTTCGGGTGTTCAGGTCTGACCTTGTCTGGGCCCGGTGCTGTTGGCTTCTTTACCTACGAAATATTGTGTCAGATTTCAGAAGGGAGAACGTTGGGAATGACATATCCATCCTATGGAGAGCCTGGCAAGCCACCGAGAATATCCCGCCCACACAGCAGAGCCTGGCAAGCTATTCGTGGTATTTTCGATATGCCAAAACCAGTAAATTATCTAAACAATTAAAAGAAAAAGTCACATTAGCATTATACATGGATTTATCACAAATATTTCTAAACAGTGTATTCCTAATTAACAAACTTATTTAGGTAATTATATATGAGCATTATTAAATTTAATGAATTGTGAGCATTATTAATTAAATATTTATTGAAATATTCCCCTTTTAAATATAAAAAATTAAAGTAATATCTTTCCCCAACACAACCTCGTTTCAATTTGAATCTATATATTAATGAGGTTAATTTAGAAACAA
This sequence comes from Sorex fumeus, assembly GCF_029834395.1. Classification (NCBI taxonomy): domain Eukaryota; kingdom Metazoa; phylum Chordata; class Mammalia; order Eulipotyphla; family Soricidae; genus Sorex; species Sorex fumeus. Next base: position 18,093,363 of record NW_026606059.1, read on the forward strand.
ATTGGAATTATTACAAGTGAAGGAAATATGAAGAGAAAAGATATATATTTAAAGGACTGTTTATAGGCTTAAGAATTTAACAAATCAAAATTATTCATGAACTGACAAAGAAGTACTCTAAATTCAGTTGAAATAAACCTCTTAAAGTTGCAAAATTATTTTATTACTCCAAAAGAAAGGGAAAAACTCAGTAGTAATCAATCCATTTTTACATGTATGCATGCAACATTTGAGGAAACTTCATCAAAGTCATTATTTTGAGTTTATTATTTCTACAAGAAGGAAGACTTCCACAAGGCTTTTGTTATTAAAGAATGTGCTTATAGTCTGATAATTTATGTCTAGTTCATTAAGCAGGTGTTCTGGGCAAGATAATATAGGGGAAATGGCAAATATGACACAATGTTTTCCATTAACCCCTCTGGCACCAACCATCTAAAGCACCCGTTCTGGAGACCGATCTATTTTGCTTACTATTTAGCATTTTCAGATCCTGGATGCCACTAAGGCTGTATGTTTGAAAAATATAAAAGGAAGGTATGTGGCAATTTTAAGTACCAAATTATTTATTCTGTATGAAAATTAATGGATAAATAAAAACAAACATGAGAATAGGAAAGGTTTTGTGGAATCAGTAAATATCAAACAAGGATGTTTCACTTCTCATTAATCAAACAGTTGCAATATATTTTCATGATAATAAAAATACCATTTTAGATTTTTAATTTATTCTGTTTTAACAATGACGGGTCTTATTCTCCTGACTCTAAAAGAGCCTCAAATGTGGCACTTTCTAAAATCTCAGTGCTAGGACGAAGGAGACGTTACTGGTGCCTGATTGAGGAAATCGATGAACAACAGGACGACAGTGATACAGTGATTTATTCTGTTTATTAGTACAGCGTAATTTTACAAAATTGTTCAAAATAGAGCTTCAAGCACTCGGTGTTCCAACACCAATTCCACCATCAGTGACATCCTGCCTCCAGTAATGTCCCAGGTTCCCACGACCCCCAAGCCTGCCTTCTTGACAGACCCATTTTTCAGTTTGGTTAGTGTAGTTTGAGTCTCGTGTTTGACAGTGCTGTTGGCTCTGTCACGATCACGATCACGATCAACCTGTTGTTCATCGATTGCCTCAAGCAGGCCCCAGTAACATCTCCTTCGTCCTAGCCCTGAGATTTTTTAAAAAGTGCCATATTCAAGGCTCTTTCAGGGTTAGGAGAATGAGACCCATCATTGTTACTGGTATTTGGCATATTGGGTACTCCAAGGGGAGTTTGCCAGACTCTGACATGTGGGCAGGTTACATTTGTAGCCTGCCAGGTTGTCCAAAGCAAGAATGAGATAATAAGATGTTGGCTCTGTGCTCCTGATAAATTCATCTACCTCACCTCTACCCCACCAAAGTGTCAGTCCCCTGGCCTGTTGCCTCCTCCTAACTATTGTACTCTATATCATTATAGAATTCAAAAATAGAAATAAAACTACGTGAATATGAATTCTGGGGAAAAATGGTCTGTTTCTCATATCGAATCTACAATCTCTAATGCTTTAAGCAGATGGAATGAGCATTACTTTTTGATTTTGCTTTGGGCTGAATGGAGATCAAACGTTTTTATTTGTACAACAGATAAACTCTCTTAAGCACTCAAATAACTTATGAGCATATCTTCTAAGAACCATCTTATCTTTCCCACGAGCAAGATCTTTGTGTCAGTTATTTCAATTCTCCTGTTAAATAAAAATCAATGTCATATGGTCTTACAATATGGACATTCGTCAACAAAAGTGAAATTGAGCTCCATTTGACCCAGAAATGCCACAGAGCAGAAACACCATCTGCACTTCTATGTTTATTGCAGCTCTATTCACAGCAGCCAGAATCAAGAGCCCCAGTGCCTAACAACAGATGACTGGATAAAGAAATTATGGTACATCTGCATAATGGAATACTACACAGCCAGAAGAAAAATGAAATTATTAAATTTTCTTATAAATAGATGGATACAAAGATCATTATGTTGATTAAAATGAGTCAGAAGGAGAAGGACAAATAGAATGACTTCACTCATTTGTGGGATATAAAAAATATAGTATGAGACTAATTTCCAAGTATAGAAAAAAAAATAGGCCAGGAAGAATGGTGCATGGTTGGAAGCTTGTCACAAGTATGAGGGAGACTAAGAGTATTTAGGATAGAAAAGAGACCATTATGACAATAATAGTTGGAAAACATCACTGGACAAGAACAGGGTGCTGAAAGTAAGTAAAGTGATACACATGATAATCTTTCAGAACGTGCATTGTAAATCATAATGCTCAAAAGGAAAGAGACACAGAGACAGAGACAGAGAGAAGTGTCAGCCATAGAGGCAAGTGTGGGGCTGTGGGGATGGTAGGAAGGAAACTTGTAATGGGGTTCATTGGTGGCCAGAATTGTACACTGGTGAAGGCTCTCCAATGTATGACTCAAACTCAATCATAAGCATTGTTGTAGCTGTGTATATCCTGGTGATTCAACTACATACTCTAATATTCTGAAGTTACCTGACTTTCACAATGTGACAAAATATTTCTTCCTTGAGAACTAGAGAAATAACATTACAGACTTCCTCTCTTTCTCTCACCTCTTTCTTTTTATAGATAACTTTATCTATATTATTTTAAGCCAAGTATTTCTCAGATTAGAGCACTTATAATAATTAAAACCAAATTTCTAAGGATTAAAAATATGCAGCATTTCTTTTAGGAACTCCCCCAAATAGAGTAGACATGGTACTTTGGAAGATTTAAGGCACAAGTGCCAGACACAATCCTGACTCCCAGGGATGGAAAAAAGAAAATGGTGCATGGACTAAATCCTTATCACATTCGATGTGCTCTAAACATTTCATGGACAAAATAAAAAATAACTCTAAGCCATGAAATATACATTCACTCTATTTTAGAGTTAAGGAAATGAAAGTTCAAAGAAATTAGAGAAGAATCCTAACAATAAACTTGATGCTAACCTGGAGTCTAAACCCAACACATGTACATTTTCCACTTTCCCATCACTGTAGCTCAGCATCTTAAAATCCACAAATAACTCGAACATAAAGCACAGTGTGACTGGTGTGAGGATAAAAGCAAATAAAAGGGTTTTATGGCAGCTCTACGAAAGAAGTATCTTTCAGAAGAATTTTAGCTAGTTGTTAAAAACAATGCTAGAGTAGAATAAAAAAGATTCAGGAACCCTTCCCAGGAGATGTGGGATTTGCATTGGCCCTCAGATAGCAGCATTTTGGATTGATTCAGGAAACACTTAGAGATGAGTTGTGTAGAGTAAAGCTATAAAGAATTATATTAGGAACAGCAACAACAACAACAAAAATTAAGGCTGCCATTCTTACACTTTGATAGGGTTCACACATCCTGCTCAATTTTTTTATACAACATATTCAACTGTCACAGGTGACTTGGCAAGAAGGTAACCATGGTGACTTTTCAGGGAAGGCTTTTAAGTAAATTCATACAGCAGAAGACATAACAAGTTCCTGAGAAGTTTCCTTGCATAGATAAAGGGTGACCGTCCGAACTGTCTCTCCTTTATATTTGTGAATGCTTTGTGTATCTGAGACGAAAGCAATGAATGAAAATGTTTAGGTGCACAGTGGCTTAGGACCCATCTTAAACAAATAAATAGCCAAAGAGTCTGGAAGATTGAAAGAGAAGTAGAGAAATAACTTTATTGATTTTGAAGTAAATTTTGAAAAATTCTGATATTACTAGTACATCTAAATATACGCCTTTATGTCAGGTTTTAAAATGGGGCTTGCAATATCACTTCTAGAAAAAGGTGCTAAGGAGAGAATCTAAATAAAGATAAATTGAAGGGGGTATGGTGCTGCCAGCAGGTCAATCTGTACCTGTGAAGCGAGTGCATCAGCAGTCAGATGGCGACTTCAGATTTCCAGATACCCCCAAATTGCTGCTGTGCCTTTGATCAGACTCCAAAAACGTGGGGCAAAGTTTACCAAGAAAGTAAACGGCCAAAACTTAGGTATATGGGAGACACACCCACAAACCACCTCCGGCTTAGCTATATAATTGGAGGTATGGCCTCTCTGGTTCCTGATCAGACTGCCTAACAGCCATGATCCCAGAGACTCAAACAAATCTTGAAACCCAATGGCTTTTGGCAGAAATGTGTCCTGCACTAGGTTACTGGTGCTGGGCCACTCCATGTGGGAATAGGTTTCGTGCCTTGGCCTGTTCCCCCTGGCAGTCCAGTGGCCGTCATTCTCCAGAGGCCACTGGACAGTCAGGTTTGGGCCTGCGTGACGAGACACGTGGGGCCTCACAGGATGTGGGTGGAGCTGGCCCTTTCCTCCCCGTCCCAACGAGACCCTGAGTCGCTGCCCACGAATGGCCTTTCTGGCTCCTGATCAAGCTGCTTAATGGCCATGATCCTAGAGACTCATAAGCAAATCTCGAAACCCAACAGGTTTTGGCAGAAATGCATCCGGACCCCACAGTAGGTTATTGTTGCCGGGCCACCCAAAGGGGGAAAGGGTGCTGTCCTTCCACCTGCTCCCCCTTGGTGGCTCAGTGGACGCCACGCGCCAGAGGCCATTGAACAGTCAGGTTTTCTGCCTGCAGTGACAAGACACGTGGGGCCTCACGGATGGGGGTGGTGCAGGCCTTTCCTCCTCAACCCAACAAGACCTTGAATCGCCGCCCACGAACGGCCTCTCTGGCTCCTGATCAAGCCACTTAATGACCATGATCCCAGAGACTCAGAAACAAATCTTGGAACCCAGCCGGGTTTGGCAGAAACGTGTCTGGTCCCTGCAGTAGGTTACCAGTACTGGGCAACCCCAGGTGGGAATAGGTTTTGTGCCTTGGCCTGTTTCCCCTGGCAGCCCAATGGCTGTCATCCTCCAGAGGTCACTGGACAGTCAGGTTTGGGCCTGCAGTGAGGAGACACGTGGAGCCTCATGGGATGGAGGTGAAGCCGGCCCTTTCCTCCCCATCCAAACAAGACCCTGAATGGCCTCTCTGGCTCCTGATCAAGCTGCTTAACGGCCATGATCCAAGGAACTCAGAAACAAATCTCGAAACCCAGAGGCTTTTGGCAGAAATGCGTCTGGATGCCACAGAAGTTTACTGTTGCCAGGCCACTCCAGGGAGGAAGGGGTGCTGTCCCTCCACCTGCTCCCCCTTGGTGACTCGGTGGCTGCCATCCTCCAGAGGTCATTGGTCAGTCAGGTTTGGGCCCTCAGTGAAAGACACGTGGAGCCTCACAGGATGGGTGTGGAGCAGGCCTTTTCCTCCCTGTCCCAACAAGACCCTGAGTCACCACCCTGAACGGCCTCTCTAGCTCTTGATCAAGCTGCTTAACAGCCATGATCCCAGAGACTCAGGAACAAATCTCGGAACCCAGCAGGTTTTGGCAGAAATTTCTCCAGATTCAATTGTTAGATTCTCGGAATTTCAAAATCACGCAGCCACTACTGTAGCTGTGCAACATCATATGTTATTCATAACCAGCAATAGAAAACAAATTGTGTACTGTTGCCTTTTTGTCAGATCTGAGTGTTGGGGTTAAACCCCAAATAATAATGGTGGGTCTGGTGTCAAAATATTGAATGTGATCAAAGTAGAGAGATAGTAATGTGGAAATAATCTGCCCCACAGGGAGGGGAAGGGTGTGAAATTGGGGTATACTGAGGTTTTGGGTTGTGGAGAATGGGCACTGGTGAAGGTATGGGTGTTTCACTGTATGACCGAGACTTAAACCTGAAAGCTTTGTAACTGCTCTCATGGTGATTCAATAAATAATATTATAAAAAATAGTAAGGTGGTATAGCAGTACTCCTACATAAAAAAAGATAAATTGATAATGAACAAAAAACATATTGTGCTTTCAGAAATACTTTATGAGGCATATTTTATAAGGAAAGGGGAATATTTTAAAATTTTGCTTTATAAAATTATATTTAAAGGACACATCTCTTCTTTTCAGCTACTATTTATTTGAATGATAAATGTAATTTCTTCTTGAGAACTTCTAAAGCAAAGTAACTACCCATAATTGTATGAAAGGCTTATTTAAATAGACATTTAAATCTTTCACATATAATTAATTCTAACAAATTATGCTTTTCCTTAGCAACAAGCCTAAAATAGCATGTATTTTAGTTGCTTAATTACTGCATATTAGTATTAACTATTTTATTTCATCGACTTGGAAAAATGGTTATGAAATATACCCTGCAATTTGAATCATCAAACTTAGTGGGGGGAAAAATGATCTTTCCTTTAGATTCCACAAAAAGTAACAGTATGGCTAGCAGTAAAATGGTAGAGGAAAGAAATAAATTAATCTTTCTAAAAAGTCACATTCCTGGTTCTATCAAAACTGAAATTATTCAGAGCAATTGAAATGTATGTCTGGGTCTTTCTATAAAGATATTATTAAATTATCTGAATAATCCAATAATCCTCTCTGATAAGAGAAACTTCACCGGCTGCTTCTTTTGTGGAGTATTTTTCTCTAGATAACCATGTGATCTTATCCTTTCCATTAAAATCCAGTACTGAATACTACCTTTGCAACACATACCCCTGCTATGTAATAACCTCTCAGCATATCTTATTAACTTAGGATTCAGAAGTATAGCCAAAAGACTACTGAGTTTCTCAGGAAGATTGAATTTCAAAATTATTTTCATAGCACTAAGACATTACCTGCCATTAAATTCCCACTGTGTCAGGAATAAACAAAATATGAAAGTTCATTAATATTGTTTAAGATTCCATATTATAAGTTACCTTGAAGTCACCAGCTTTTTATAAACTTTTTTCAGGATATGTTTTATATGATTAATATTTTCAATGTTACATAGACACACACATTATAGACATAATAGTGATATGTGCTTATGTAAAAATACACACAGATTTAAGGTTCCTTAGAGTATGTAGATTACATATTGGAAATTTTGAGTGAATTGGTTGAACCACACAAAATTGCTATATTGGTGGACTGCTGAACATACAAACTAAAAATTTTAAAAAGCAATTCTTGTAATTCAGCAGAAATATAAAAACTTAGATGAAGAAAAGTTAATTAGAAGAGTTTTATCCTTGTAAATGGGAATAGATCTTCTTAATATGAAGAAGATACTGTATGAGCCTTTTATTTTTCCCAAGAATTTAACCTTGACAAGTATTATAAATAAACATCTGCCACACACCCTAAAAAGAATCTTGATGGCAAATCTGCAGTCTTTTCAGTCATCCAAGACAGGTGTAACAAGAAGAACAGGCTAGTTAGTTCCATCAGCTTAGAAATGGATTGATCCCATAGGCAATGAAAAGGAGACTTGACCATCTGCAGTTCACAAGGAGATAAATAAATCAGATCAGATGTCTGCCACAATTCTGGGTCTGATCAGAATATCCCCTAATTCTTTATCATATGGAACAATGATACATGTTATTATTGCCAGCCGGCACAAACTGTTGTACTTGGCAGTCAGTCAAGGGGAAGAACATGGGTTTGGGGGTGGGGAGTTCTTTTTTTAATATTATTATTTTTCCTAAAAACCTTGAAGTGCATTTGTATTTTCTCAAAAATGAAAAGAAATTTAAAAAAAAGAAAAAAAAGAAAAAAATTTAAAAATAAGTATTAATTATGCATTAAAGGGGGCTGGAGCAATAGCATAGCATGTAGGGCATTTGCCTTGCACACAACCAACCCGGGTTCGATTTCCAGCATCCCATATTGGTCCCCTGAGCACCGCCAGGGGTAATTCCTGAGTGCAGAGCCTGTGCACCTCAGGATGTGAGCAAAAAAGGAAAAAAAACGCATTAAAGAATACCACATAATTATCACTCATGAAAACAGTTAGTGAACATTTTAAAATAGACAATCCTTGGAACTAGAGAAATAGCTCAATGGGCTAAGGGCTAACTAAGCACTTTCTTTGTGCAGGCAGCCTGCGTTTACTCTTTTGGTCTTTTGGTTTTGTACCTTGTGGTCTTTTATGTGCAAACACAGTGTGCCTTATGCTATGGGTCCAAAACAAAACAAGGAAAATATTAAATCCAATTTGTGGATCGTTTTTACAGGTGTACTGACATGAGAAACACTCCATTTTAAATATTTCCCCTCTCCCCAGTCCCTCTGACTGAAATTCAGTGTTTACAACTAAACTGGCCATTCTCAACTTCCTCTCTCATTTGTCACCTGATTATGAATCTGAAAAGAGAATTGCACATGAGTAGAACAGCTTAATTTTGACCACCCTAAGAGTAAGCAACCTTCATAAAAAACTTGCCCCAAGCCTTCCTTGTCACCAGTTTCAAAGGAGCCTCTCAGAATAGCCAGTGTAGCCTGCCAGCCAGGCTTTTGTTTAGTGAAGGCTGCTTCTTCTCCCAATAATGCAAAATTTTTTAAAAGAATTAAGGTGGCAATTTGACCTTCAAGTGCTAACCTTTTTTTTTTATCCTACCATTGGTTCAAGATCACAAGAGAGAGATGATCATTAAGGACTTTCAAGTGCTGCTGATGTTCAGCATAACATCTCTGAAAATAATAACGCGTGTATATATAAATCGGTTTTTAAGTGTTATCAACATACCTCTACAGGCTTGGAATTCAGTTATTTTTTTATTTTATAAGGTAGTTCACAATATTTGATCACATTTAAAATTGAAACACCAATCTCACCACCTTTACACCTTCCCACCACCATATTTGGGATGTTTCCATTCCAAACCCCAATCCCTGTCCCAAAGCACAACCAAAATAATATATTTTGTATTCTCTGTTATGGAAAACTGCTGAAAATTAAAGCAGTGATTAGACACCACATTGGAATATATAACACAGTATGCCTTGTATTAAAAAAAGAAAAAAAAAGGTAATCATTGGCATGGACATGTGGAGTAGTTACTTGCTTCCTTTCTCAATTCTATTGGATGAATTTGTTAAACTTGAGGGGGGAAAAAAACTGAAAACAGGAACCAGAGAGATAGTACAGCATTTAAGGAATTTACCTTGTTCATGGCCAATCCCAGTTCTATTTTTGGCTCCAGCTGGTCCTTTAAACATCAGAGGGAATAGGCCTGGAACACAGGGACACTGCTGAGGTAACCCAGAAAATCCCCAGCACTGAGAAGTCTATACTGGTGGAGGGATGGGTGTTGGAACACAGTATGACTGAAATCCAATCATGAACAGCTTTGTAATGGTCTCACAGTTATCCAATTAAAAACTTTATGATTAAAGAAAGAAACATAGTAATGAAAAAAAAATGATCAAATCTACCATAGCAGAAGATTTTGGCTATGAAACTTAGCTTACTTATGAATGGAATGGGACAGGTCGTTCCTTGGGACATTAATGCAATGTTAATTAATTAAAATTATTGCAATGTTGTAATTATCTATGAAGTGTATGATTTACACCATTGGATCCATGAAAAATATGATATACATTACTGTAAATCATAGTACCTGAATTAAAAAAAAATTAAATGGGAAAAAATGCACTGCAAGCCCTGAAGAGTATCTCGGGGCGTTTTTGGGTCCCAGCATTGAACTACAGAATCACTTGGGAGGGTTCTCAGTCATATACTTGGAATCTCCAACCCTATAACAATCACTGTCACTGTCCTGTTGTTCATCGATTTGCTCGAGCAGGCCCAGTAACGTCTCCATTGTGAGACTTGTTACTGTGTTTGGCAATAAAAATGACCAAAAAAGTAGGATGATCCTGCTTTTTGAACTGTATGTGAATTCTAATAATTCACATACAAATTAATGAATACAGATCAATACAAAAAAAAGTTGATACAATGGATCTCAATACAGGTGGGTCCATCAAACTAAATAAAAGAATGCAGTGCCATCAGTTAAGGTCTCCGCCAAGATTAAAGTTAGATCAACACAAACTTCCCCTTCATTTTGCTCTTGCAAGAAGACAGTTATGAAAAGTAACTTTGTTCAAATTAAATCATACTCTATTTTTACATAAGACAAATGATCATAACAGTCAATGACATTTTTTAAGGAAAGTGCTGTTGGAAAAATAACAGGCCTAAACAGCTGCATCTGTTGGAGTGGGTCTTTGCAGCTGCATAGAACCCGGGATAAATGACAAGCAATTCTTCTTTCTCATTCCTCTATTACTTCTAAATCTTCAGTCTCATATTTCATACTTCAATGTCATATTATTTTTCTTATTGAGTTGCCAGAGGAAAAAAAAGAAATCATTTTACTAAGGATGATAAAGTGGAGAGATTTTTTTGTCATATATATAAATGAAAGAGAAAATTAATCTGATTTTAACACCTGATTAAAAAAGTATTTCAGGTATCTTCCCTGGGTCAATAGATGACCTCTGGAAAGGGCAGTAGCACAAGCAAACTTCATGACCAAGAAATAAAGTAAGAGCTCACTGACAAAGTGTCAATATCATATTATAAAAAATAGTGTTGCCCTATAGAGAGCTATTCATTTCCAAAAATTAATCAATGAAGCTGGCTGTAGTCAGCTGATCAGTGCACCAGTCGAGAGACAAGGCTGACACAATAAAAACTCTGAGAGCTCAAGTACCATTTCTGTAAAACTAAGCTGTGAGAATTTTTGAAAATGATGTTTTCTTTTGAATGTCAGGCTTTCTGTCCATTATTTCTGTTTATTGTAAGAGAAATGGCTGGATAGCAGGGACTTCTGCTAAGGGAAATGTCAAACCAACAACCAAAAAAAAAAAAAAACCCAAAAGCCAGTGCTAATGACAGTTAGGCATTTTAAGTAATAAAGTTACATTTGCTGCTCTTCATCCTATATTTCCTTTGAGTAATTATCCTATCAGTCTCAGCTTATAAATGCTTCATTTTCACCATTCTCATCTAAGTGTGACAGTACTTTTCGTAAAAATATATTATTTTTCTTATTAGAACTGGTGTTTGTTCATTGTTATAAATACAAAGTCTCATGGGAGAAAAAAAGTTAGAGTAAGACTCTCACCAAGGCATAACCCCAGTAAACATTTTCTACAACTGAGTATGAGTGTGAAACTTCAAATAAGCTTCCGTTTACTGAAACTGAGTGGTACCGAAGGGCCTTGGGAATGGATTCCAGTTTAGAACTGTTTGACTACTGATTCTCAGCTGTTAAATTGGAATTGGCACCATGAGAATAAAGAAATCACTTCCGAAAAAGTAATTATCCAGGTTCGGGAATCATTCTGTAGAAACTGGTATAGTGAGGGAAAACAAACTTTGTGCTATTGTTTTACTAGACAGAGAGTTAAGAAATTGAGTGCCCACAAGAAGAAAACATCCAACCCCATCAAAAAATGGGGCAATGAAATGAACAGAAACTTTCTCAAAGAAGAAATCCGAATGGCAAAAAAGCACGAGAAAATGCTCTACATCATTAATCATCAGGGAGATGCAGATCAAAACCACAATGAGATACCATCTCACACCTCAGAGACTGGCCCACATTCAAAAGAACAAAAGCAACCGATGCTGGCGTGGATGTGGCGAGAAAGGGACACTCCTTCACTGTTGGTGGGAATGTCCACTGGTTCAGCCCTTCTGGAAAACAGTCTGGACGATTCTCAAAAAATTAGAAATTGAGCTCCCATTTGACCCAGCGATACCACTCCTGGGAATATACCCAGAGAGGCAAAAATGTGTATTCGAAGTGACATCTGCACTTGTTTGTTCATTGCAGCACTCTTTACAATAGCCAGAAACTGGAAGAAACCTGAGTGCCCAAGAACAGATGACTGGTTAAAGAAACTCTGGTACATCTACACAATGGAGTACTATGTAGCTCTTAGAAAAGATGAAGTCATGAAATTTACATACAAGTGGTACAATATGGAAAGTATCATGCTAAGCGAAATGAGTCAGAAAGAGAGGGATAGACATAGAAAAATTGCATTCATCTGGGGGATATAAAGCAACAAAATATGAGATCAATACCTAAGAATAGCTGAGATCAACACCAGGAGGATTACTCCATAACTTAGAGGCCAGCCGGATATTCTAGGGGAAAGGGCAGTTCAGATAGAGAAGGGAACACCAAATGAAAGGTGTTTGGAGAATCCTCCCAGGAGGGGAAATGCATGTTGAAAGTAGACTATGGACTGAACATGATTGCCACTCAATGCCTCTTTTGCAGACCACAACACCCAAAAGGAGTGAGAGAACAAAGGGGAATGCCCTGCCACAGAGGCAGGGTGAGAGGGGGGTGGGGGGAAATGGGCACTGGTGGAGGGATGTGTATTTGATCATTGTATGACCGAAACTCAGGCACAAGGATTTGTAAATCTACAACTGTACCTCATGGTGCTTCACTAATAAAAAAAAAAAGAAAAAAAAAAAAGAAATTGAGTGCCCCAATTAAGAAAGTTCCATCTATTCAATACCCTGTTAAATTGTATGCCTGCTTAATTGGAATTATCAGCAAGGCTTAGTTCAGTGCATTAGAATGACACCTAATAATAGCTAACTAGCATATCTATCTCATTTAAAATGTAATACCTGATGTTATCTTTAAGCTTTATTCCCAGGAGTTGGTTCTGCAATAGTCAAATAAATATCTACAGAGTCAGACTCTTTATTTCTCATTGTAAAACCATGAAGATTGCACAAAATTTCACCATGGTTTTATTTCCTTCATAGCTTGACTAAGAAATTGCACATTGACACGGAAAATACAGAGTGGTAGACTGAGGTTAATGACACACTTAGCATTTTACTAAGATGTACGTTCTTAAGGAGAGTACCTCCAATTTCACAAAGTACCTATTTTCAGTCTTACAATTATACATTTGATGTCACGTTCAGCTATTACAGCAAAATTTCATTGATAAGAATGAAAAGGAAACACAAATGCTAACCTCAAATGAGTCAAGTTCAAATTATCCAATTAAATTTTAACTGCTAGAAAACAGATTCTTTACTAAACCTGCTTTTACATAAATAACCATTAAGGATGCCATTGTAGTTGGGATGGATGATATTAAAATTTCACTCTATTCAAATTTTACAAGCTAACATTTTTTTAAAAAAATTTAGTACTGTGACGAAAATTTCTTCTATATGTTTGCCTTATACATCATTTGTGCTATCGCTCCAGCCCTATACATCATTAGTGTATATATTATATATATATGATTAAACTACAAAATGTATCAGTTCCTAATGTTTTACCTATGAAAGATATAAAGCTCCCTATTTTTTAAGGATATGAAGCACCATCATTTTTAATATCCCACTAATACTTTCTTGACAAGATCGAACTACTGCAGACTGTTAACTTCCCCTAAACAAAATCCCAGTGAAGGGAGGGAAGGTGTTCTGCTGGAGAAATAGTATAGCAAGCAAAGCATTTGTCTATACGTGACTGACCCAGGTTTGATTCTCCAGCACCCCAAGTGGTCCCCTGACCATCTGTAGGAGAGATCTCTGAGCACACAGCCAGGAGAGTAAGCCCTTAGACTGCCGCCTGCGGCCCCCAAGTCAAATAACAACAAGAAAATCGCTGATCTGAGTAATTGAAGGGAAAGGTTTTAGATTTTCACTTTATTTTCTTTGTTAGAGGGAACTGGTGGCTCAAAGGGAGAGAAAGACCCAGGTAGAATGTAAATAATGCATTTTTAATCTCTATAACATTGACTGCCCATTACTCTGTTCACTGACAGGAAGATTACATCAGGGTTGATGCACCATTTCTGTTTTTCTGAAGCAAATGCTGAAATAGAGGTTGGGATCCATTGCATTAGTAGATGTCAGGACAAATAAGAGAGTGGATAAAACAGGCTTGAAAATTAGAAGAAGACAAGCTCCTAAGCGACACCCCTCAGCCTAACCAGAAACAAATGCAAGATTTAGATCTACCAATTTGGGGCAGCATGCTTCTGATTCTGCTGTGCAACTAGTTTAAAATTCTACCTTTAGAAAGATTCTGCATCATGTCGAAATGAATCATATTCAGTCTAGAGTGATCCTCCTAATAATCTATACAAACATAGGCAAATAAACAAAAATACAATGCGACTAACTCTGATACAGACAGAAATAGATCCAAATTTTATGGTTGACAGTGACTTTGAATGTCCGTGGCATGCAGTTATTTTCAATTTTGTTATTCACATGATTTTAAAACAAACACATATGATATGCAGGAAAACAAAATTGATTGTCAAGCCTACCACCAATGAGATTACATTCACAGTGGTAGTCTTTGTAGCCCTGCAGCACTGTCCTCGCGTTGTTCACTGATTTCCTCAAGCGGGCACCAGTAACGTCTCCATTGTGAGACTTGCTGCTATTGTTTTTGGCATATCAAATATGCCACAGGGAGCTTGCCAAGCTCTGCCGTGTGGGCGAGATCCTCTCTGTAGCTTGCTGGAGTTTCTGAGAGGGATGAAGGAATCAAACCCAGATCAGCTGCATGCAAGGCAAACTCCCTACCCGCTGTGCTATTGCTCCAGCCCTTGCGGTATTTAAAGCTACTTATCTATGCAGAAAATCTTAGAAAATTTGTTTGCATAAAATGTAAGATTATAATCACACATTAAAGTTAATGAAAATCCCTTGAGATACCGTCCTACATGTCAAAAATCTATCCATTACTTACCTACTTGACAAGGAAAAAAACGTTTGTGTTCTTGAGAATTCAATTTCTTTGACCACTCACCAGATGATGACTGTTCAAATTGGGAAATTTTCTTCAATTTCAGCTCCACTACTTTTGAAATTATTAAAAGCAGATTTTTAGAATTATATAATTAATAACATAGATATTATTACTCTAATAACCCTTACATAGACCATATCCGTCCTGTCCCTAAATTATTTTTTAGTGTATTCTATAACTAGAAGGTGATTTCATCTAACAAAACTTGAAAAATGTGTCTAGGGCTATATGAAAGCTTAGTCTGATTTTTTTGTGTGTATGCCATTTCAGTGGATTTCTAGATATAAATTAGTCAATTTGAGATATTAGTCAATTTCAAACTCATATTATTACAACATAATGGGGAGAAGAACAGCAGAAAGATAGTGATCTGATGGAAAAACAGTAGTATCTTATGTAATAAGAAAAAGCAAGGGTCCAGAAAGAGAGTACCGGGCTTAAGAAACTCATTTTGTTTGCTACAACCCTGTATCATCTCCTGACATCACATATGTTCCCTTAAGCACCGCCAGCAGTTATCTCTAAGAGCACAGCTGGAGGTAAACCTTGTGCACCATGGGGTAAGGTAAAAAGGTAAAGGCCCTCCCGTTGATCGTCGATTTGCTCGAGCGGGCCCAGTAACGTCTCCATTGGAGACTTTGTTGTTACTGTATCTGGCATATCGAATACTCTCGGTAGCTTGCCGGGCTCTCCGAGAGGGGCGGAGGAATCGAACTCGGGTCGGCCATGTTGGCCGCTTGTAAGGCGAACGCCCTACCCGCTGTGCTATTGTTCCAGCCCTGTGCACCATGGGGTGTGGCCTCAAAATAAAATAAACAAGTTAAAACAAACACATCATTTTAAAAACAACACATCTAAATCTGGTATAACTGAAATTATATTTGAAAATCAGAAATAAGGACCTTTTGGTATTGGGGCCATCAACAGTTTTCCTAGATGTATCTTTTATTATTTAAATGTGAGCAGTGAATTAACATTTCTATAATATAATATTAGCTTCACATATATAGTACTAAAATCTTACACGTGGATTTTCTATATCGTATCACACTAAAAGTCTACTTTTCAGGCTAGGGAGATAGTTGGAAGTGCCGGAGGCCTTCCAAATGGCAAAATCTTAATCCCTGGGCCCACCACTGGGGTGACCCCTGAGTATGGTAGAGTAAAGTCAAAAAAAAAAATCTAGTTTCCATCCACCACCCACTTTTCTACCTGATTTTCCTACCCACTATAACCTTTCCCTTCTGGTGACTGTCATTTTGTTCTCATAACCTAAGAGTTAAAGAGCAGGAATATTTTAACGATTACATTAGCTTCACAAAATGTGTCATGTTTGCAGTCTAACTTTAGATCAGAACTAATAATCCACTGTAATAATTTAGAATTTGAAATAATTCACTGTAATAATTTAGAATTTGTATCTATACATAAAATATGCCCAGAGATGGAATACTGATCCTAGTTTTATTTACCTAAAAGGCTGAAGAAAAATTATTCAGATATCCTTATATATACACTGACAATAAACTTAGTTATGGCCTCTATAAGAAAAAACTCAATAATTTTTCTTTCATCAAATATTTGGGATATTAATCATTAATATTTCCATCAAAATGATACCCATTCATGGCATGGTATAACTTCTTTACTTTTGAATACTCTGCAACCTAGAGTTCTTCTAAAATAAATAGCAATTGGACCCCCAGGACGGACCTCCAGTAGTAAAATAATGCAACAACAGTCTGACTTGCTAGGCAAATACATAATGGCAATATCCAACAACATCAGAGAGCCAAACAACAAAGGAATTAAATTTTCTTAGCAATCTATATGACTCAAATATTTTATTAATTCTGAACCTTGTGCAATCCATAGAGGTATAACTCAGATTAGAACCCACTGGATAATTTATAATTCATAAAGTTTCTTGAGTTTCTCTGTGTAAGATAATGCATAAATATTAAAGAAAAATAAACATGATAATGATGAGATTATTATTCTAATCTTCATCTTTCATATGCTGTAAGTAATTCTCAGCCACTTTATCACTAAACTCTGTGTGCACATACACAGCTAGGGAGTTTTGGCGGGATATAGAGGTCTTTCTGAAATCAATGAAAGCTCTGCAATCATTTCCGCTCAGCAGGGAACTGGGGGATGGGAAAAAGTGAAAACTTTTATTTCACTCTTTTTTTGCAACATACACTGAATAAAATCAAAGCAAATAGAAAGAGAGTGGTTTCAAAGTTAAGAAAGAAGAAGCAAGGTTGTTATTTTTAATGAAAATAAATAAAAATCATAATAGTATTCAGGGGAGTAAAACAAGGGTAAAAGATAAATTTAAAAAATTCCACGTACTTTTATTTGGACAAGAGAGAGAAGCTATTTTTCTCAATACAAACCAAATATGTATATTTATAATACTTGCAAGTCCTTAAACCTTATTTTTATTTTATAAACATGGTTTCCGTGTTGTATTTAAAAATTCTCTTTCTGTGTCTGCTAAACTAGGTTGCAGTAATTGTCGTGAAAAGAAAATAATAGATTGCATAAAAAAAAAGGCAACCTTCTGTATTACTCAGAACTACATCAGCACCTGTAGTCAAGAAAATCAAAAAACGGATGCCTTCAGAACAGATTTTATAAAGTGTTCTTTTAGAATTGAATAGTGAAAAATGCAATATAATCATGTTTAATATTGAAAATGCGAGCAAGATGTAGGGATAGGTATCTTTATTAATATATGTGTATATAATACATGTAACTTTAAATTGGCTCTTTCCTCATTTTTCTCTCAGAACCCCTACTTAGCCCAGCGAGGGAAACCATATTTATAGAAACAATCTTCTTCAGATTCTTGAAGATAAGAGGCTACAAACCAATACCTACAACACCAAATAAATTTATAGTTTACTCAGCCAGTCTGTAACCATGGAAACAGATTGACCGTTTACAAAGAGCTAGCCCTTATGAAGGCAGTCCTGCCTCCCCGTCTTGCAAACTGCTAACAATGTAATCTGATTACTTTGTCTAAGAATGTGTTATCATTTAAACAACCAAGCAGCAATCAAGAATGTATATTAAAAGTTTCTGTTATAGTATTGTATGAAAAAAAAAAACTTAAACAGGACAAACAGGAAAGTTTAGCACAATGCTTTTCACAGAATCTTCTTTTGTTAGAGCGAGATGGAAACGGTATGTTGATAAGGCTCTTGATTACATGCCATCTGTCCATATTGTTTACCACTTACTTTATCCCTCACTTTATTGTTCTGTGCATCCTCAAATCTGCAAGTCTTGCCGTGCATACGTCCTTTAGAATATTGATCTTACACAAAATCCTGTCTCCCATGCAAATGTCTTAAAAGCAGCTAAGCGTTGTTGTTTTTGAGAGGTAAGAGTTTGCCCTGAGTGGCCATTTACATTTTTTTTGTTTGATATTATTTAAATAATTATAAACCGGTGTCTTTTTGCTACTTTTATATACCTCATAGTTTAAAATGAAATCTCACATATCTTCTTCGTCATGAATAATTATGACTAGAGGCACTGACAGAAAGCCACTGTTATTATCACTGGAATAAAAGGAGCTGAAACCAAGAGATTTTAAATGTCTTGTCAAATTTAAAAGTAAATAAATTATAAATAAAGTTATTTTGGATGGAGTTAGGATTCAAATTTTGATTTATTGACTCATCTGTCCTTAATCCCCTAACTACAATGAAAGTCCTAGGTAATAGCCTGAGACTAACTAAACGTTTCTAATTTATATTTCTTATTGAAAATTCGTTTCTCAATATATCTAACACTTTATACATCAATGGTGTTTCTTCTAACGCCTTAGAGTAATTACATTTTTTATTACGCCACAGACTCTAATTTTCCAGGATTAAGATATCAACGAATACATATTCTCAAAATAAAAACTCTTTTTTTTTATAAATCTCCATTGAGATAAAACATATTTGCTAAATTCCTGCTAATTTCTGCCCAGGATAAAAAAGGTAGCACTGTAGCACTATTCTATAGCACTGTCCTCCCTTTGCTCGATTTGCTCGCGGGGGCACCAGTAATGTCTCCATTGTGAGACTTGTTGTTACTGTTTTTGGCATATCGAACACGCTACAGGAAGCTCACCAGGCTTTGCTGTGTGAGCGGGACACTCTCGGTTGCTTGCTAGGCTCTATTGACATATCTAAGTGGAATCCTTATTTCAACCATTCTATAAAAGTAGTGCTTTCATTTCCATTACTTTATAAGCTTCATTATTTTATTTTACTTACTTTGTTTTTTTTTTTTTTTGAGCGACATCCTCTTGTGCTCAGATTTTACTCAGAAGTTTGTACTCAGGTTCAGAGCTCAAGTCTGGGGGAAGAATCAGGGTGCTGAGGATCAAACCTGGATCAGCTACATGTAAAGTAGGGCACTACCCACTGTACTATGTCAAGCCCAGGAGTTTTACTATTTTAAAAAGTAAATGTCATATGATTCAGTCTGTAAATAAAATCTCAGCACAGAGGATGATACGTAGTTGACATTCGGTGAGGAAAATGTCAAATAATATAATTTAGTAGCATGTCATAAATGTCAAAGGCAAAGATACTCAGGAAACTGAATTTAGAAGTCTATAATAGGTGACATATACAAATATATTAATATCTACATGTATATTTTGGTTGTAATTAAATTTCTATTAGAAACATGTTTTCAGTCTTTATAAAGAAGAAAATTACAAAGTATAAAGAATTTCAGAAATCTTGAAGTGTGTCATTGTAAATAGCATAATTCTGATTTATATTAAATCTGTAGTGCACTGATTCCATGGGTGAAATGAGTCAAACCCTTTCAAAACATAAAAGGCATATTAGAGAAAAAGAAAATTTTACTAAATAGTTCATGCTTCTCTATAAAATTTAATGTTTCCACAATGGGAATTTTTTTCCTCCAAGAGAGTGACTTATTTGTCAGGCTCACTATATTATCAGATATATTTGATTTGGACCTAACTCTTGAAACATGGTATAAATTTACAGAAATAGCTTTCTTTACTTCCTTTATTTTCAGGCACCTTTACAGAGTATCTTAAAAGAAGAAATTTACAAATGTCTCTATGTTGTAAAAAAAAAAAAGATCATTTAGCAAAAAAGACTAATTTGAAGTATTTTCCTTAGTTAAAAAGAAAAATAATACAGTCTCTGATATTTCATATTGATATATATATATTTAATATTTATTATTATAAATGTAGCAATGTGGGTTCATAGATTTTATCAGCCTCTCCTTTCTCATTCTTCTCAACGCTGCCATGTTGGTGACGCCTTCAGGATCAGGGGAATGAGACCCTTTGTAATTACTGGCTTTGGCATATCGAATACACAATGGATAACTTGCGAGGCTCTGCCATGCGGGCCGAATACTCTCGGTAGCTTGCCAGGTTCTCCGAGAGGGATAGAGGCTTTGGGGGCAGCCTCTAATCGCCCTTGTAGGTGTTACCATGGTTCAAGCCATATTTGAACCCTATCAAATAAGGAACGGCAATTCTGGATGATGGATGTTAAGTGTCTTATAATGTATCCAGAAAGCATCCTAGAGTGTGGCGGCGGCTGGGTAGTGGAGGTAGTGGAGGGCATTCAAACTCAATACATCAGGATCCTCCATAAGCTGTATTACGGATTCACTACCAGTATGTCACCATTCTACAAAGAAGTAACCATCCATGTCAACAGAGGGGTTTGGCAGGGTGATACCATTTCACTGAAACTCTTCAGTGCCATCCTCGAGAGCATCATGCGAGGACTGGAATGGGAAGGAATGAGAGTGAAGATAGGTGGTCGGCAACTACACCACCTCGGCTTTGCTGATGACAGTGTTCTAATAACACCAAACATTAGCCAAGCGGCACAAATGCTGGCCGACATCGACCGTGAGTGTGAAAAGGTCGAACTACAGCTGAATCTTACAAAGACAATGTTTATGAGAAACAGCCTCGTTCCTGACACTCCATTCACTCTCAATGGAACAACCATCTCCGAATGCAACAGTTATGTGTACCTAGATCGAGAACTCAACACGACGAATGACCTGGCACCTGAGTTGCACAGGAGGAAGAGAGCAGTTGGAATGCCTTCAAGAGCATCGAAGAAATAGCTAAGAGGATGAAAAAACCTCTGGCTCCGGGCACAACTCTTCTACTCCACTATTCTTCCTGCCTTAGCATATGCTGCAGAGACCTGGGCCCTACGAAAACAGGATGAGAACACTATTCGGGTCTTCCAAAAAGAGGAATTGAAAGAGCTATGCTTGGAGTATCACGTTTTGTGGGGAATCCCACCAGTTCACTCTCCAGCCCGCGGAGATGGCCCTAGGATCTGTAGGTGCAGGGAAGGACCAAATGAATGAACACAAGACATAAGAGACAGAATGCAGCTTAGAAACAGAGAGAAAAAGGAACAGACTTTATTGAGGGCTACAGGCTGTTATATAGGGTCCGGGGTGACCCAGTCACATGGTGTAAGGTCAGCAACAAGAACTTTACATAGCATTCAAGGTAAAACATCTGTACATCAAAGGGTCTCATGGCAGCAGCTGCAACCTGGGGATATCTATAGATAAGTCCAGATTTACGCAAGTATCTGCCTGCCTGTTCATGGTCACCGGACAAACATCTGTTAGGGTCAGAGGGTTCTAGGATGCCTCTAAGGAGGAGGCTTTCAGGGTCGGTGTGGGCCCCGCAAAGGGGGCTCAGTAATTCAAAGTCTCATAGAGCAATCTTGGCTCCCGACAACGTTTCACTCAAATGAAAGAAAGAATCCGGAGTTCCAGTTTCCGTCAACAATCAAGAATAAGGGACACTGTTTTGTTTGCCAAAGCATCAAAAATCAGATGGGTCACGTAATGAGATTTAGAGACAACCACTGAACTAGAACCATTACCGACTGAATTCCACAGAATGTCAAAAGACCGCGAGGCCTCCCACCTACCAGATGGTCAGACTTCTTCATCAGGATCATGAACGATTGGTTTGAGGTTCTTTGTGTTCCTAGAATGAACAGATGCCATTGGGCTACACTAGCACGTGACAGAGACAAATGGAGACATTACTGGTGCCCGCTCGAGCAAATCGACGATTAACGGGAAGTCAAGTGATCAAGTGATCAAGTGGGTTCAGAGATATTACAGAGGCCTTCCATGATCTGACTCGGGTTTGCTACATGGATCAGATTCAGGAAAGAATACTATGCAGTCAGGAATAAGTCCTGAGTCTTGCCAGGCGTGACCTTCACACTTCCCCCAACCCCTGACTCCCACGACACACACACAAATGAAAAACATAGCAACAAAAATTATTTTTATTTTTAATTTTACATGATATCAGAAATCTTGGTTGGCTTTACTAAGTTTTCTGTGTAAGGTCTGATGGGGTAAAATCAAAGTGTTTTGATTTGGGCTGTATATTTCCCTTGGGTTTCCAGTGAAGAATGCGTGTCCATGCTGCTTAAAGCAGGAGGAAGAATATAGTTCCATTTAGTAGTGGAAGGGGGTCCCTCTGTCCTTTCTGTAAGTAAAGTAATGCAGTCTTTTAGAAGTTGATCTTTGCTTTATACAGTAACCACCTCCAGCTTCAAAGGAGGTAATGGAGCACTCATGGTTTCTCTATGCTTGCATTATGTGTGAATTTGTTTGTTCATTTGTTTGTTTGATTGATTCATTTCCATAGTTTCATTCTATTTGACTTTTGTTTCTGCGTTGTTGTTTTGCCTGGGGACCACCATTGGTGGTGCTTAGGAGAATGGCAGCCTGAATCAGGAGCCCTGGGCAGAGGATAAGAAGGTGGAGATAGAGTATCTGGTGACTGTAGAGAAACTAATTCTAGTTTTGAAGAGACAATTTTCTTTATTTTTTCTTTTTTTTTTAATTGAATCACCATGAGATACAGTTGCAAAGCTTTCATGTTTGAGTTTCAGTCATACAATGATTGAACACCAATCCCTCCACCAGTGTACATTTTCCACCACCAGCGTCCCCAGTATACCCCTCTTTTCCCCAACTCTCCCCCAGCCTCTATGACAATTTCCCCCATTCTCTCTCTCTCTCTCTCTCTCTCTCTCTCTCTCTCTCTCTCTCTCTCTCTCTCTCTCTCTCTCTCGCTCTCTCTCTCTCTCTCTCTCCCTTTGGGCGTTTATGGTTTGCAATACAGATACCGAGAGTTAATCACATTTGGTCCTTTATCTACTTTCAGCACACATCTCCCATCTCAAACTATGAGGAGACAATTTTCAGCTTGAGAAAATGCCCACCTTTCTCTTTGTGTGAATTCAGAGAAGTCACGGCTCTCCAGGACCTTGTGGCCCGACCTCCGTGATGAAGGTGCAGAGACTTCCAGAGATGTTCACCACTCACTTCACTTGGGAGCCACAGGCTTTGGGGTCACAGGCTGCAGCTATCATGTTTGGCTGCAGCTTTAGCTCACAGTTTTCCAGTTCTGCTCTCCCTGAGACTCAGAGGAAAATCACTGTTTGCAAAGTGGCCCAGAAGAGAACTTGGTCGCAAATGAGCAGCAATTAGGCTAGATCATTTTGAGAAAATTTAACGGTGACCTGCCTTGAATTGATAACGAATGAATTTATAGTGAGTGCTTATCTTCTGCCCCAAACATAGGCAGCCACCATACACAGGAGTTCCCATTCTAGTTGCATTCTATCGCAGCAACTGTCTCACTCCTCATTTCCTCAAACCCCATACAATTAGGTCACCAAACTATGCTGATTCTGGAGCTCCATTTAATCTGTTAATGACAAGTATTCTATACATAAAATTAGAGAGAAAATAGCATTTAATGTTAATAACCAAGAGAAATATCCCGAAACCTTCATTTTTATCTGACTATTACATTGGGATTGGGAAGAAATTTATTTAATATATCCCATAGTAATAATTCCAGCACACCAAACATAATGATAGGAGGGAGGAACTGACCCCAACAAAGGGATCAAGACAAAAATACCAAAACTTTCTAAGAGTAACCTACCAAAAGAAATATTCAAAGCAATGGTTTAACTAAATGGGACATCTATAAAAATATGACAAAGATGAAAGCAGGATAACTGAACTGAAAGATAAGGTGAAACCTGAAAGTAATCTGATTTGATTCAATCCCTGGCACTGTGTATGGTGTCCTGAGCACTGCCAGAAGTGAATTGGGACCACAAAGCCACGAATAGCCCGGGGCAGGTGTGTCCCAAAACCATTTCCCTCCAAAACATAAAAGGCTAAAGACAGACTAATGGCAGCCAGTGTGAAATAGAGGCACAGACATAGTGAATATCTTCTGACATGTTACAGATTTCCTGTTCACCTTATTGTAAAGAGGTTCCCACACTCTTTTATTACTGAGCTGCCAGCAGGCCCACAAAATCATCTCTGCTCACTGTTTTCCATAATCTGCTCGAAGGAGATAATATTTTATATGTTGGAATAGCTACACTTCTGTATTACCTTTTATTATGTAAGTTTCCATTAGCATTTATATTTCAATGGAAACTCTTTTAACACTTTAGAATCTCATGCTAAATTCCGAGATGTCTAGATTACCTGAAGAGAGATATCTCAGAGAGCAGCAAATAATGTACTGATGATTGAACCCTCAGTACAATATATATTTGGATCTATAGGAGCTCGAGAGAGTGCACAGGGGTTAAGGGACATGATCTGCATGCCAAGGTTCAGTCCCCAACACAAAGTTCCCTCAAGCACCTCTCAGCATGGCATCTCATCCACAGGCTCTCACATGAAGTCTCCATCCTTACTGGCCTAGAATCTCCAGGTGGGAAACCCTGAGCACCGTTTGAGAAGAAAAAGAAAAGTAGCTAAAATCATTTGTGGGACGCAGGTCTGAGATCTCCAAGCCTGCTTGGATCAGGACTGGGCCTCCTCCACCAAGATCCCTCATCTTCCAGTAGGTAGGCATTACACCCAGCAACTGTCCCCTGTGCCATGCTATCCCATCAACAGCCAAGATCCAGACACTATAAAATCCAGCTCCTGGAAGCACGGCCGCATTTGTGGCCACGTGACTTCTCATTATCTAGTTCTTACTCTTGGAGAGCCTGGCAGGCTACTAAAAGTATCCTGCCCACACAGCAGAGTTTGGCAAACTCCCCGTGGCGTATTCAATATGCCAAAACCCAGTAACAATGATGGGTCTCATTCCCTGACCCTGAAAGAGCCTTGAATGTGGCACTTTTAAAATCTCAGGGCTGGGACGAAGGAGACGTTACTGGTTCCTGCTTGAGGAAATCGATGAACAATAGGATGACAGTGATACAGTGAAAATCATTTAATTGAAAATAATTAAAATTAAAATAATTTTAAAATAATGGCAACTATAATCATATCTAAAGTACTGATACAGAGAAAGGAGTATAGACAGGGAGCCTAAAATAATCAAAGAATACAGTGTATATTGTAGTTATTTCTCTATTACTGTAGTTCGATACTGGAATGTTTTTCATAAATTTATTTTAATTTTTAGATACTTTTATATTTACCTCATTTAATATCAGAACAGCTCTATGATGGTTTATGCCATTGCATTTATCATTGTAGGGGTAAGGAAACACAAAGAAGTTAAATAGCATCTTCTTAAATATTTTTTCCTTGCCTCCTACACTATATCTCCTGCCCACTCAATAGTATCTTTTATTTTATTGACCTATTGGTTTTGAGGCTACACCTATTGGTGCTCAAGGCTTACTCTTGACTCTGATGCAGGGATTGGGGGACTATACGAGTTGCCAGGAATTTAACCTGGGTAGGCAATGGGCAAGGCAAACACTTTGCTTGCTATGCTATCTCTCATGAACCAATGGCATCTTAAAGACACAATTGGTAAATTGTGAACTCTTGGAAACAGAATTTAACACTTAGTAGGCACACTTCAGAAACCAATTCTCTATCATAAGATGGCAAGCGGGAAATTATAGGAAGATTTCCAATTAGAAAGCTGTCACATTTTAAAAGTGATGATACAAAAAATATACTAATAATGACAATTACACTGTTCTGAATGAACTGATTTACAAAACAACATCTAGTATGAGATAGTATGTAAGGTTAGGATCTGAAGCATAGCAAATTTGAGCTCGGCCATGGTCCCAGGGGCACACGGACCTAATTCGGAATCTAGCAGCTTTTGGCAGAAATGTGAATGGACTATGCATTAAGCTACTGCACCGTGACCCTGGGGAGGGAAAGGGTGTCTGTCTCTTCTACCTTTTTCTTCCCCCACCCACCTCGTGGCATGGTGGCCACTGCCTCAGAGCTTATTGGACAGCCAGGTATGAGCCGGCGGTGACGGGACAACTGTGGCCTCATGGGTTGGGGGGGGGGGGTGGAACCAGCACATCTTCCCACCCCGCAGAGACCACGAGTTGCCCCCCACGAGCGGCTCTCTGGCACAGCCATGGACCCAGAGGCACACAAACCAACCTCGGAACTATGCAGCATTTTGCAGAAATCCCTTTAGACTTAATTAGTAAAATATCAGAAATCCAAAAATCACGGCCATGCGACATCATATGGTCTTCATAACCAGCAATAGAAAACAAATTATTTTATGATGCCTTTTCAGCAGGTCTGATTGTTGGGGGGAAATTCCAAATAATAACGGTGCATCTTTTGTCAAAAGAATGAATGTAATCAAAGTAGAGAGAGTTAAGTGGAAATCATCTGCTTCACAGGCATGGGGAGGGGTGGGACGGGGGGTATATTGAGGTTCTTGGTGGTAGAAAATATGCACTGGTGAAGGGATGGGTGTCTGATCGTTGTATGACCGAGACTTAAACCTGAAAGCTCTGTAACTGTTCTCATGGTGATTCAATAAATAAATTAAAAATAAAATAAAAATACCAAGAAAAAATACCAAATTAAACAAAATTTAGAGAAGTAGAAGCCAGCAAAGGAAAACCAAGTCAAAGGTGCAGGATATATCAAGAATCTTTGGAATATTTATCCTGTGTATAATATAAAAATATTTTGCTTAAAGGGTTAGGGAGATTTTTTTAAACCTCTGTTAGCCCAAACAGAGAATATTTTAATGATAATTAAATGTTATAAAAATAATATACTAATTAAGCAGACCAGATTATTCTAGCAAAGTTTAGAAAAAGTATTTTCAAGCATCATTTAGAATGAATTAAATTTGGCTAAGATCTTCTCTTTATATAAAAATTTAATGAATTAAAATATTTTGAGGAAACAGCTGCATTATAGAAAAAAACACCTTATACTAATTTTCCTCATAAAACAGGATCCAATATTCAGCTTTCAGCAGATTATATTACATCAAGATTTAATCACAAACTTCACTGAACTGGATCAGCATTTAGTTTAGATTCTTAGCATGGAGCTGTTTATATTATTAAGAAAAACACATTCAAATTAATCTCACACTATCTGTTCTAAATCACTTTCAAACACTTGCTACAGACAGAAATGCATTCCTTTCTCTGCTTCACACTTACATAGAACAATGAGCCTTTCCTTCACAGCAATTACCGGGATTTACGATTAAACAATTACATTTTTGGGGTGAATTAATTGATACCTGCCATCCACTCTAATCAATCACACCCATGATTGCAGAGTCTGAACCTGTTTCTATTCACATTTTTTATATCTCTAGACTTAGTACAGTAACTGGACCCTAGTAAATAGTCAATCACTATTTTTTGTTAAATGGGTTACTACAGAGAGTTTTTAATGGGCTATTTCAAAGCACAGTGGTAGGGTGACTGTCTTGCACGCAGCCAGTCCGGCCGAGCTGGGTTCGATTCCTCCGCCCCTCTCGGAGAGCCTGGCAAGCTACCGAGAGTATTCAATATGCCAAACACAGTAACAAGAAGTCTCACAATGGAGATGTTACTGGGCCCGCTTGAGCAAATCGATTTCAAAGCTACTTTGGAGAGGTAAGGAGAAGGAGTAGGGGAACTAGTTGCTAATAAACAATAGATATTTTACCAATTAACAAAATTCAAAATTGAGTTCAGAGAAACATCAGATACATTTTAATGTGCTAAAATTTCTGATGTCTAGACAATGTCAAACAATTAAATAAAAAATGAGAAAGTGCACTTATGTATCTGATTCCCAAACATTCTAATTATTAGTGATTGATTTATGCAAATAATTCAAGTAGTTGAACCAGCCTGTTTTTCTGGCAAGATATCATATGAGCCCTGAATAGAATTCCGAACTTTCTGCTAATCCCATTGATAAAGGAAGTAACATTTATGGAGTATAAAATGACATAATATGAGACTGCCACCCAAGGACAGTAGACACAAGGGCCAGGAATATTTTCCCATAGGTGGAAGCCTGCCTCATGAGCTGGGGGAGAAGGCAGCTGGGATAGAGAAGGGATCACTAAGTCAATGATGGTTGGAGGAATCGTTGGGGTTGGGAGATGTGCACTGAAAGTAGATAAAAGACCACGTGACAATGTTGGCGTTGGAGAATGTGCACTGACGGAGGGATGGATGTTTGATGATTGTATGACTGAAACTCAAACATGAAAGCATGTAACTGTATTTCATGGTGATTCAATAAATAAAATAAAAATAAAGAGATAAAGGGAGTGATTTCTAAAATAAGTAATTTAGGCATCTATATGTTTTCAAGCTTATTGGTCCCCCTTTTCTCTCACTCCCTCCTTTCAGTCATTTAAGCTGGAGTCCAAAAAGATTTGCCTTCATTCCTGTGTTTTAATTATTTACCAAACCTGTTAGTCACACAGTTTAATAGATCCTCCAATTGTCAGTTTATTTTTTCTAGTATTCCAGTTTATCTCATTATTTCTTCTCACCATGACTATTAAATAGCTTGCTTCCAGTTCTTACTTCATGCTTTAGAGAAAAGATTCTGTTTATTAAATTCAGAAAGCAGGGCTCTTATTTCCTGTGCTTTTCCTAATTCAAATCAAAATCTTTTGATGAATCAAAGTCTACTTTGTGCACAAATAATTCTACAATTTTCTTTTAAAAGAGATGTTTAACATGGTTTAAGATTTTCCTTGAAATACTTTCAAAAGGAAAGGAGTATCAATATTTTCTATACAGGCCTGTACATTTAAAAACATATGAAAATTTATTTTATTTTTCAGTATACCTACTTCTAATTTTAAATTAAAATTTATCTTTTCTTTCTAATGAGTGATTTGCAAAATGCTTCTACTTAAATATAACTACATTATTGTCTCAATATGTTGTGAATGCAAAAATTATTGAAATAACCTACATCAAAAATCACAGATAATTTTTATTAATTTTATTCGTTTGTTATCATAGATGATAACATCTTAGTAATAGACATATATTTGCCAAAATACACTCTTCAACCCTAGGTGTTACCTAATCCAGAGATATTATACATAATGTATTATATTATTTTATATTTTATAGCATTAATTCCTCTTTTGAAGTACCTAGGAGTAGAACTGCCTTATCAAGACAAGTTCTGTACAACTTAACAAATATTGTTGTATAGCACAGCAGGTAGGGCATTTGCCTTGCACATGGCCAGCCCAGCGAGCTGGTTTCGATTCCTCCGCCCCTCTCGGAGAGCCTGGCATGCTACCGAGAGTTTCTCGCCCACACGACAATGCCTGGCAAGCTACCCGTGACGTATTTGGTATGCCAAACACAGTAACAACAAGTCTCACGATAGAGACGTGACTGGGCCCGCATGAGCAAATCAATGAACAGCAGGACAGTGACAGTGACAGTGTTTTCCTAAGTAATTACAGTAACATAAAGTCCTGATACTAGTAAAGAAGAACTCTGGCTTTACGTTATTGCCAAAGATGATTTTTGTCAGTCTTACATCAAAGCTTTCCTGCCACTGGAGGCACAAATCCCTGAATCACCTGGTTGTCATACCAAAGAAAAAGAAACTGAAAACTCACCTAGGGCATGCATAAAGAGTTTGGCGCTGAGGGAGGAACCTGTAAAAAAAAAAAAAAGAATCACCCAGTTTATCCCTAATAGAAGATCTGCTTGTATTTAACTCTCTGCTGTCTGAATATCTGGCTTCTATTCTTCATGAATCTAGGAACTAACTGAAATTATCTTGGGATTCCATGGTCACTTCTACTACTATCTCGTTTTAGATTACTTCAATAAAAAGAGCAGAGAGCCAGCACCTATGGAGAAAATGTGTATACATGCTGAATGCTAAATTCTAGCACATGCTGTCAGAGGGATGACCCTCCAGATAAGAAAGCTAATCTGGGCTTGCACTTACTAGACCCACAGGACTCATAACAAATAAATAAATAAATAAATAAATAAGCCACTTTTTAATAGTCAAATGAGCCTTCAGTTGAGCTTCATCCTTAAAAGCTCAGAGCAGAGGGAATTAAGCAAATATGCCAGTTTCTCATTAATTTAAGAGAAAAGCTTGATTATATACTTAACAAACTGATGAGGTTCAAAATTCTGATTGCCGTGTACATATTTCCAACCGTTCTCTCTACTTCTCACCACAATGATAAAACCACATGTACAATGTTCTGGAAAAAATATTTACACATGCCAGGAATTCTAGGTTTGTGGATCCCTTCTCTGTGTGGCACTTTCACAGAAATAAAAAAGCTATCTTAACATTGGTATGAAAACACAAAAGGATCTCATTATCTTAAGAAGGGGGAAAAAAAGATGGAGGCACCATTCTTCCTAGTTTCAAACTATACAAAACTATCATAATGAAACCATATGGTATTGTCATAAAAATAACAATTACTGGAACAGAACTGATAACCACAAAATAAATCCACCTGTGTGTTATCAGTTATATTTTAAAAGTATGAAATTATATGAAACAAGAAAAGGATAGTTTCTTTTAAAAAAAAGATCTTAGGAAAACTGCATAGTCACATACAAAATAACTAAAATGTAACCCATATATATATTACATAAATATCAAATAAAATGGATTAAAAACTTAAAAACAATACTCGACTCCTTGACATTGCTATTTGCAATGATTTTTTGATTGGACAAAACCAAACAGTAACAAAACCAAATAAAGAAAAGGGGCTATTTTCAATTCAAAATCTTCTGCAAAACAAAGGAAGTCATCAACAAAATGAAAAGGTAATATATGAAATTGAAGAAAAAAACTTACAAATTACATGTCCTCTAGTAGGTTACTACTCAAACTTTATAGAAGTTTCAGACATCTCAAAAGCACAAGGAAAAATCTAAAATAAAGCAGAAACCCAAATAAAAATTCACAAAGAAACTAAAGAAACTAAAGTCATTCACAAAGAAACTAAAGAAACTAAAGAAACTAAAGTCATTTTTCCAAAGAAGACACATAAAAGACAAACAGTTATGTGAAAAGGTGTTAAATGTCACATCATCAAGGACGTGCAAATAAAAGCCAAAGTAAAATGTCCAGTAACACACATTAGGTTTTCTGTTAGCAAAAATAGAACATAACAAACACTAGTGAGGAAATGGAAGAAATTAAAGCTTTGTGCATGTGCACTGTTGGTTGGAAGGAAAATTGGTAACACACACGGCTGCAGAAAAATGTATGGAGTTTCCTTAACTACTTAAAAATAGAATAATCTTATGAGTAGCTATCTCAATCTGTATATTTTTAAAAATGGGACAAAACTTTTATTTCAAATAGATATCTGTCACCTGTGATCACTGCAGCATTATTCACAATAAAGAATATACATGTTCATGAATAGATGTATGGATGAAATGATAGGGTTATATGCATGGGAATATTATGCAACCTTAAGCAAAGAGTAAATACTTTCATTTTCATCAATAAGAAAGAGCCAGGACACTAAGCTAAATTGATAGAGAAAGACAAATAGCCCATGGAATCAATCATACAGGAACTTTTAAAAAGATGAGTACATGTATGTCTTCATAGAAACATTGAATAGAGAGCTGTCTATAGGGGCTGAAAATGGGGAAATGGAAAAATACTTACTGCAGAAAAAGTGCAGATTTTCTGTAATAAAATGAGTGACTGAGATCTTAGTACATAGCAGTTCCAGTCAACATTACTATCGTATAAATTACACTACTATAAATTAATGTTGCATAAATGGTAGTTTTATGAGTGTAGAACTATTATTTTATTTGAGTTTTTTTTTAATTTATATGTGTTTTTGTGTGGAGGCATCCAGCAATCCTCAGCACTTCTCGTTCTGTGCTCAGAGATCATTCCTGGTAATACATCTAGGCACCAAATGCAGGGCTGTTCTTGAGCAACTACTTTCTCACTAGAGTATCTCTCCAGCTCTGCATATAGTACTGGAAAAAAAAAGAAAAGTAAAGGTAAACATGTGAGGTGGTGTCTGTGTTAATTAGCTTTATGGTAAAAATCCTTTCAAAATGTACACCCTATTGCTGAGTAACGCGCCTGGAGTAAGGCCCTGAGCACCACGAGGCCCCCAAATCTAAACAAAAATAAATAAATAAACAAAACCCACAGAAATCTCAAATCATCACAAATATTCCTTAAGCAATTTATAATTGCGTTTTCCGATATTACTTCAACAAAGCTAAACAATTGTTTTCTATTCTTCCTGATGTCTATTTATATATCTCCTAATTGTTTAAAATGTGCTGCTCTTTTATAAAGTTCATTTAATATGTAGGAATTATACATTTCAGCTATAAGTCTTATGTCAGCTATATGAGATCTGAATATCTACTGGTGCACTATTTAACAAATATGTACTTCTTCGATTGAGAACATATCTGCCTATTTCATCTAAACTTCACTGTCTTACATTTGGATATACAATATGATTGAAAATATTTCTGAGTGAGTTAAAAGTTGTTTTCGTTTATTTTCTAGGTATAAAATAGTCCTGAGGATGAAGAATAATCCTTTATTGCAGAGACAGGAGTGTCCCCTGAGCATTTCTTGGTATGACCAAAAACAAAACAAAACAAAATAGACAGTAGTCATCCTAATTCCATATCTTAGAAGCATAAAACATCTTTTCTTTTCACTGTTCTCTACTACTCTGCCTTTTTCAATATCTTTCTGGACTCTACTTTGTTCCATTTATCTGTATATACACCATTCCTATATTAACTTTTTTAATGTAGGTTTACTAAATATGTTAATATATTATTTTTTTTCTTTTTGGATCACACGCGGCAATGGACAGGGGTCACTCCTGGGTCATGCACTCAAGAATTACCCCTGGCAATGCTCAGAGGACCATATGGGATGCTGGGAAACGAACCTGGGTCGGCCGCGTGCAAGGCCAATTCCCTACCCGCTGTGCTATTGTTCCAGCCCCTATGTTAATGTATTTTTATCCAAAAGACTTTCTTGATTATAAAATTAAATACTAAGTTGTAAACCCCATGCATAAAAACTCACAGTGTATTATTAAT
The DNA here is from genome assembly GCF_029834395.1 of Sorex fumeus. Lineage (NCBI taxonomy): Eukaryota > Metazoa > Chordata > Mammalia > Eulipotyphla > Soricidae > Sorex > Sorex fumeus. The sequence goes on from NW_026606059.1 coordinate 18,126,512, forward strand.
AAACGTTCTCTGAAATACTGGAGCTGGAGAAACAGTACAGAGAGTCGTCACTTGCCTCATACATGGCTAACCTAGGTTCCTTCCTTGGCATTCCATATGGCCTTTTTCCATCAGGAGTGATTCCTGAGGGCAAAACCAGGAGGGACACTTGAGCATATCCTTGTGTGTGACCCCTCCACCCAGCCCCCCCATACACAAAATAGCTGAAATGTATAGCGTGTTCAAGGAATAGCTGATACATTTATACTGAGATCTTATAAGCTTACAAATTAAAAAATTCAGAGTTTAAAAAAATAAATCAGCAGAGCAAAAACATCAAGCAGGAATAAATTTGAAATGCTGAAAAGAAAAAAAAACATTGCTAAGAAAAATCAGGATTTAAAGGTTATTGTCAAAATAATAAGTTTCATCTCTAAATTTATATCTGACATCTCTAACTTAGTTAATTCAACAACAAATTAGTTATTTGTTATCAAAAAGATTAATTAGCCAGAAGAATTTGGGGATTTTTAAAATGGTAAACATCAACAAAATTATTCATTCAATGTCAAGTACATTACATGTATACCAATTAATTTAAAATTATGACAATTCAAAGGACAAAATACCTGAAATGCCTACATACAGTGAGATGTAGTGGGAGTTAAGTAAAGCATAATTGTGTCAAGATACTTGAAAATTGATTAGTTAAGAGCATCATTTGAAATTAAATATACATGTTTAAGATTTTTTAATTTCATGATAATGGAAAGAACATTTTGCTATGTTACTCCAAGCAAAAAGGAAAAAATTCTACCCAAATCAAAGATATAAGTCTATGAAATTAGAATTTTATCTTATTCTTTCATCTAGATTCTCTCTGTATTTTTCCATTGCAATAATTATGATAAAAGCCTGAATTTAAGTGTATCTGCAATAGCACTATTTGTAGAGAAGCATGTGGCATAATTAAAATAACAAAAATAAAATATAAATCAAATTGTTACATTAATAAAATATATATAAAATATATAAAGTAGTTCATGAGAATAAAACATGTTCCATCATCAATAAATATAGAATAAACATTGCTAAATTATACTTTCCTTTGACAAAATAGCTTTTAGTATTTCATGTGTCAATGAAAGAGGCTTTTTAGGCTCAATTAAAAATAATTTTTTATATTTTTTTATATTCCTATTAGAGTGTTAAAAATTATAAATCAAAAAATCTTCCAAAACTGAGTAGAAAGCTACCTTTTCTACTCACAAGCATACATTTATTTAAAGAATATGCATGATAAAAACAAAAATGAGTATGATAACCCAAAAGGAGAGAGAGAACACAGGGGATTTCCCTGCCACAGAGACAGGGGGGATGGGGGGATGGGGGTGGGAGGGATATTATCCATGGTGGTGGAAAATGGGCACTGGTGGAGGGATGGGTATCTGATCATTGTATAATTGAAACCAAAGCACAAAAAATTGTAAATCTACAACTTTAAAAAAAATAAAATAAAATAAAGGGAAAAAAAAAAAATGAGTATGATAATGGATCACATGGAATTTTTATTTTTATATAGAAATAACCATTCAAAACTACATTATAAAACAAAAAATCATAAAATGTTCATGTAGAAAATAATAAAATAAATTCCATAATATGAATTCTCACTTCATATAATATAAATATGATTTACTATTTCAATATATTTTGACAAAAGACTTTGTTATGGTCTGTAATAACCAGTTTCAAGTTGATCTCATATTCCTAATATGTCTATAATAGCAACACAGCTGAGTCTTATTTTCCTAGTCTCAGATATCACTTACTCAGAATGATTTCCCAATCCTCTATTAGGCCCTTCAATTAGTCTATTCTGAGTTTTCTTTCTTTTTAGCTTGACAAATATTATCATTTATAAAGTTCCATTTATTTGTGCTTATTCCTACTAGCTGTCAGAATATGGATTTTTTTTATTTTTTGTTGCTTCATTTTTGTTTTGTTTTGTCATATTTTAAAAAAAAAAACTACTAAGTTAAGGCCAGAGCTGGCAGGACACTTGCTTTCCACACAGCTGACCAGGGTTCAATCTGACCCCAGATTCAGGAATAAGCCCTGAGCATCACTAGGTATGGCCCCATATCCAAATTTAAAAAATAAATAACAAAACAATAAAATTATACAAAAATAGAAATTTTTTAAAAAAGATTAGAATTTTCCTTTGGAAAAATAGTTATCAAAAGGAATCAAAAAGCTATTAAAATTAAGATTACTAAGAAACAATATACAAATATTTCTGTACTATAAATTCTATAATTCTTGGTGAAGTAAATTATCAGTTTCTTCACTACCAATTTCCCACAAATATTGTTATAGAATCAAAACTTTTCAATGAAATAGGAGCTGTCTATATAGATCAAGCAGCAGGTAGTACACTTGCCTTGCACACAGCCAAGTTGAATTTGCTCCCTGGCATCCCATATAGCTCCCTGAGCACATCCAGGAATAACCCCTGAGCACAGAACCAGAAGTCATGAGCACAGTCAAGTCCAAAAATTAATCAATTAATTGATTAAAAATAATAATACAAAAAAGAAATAGATAATAGAGAATGTCTAAATTAACAGTAAGTTCATGGGTAATTTCAGCTGTAATTTTTGCTTTTCTTTTGTTGGGGGTCAACGTGTAGTGTGATGCTGGGAGGTTGTTCACTCCAGTGTAACAGTAATTGTGTGGTCCTAGGCATCCAACTGGGCCTCCCACACGAAGAATATGCACTAGTTCTTTAAACTATCTACTACATTCTAACTTTAAGATTAGCATCAAAATGCTATGTCCCTGGAGCCTGAGTGGTACTACAGTGAGTAGGGGTAGGGCATTTGTCTTGCATACGGGCAACCCAGTTTGATACCTGGCATCCTATCAAATAGTTCCCAGAGCACCGCCAAGAGTAATTACTGAGTGCAGGGCCAGGGATAATCCCTGAGCTTCTCCGGTATGACCCAAAAAGCCAAAAAAAAAAACCAAAAAAAAACCCCGCTGTGTCCCCCTTTTACAAGATTCCAAATCTTTCAGACAAGATATGTGATTGAAGAAAATATTAATATTATACATCATAAAAATATTTTGTTATTGACATCTTTTTTAGAGTAGTGTTTCTCTAGCTTTTCCTAACTTTAGCCCCTAAGACCTTGTTTTCTTTAGAGTACTACATTTCTAGATGTCTTTTTTTCATATGTTTATTACATAACACAAATACCAAACCCTTATAGCACACAAAGCAATAAAGAACAAAATGCTATAGTTTGAAAAATACAACAGAACAAAGCAAAACTTAGAAGAATAAACTCTAAGTACTTCTACTTGTGTGTTATGATGCTGTTTCCATGAAGTACAAAGAAATAAAAGACAACAGTTAGTTCATTGAGACAAAAATAACATGCATTTTTAAATATGAAAGAGATGAGATAGTCTAACCAGAATCATTCAGAATAATGATTCAAGATGTTTTATTAAGCATGTGTTAGGGAAAAAATTCCAGTGTCTACAAAATTATTGAATGCTAAACAATTATATTGTCTTCTAAATAAGAATTTGTGATAAACCATATTTAGAGAAATATGTCTGGTTCCCTAAAATGCACATGTGCCATCTCCCAGTTATTAAACTTTTGGGGTAATTTTAGTGGATATAGCATTCTTGCTTCCAGAAACATAAGACATAGTCTGAATAAAAATTAGGCAGGAAATTAAGCAGAAACACAAAAGGTTGCAAAAAGTACCCAGCTTTATGTTAAACTTCAAAATTATTTTTAAATGTTGAAGAATATTGTTCAGAGATTTAGGGCACAAAATATTTCAATGCAAGAGTTTAGATGTTAAGAATTATTGCACAGTGAAGACTGAGCAGAGAAGATAGAAATGTCATTTTGATATGCAGATGCTAAATACCAGTCAGGTCATTCATGGTCAAGGTGAAGGTTCTCAGAGTTAAATGGTTAAAAAGATTGAATAAAATATTTTTTAAAACTTAAATTCAATAATTTCATACAAAAAGTCAGTAAAAAACATTGAAGCTAAAGGTGTCTTCAAGGACGAAAAGCCATTGACCAAAAAAGTGGAAGCAGAGATAAACAAATGGACTATTTCAAACTAAGAAACGTCTGCACTTCAAAAGAAACAGTGACCAAAAGACAGTCAACAGAATGGGGAAGGATACTTACCCAATACTCACTGGATAAGGGGTTGATTGCAAGGATATATAAGGCACTAGTTGAACTCTACAAAAAGAGAACATCCAACCCCATGAGAAAATGGGGCAATGAAATGAAAAGAAACTTTCTCAAAGAAGATATCCAAATGGCCAAAAGGTACATGAAAAAATGCTCTTCCTCACTAATCATGAGGGAGATGCAGATCAAAATGACAATGAAAAATCATCTTAAACCACAAAGACTGACCCACATCCAAAGGAACAAAAGCAACCAGTGTTGGTGCTGATGTGGGGAGAAAGGGACTCTCTTTTAGTGCTGGTGGGAATGCCGACTGGTTCAGCCCTTTTGGAAAACAGTATGGACGATTCTTAAAAAATTAGAAATTGAGCTCCCCTTTACCCAGCTATACCATTTTTGGAAATATATCCTGGAGGGGCAAAAGAGTACAGTAGAAATGACATCTGCACTTGTATGTTCATTGCTGCACTGTTTACAATAGCCAAAATCTGGAAAAAGTCCAAGTGCCCAAGAACAGATGACTGGTTAAAGAAACTTTGGTACATCTAAACAATGGAATACTATGCAGCTGTTAGAAAAGATGAAGTCATGAAATTTGCATATAAATTGATCAACATGGAAAGTATCATCAGTGAAATGAGTCAGAAGGAGAGGGAGAGACATAGAAAGATTGCACTCATCTGGGGTATACAAAGTAACAGAATGAGAAACTAACAACCAAGAATAGTAGAGATAAGGACCAGGAGGCTTACTCCACGGCTTGGAAGCCGGCCTCAAATTCTGGGGGAAAAGGCAACTCAGATAGAGAAGGTAATACCAAGTAAAGGGTATTTGGAGGACCAGCTCAGGTTAGGAGATGCGAGCCAAATGTATGCATCTCATGATGAATCATTAAAATAAAAAAAAATTAAAATATTTTAAAAAGTCAGTAAAAAGTATGAAATTAAAACCAGGCAAACAACTCAAGTAGTGCAGTGCACACCCAAAAGGTACCAGGCTCTGATTTTGATCCTTGGCACTGTTTGGCTGTACAGGCAGTTAGGTGAAGCCTGGTGGCCCCAAGTATCTCAGCTTCAAGCACAAAACTGCCTGCAAGAGCACTAAACAGTTGAGCCCTTGAAACCACTAAGCATCAGGGAATGGACATGTCTCTGCGGTCTTTCCCATTGGCAGGGCCCAACATCACTAGCAATAACCACTGTTTAAAATATATAATAGTGAAACAAGACAGCACAAGTTACTTGACTGCAACTGACTATTCCAAAAACAATTTTTGTTTTGGGGTCTTCCAGTCACCCATAGTTTCAATGGCTTTGATATTGAGGAAACCAAAGGTCCTTTTCCTTCTTGAATAGAAACAACCTGTACTCTTTGATTATTAATCAAGGGCTCACTAAATTAATTCAAAATTTTTCAGGGAATGCCTTAAGGAATAGACAATCCTCTACTGACACAGGTATATAATTTAAGGACCACAGGAAAATTCTATGTGTATCACTTTAGTTTTTGAATTTCTGTTTGAAATTCAGGATTTTAAAAATGTACATTAACTACATTTCAATTCTTCAAGTTATAAGTAATTTAAAACTTAATCATGTATGCATTCTTGTAGGCTAGAAGATCAACTAGATGACTTATCAAATGTAAATAAAAACTAAGGTTATGTGTTCATAGGAATGAGTCAAGAAGGAATCTTTTAAGATTGGAAAGATATAGATGTTATGTAGTTATTTCACAACTGTGTGGCTGAATCCACTTTCAAATATTCAACAAAGAAAACTAAGAAAAAATCTGACTCTATATTTGAGGTTTACTTTTGCTTTCATTTGCAATAGGGACGCTAGAGAGATATTTTTTCGGATAGGCCAGAAGTTTTGTTCATTCTCTTCAGCTAGGTAATAGATCAAAGAAACTTCAAAGCAAAATGGAAAAATGAAAGAGCTATTGAAAACCTCACCGCAATATTAGAACAGGACACACTGTTTCCAGGGATGTGGGGCACATAAGGCCAATCTGTGCTGAGCCAAGATTAAGAATTCGTCACAACTCAAGATTCAATTTTCAGGTAACTGAGATTGAAAAAGACCTGTGACTTCACATTTTGGAATGTGATCGACCATTTACAGTAACATGGCTAGTGTTCAGAATATGAATCAAATAAGACTAGGTATGAAAACTGAATTCAATAATTACATACAAAAAAGTCCACAGTTTTCTTTTTTCTCCATGGATTCCTGACACATTCCTTGGGCAATTTTAGATTATCAAATTTATCTCCTCTTTTGCAAAGTTCACATTGAAAATCTATAATGTTACTCAAAGTGCGTTTCATAGACTAGCAGCTTCAACATTTCTTGAAAGTTGTTAGAAATACAAAATAATGGGTTTCACTCCAGACTCTCAGACCAGAATGAACACTTTACGACAAAAGACTGGAGTTTTGTATAAATTAAATTCAACATTTTATTTGAAATTAGTTTCTCTAGCAAGTAAACCAAGTCTTTGAGTACTTCCCTGGGTGAACACACATGAAAAATTATTTGCGAAAAATAGGCTTATGTAGGTGAACATAATCTTGGAAACAAGACAACTGATTATTCAAAATTTGTGTTTTGACTGACTTACAATTTGAGAGACTAGAGCAAAAGTAACACAACACCTCTATGATTAGCATTATACAAATATTTTAGAATATACTAATATGCTAATCATCCTCTCGAGGTTTCTCACTTTTCTTGAACTACTTCTAACAACAAATTTTAGCAATCAAACACAAACCAGCAACTTTTTATGAAAGAATTACTTACATGTTAAATTCCTTATCAATATATACTTTATAATTATAAACAACATTAAAATTATAGTTAATGTCACTTGTTATTTATAGGCACACTATAAAATGGTCTCAAAATTACTGAAAATATTATAGTATATACAATACATAATTTTAAATATGATCTTTTTAAAAATTAATACTACTGTAAGCTTGCATTTCCATCTAAAATCCTTCCATAATATACATTTAAAACAACAAAGGCAAAAATTAAGCCAAGATAATGTTTTCTCATTCTAAAAATTTTCTTTTTTTATCTTATTTTATTTTTTTTTGTTTGGGCGCTACACCCAGTGAGGCTCAAGGGACCATAAGGATGCCAAAGATCCAATCTCTGCAGCCCCACTATTTTTTAATTTTTTTAAATGTTTCTTTACAAACTGTTTTCTTTCTTGATCAAATTCATCTCTACCCTTGTTAGTCCTACTACATAATCACTTAATCACTTAATCACATAATAGAAAATCCATATAAAAATATTTATTGGATTGGGGTTGGAGTGATAGCACAGCAGGTAGGGCATTTGCCTTGCATGCGGACAACCCGGGTGTCGATTCCCAGCATCCCATCAGCATCCTATATGGTCCCCTGCACACTACCACCAGGGGTAATTCCTGAGTGCAGAGCCAGGAGTAATCCCTGTGCATCACTGAGTGTGACCCAAAAAGCAATATATATATATATATATATATATATATACATATATATATATACACATCTATATATATACAGATATATGCATATACATATATACACATATTTCATTTTTTCATTTCATCATCCTGTTATTCGTCGATTGCCTCGAGCAGGCCCCAGTAACGTCTCTTTCATCCTAGCCCTGAGATTATATTCAAGGCTCTTTAGGAGAATGAGACCTATCACTGTTACTGGTATTTGGCATATTTGGTACGCCACGGGGAGTTTGCCAGACTCTGCCCTGTGGGCAGGCTACATTCGATAGCCTGCAAGTTTGTCCAAAGTAGGAATGAGACAATAAGATGTCATAAAAAAAAAGTTCTGATAAGATGATAAGGAGCTCCAGTGGCGCAATCGGTTAGCGCGCGGTACTTATGTACACATATATATTGGATTAACTACTTGCTTTGTTACAATAAAGAAAAATAATAAATTTTTATCAAGAGAATAAATATTTTAGAAAAGAACGCTATAGATACTCTAATGGGTACATGAAAATTGACTTTGGAGATACATATTTATGGTGGAATCTACTAAGTAGAATTCAATACAAGTAATTCACTGCTTCCAAATTACTTTTCTTCATAAAGGGAGAGTTCTGTGTGATAGGAAAGTCATTCAAAATACCCAAATGTGACTTCCACTGGAAAATTAATATTGATTTTCTTTGATAAGGAATATCAGGAAAATCATAATTTAGTTTTCTAATTCCTAAGTCTTAGGAATCACGTATGTGTTATAGAAAGAAATAACCACTAGAATATAAGCAACAGAAACACATTTTGTTCTCTAATGTTATTTAAGTCATCAGATACAATGCCTGATGTAAACAAACCATCAAGTGAATACTTGTTCCAAGAATAAATGACTGAATAGATGAATGGATTAAAGGTCAATACTGTTCATATTAGGGCTATTTAATTTGAAGAATAAAATCTGTTTCAAACACTAAGAATATATCTCTAAAGAGATGAGGGTGGAAATCCTAAGTGGCCAGGGTACCTGCAGGGACCAGAGTTCAAACCCCAGCACAGTACTTTCTCCATGCCAAGCACTGCTGGGTATAAGCCAAGATTACCATGAGCACTACAAGATTTGGCTTTGGCAGGCTCTGAAGCACTGATAGCCAAAGAAGCACCACATTGCTGACTGTGAACATTGAACCTTCCTGCCAGAGTGGCTAAATATTACCAGAAATGGTCCTTGAGAACTGCTTGGAACACCCCCATCAAGCCACCTGCAAATATAAGTAAAAGAACATATAGATTTTATGTCTATGTAAACATATATATATATCATATATATCTTTTATGTGAAATTAAAAGAAATGTTAAAGGAATAAGTAGGAAGATTTGCACTGGATTTACTACTAATATGACTTTATATTATTTGTCTATATGAAAGCACATAGAAAATATATTACATTCTCATAGGCTTAAAGGTTTCATGGAATAAACTCAGACATATCAGAAATTTTACGTATTTTATTTTTTCAATTGTTTCAGAGTCTCCTGCCCCCGCACCTGGCTGTCCTCACCAGGGCCCCTTGGAGGGGGGCAGATTGAGTTTCCCACCCCGCCCTGAGCAGAGCCCCGGCAGCCAAAGACCTCCAGAACCAGCCACAGCCATGCTGAGACCATTCTCCACACATCCGGACAAGACTCATGCATGAAGGAACTGGCAGAGGAACCCAGACATGCATGTCCCGGCGCTGATATCTCCAAAACTGCTCAGATCGGGACTGGGCCTTCTCCACCCAATTTTCAGTAGGTAGGCACCACACCCACCAGCTGCCGCCAGTGCCAGGTTGGTGCCAACAATGGTCAAGACCCAGAGACTATAAAACCCAGCTCCTGGAAGTGCGCAGCCTCATTTGCGGCCGTGCGACATCTAACTATCTCGTTCTTACTTTGAAGAAACTGGCAGGCTACGGAAAGTATCCTGCCCGCATGGCAGAGTCTGGCAAGCTTCCTGTGTCGTACTCAATATTCCAAATACCAGTAACAATGATGGGTCTCATTCACCTAACCCTGAAAGAGCATTAAATATTCCTCTTTTAAAATCTCAGGGCTAGGAAGAAGGAGACGTTAGTGGTGCTTGCTCAAGGCAATCGACGAACAACAGGATGATCGTGATTTTTTTCAATAATCCTTAGTAATAATGCCAATACAAATGCATTTAACACAACCATCAAGTCAGTTTTTCCTGTTCTTCATTAAATGTTATGTTAATTTTGATTCAGTGGGCAAAAATAATAAATTGTCATTTTATTCAAGGCAGAGCCTGGCACGCTACCCGTGATGTATTCGATATGCCAAACACAGTAACAACAAAAGTCTCCAATGGAGATGTTACTGGGCCCGCTCAGGCAAATCGATGAACAACGGGAAGACAGTGACAGTAACAAGTCCTTCAAGGCAACCAAAGTATCTTTGATTGTTATATTTATTTTAATATTTTATTATTATATTTCTTTTTAATTTACCTTTGTATGTGCAAAAAGGTAAAATTTATAAGACTGTTTTTCAAGTAAAATGATTATGTTTTATAAAAAAAATAGTAGTGATTTAGATACCTTACCTTTTAACTTAAATTTACACTGTATGTTATTATTGATTTATAAAGAATCACTTTTTTCAAAGATATTGCATATACTTGTGTTATTTTAGATATAACAATAGCATCAATAACAATACCAAATTCACTGTGTCAGTACCACGAGTAGTGCTTGAAGTCTATATTCTCAATTAATTCTTTCAAAATAAATAATAGATCCATGGAGCATGCCCATTTTAACTTATTTAAATGAAATTGAGTAAAGTTCAACCCTCATCCAACATTAGATTTCCAGAGCACCAAATGGCCCAGCTGGATAAGCTACATGTCTTCTTTAGATTTCCAGGTAATACTGTTGCCCAAAAGGGCAGGAAGGAAGGTCTGTAAATAATGAAAAGTATTGCTAGCATTTTAGAGTTCTCCTATTTTTTAATTTTATACCAAATGAAGTAGCTAATTAAACAGATTAAGATATAACAAGAAACACAATAAGACTTGAGTCTGAGATAAATATGGTACTTGTTTTATTGGGTCAAGGCTAAAATTCTAATATTTTATTTCGAAGCAGAGATGATAATTATATTCAATCAAATTTCTCATGAGTATAACTAAATAAATTTCCACTTAGATTTGTTCATAGGGAAGAATTGATTAATAGTTTTCCTAATATTGATCCATTCTTGCATTTATGAAATAAACCCCTCTGGGCATGATGGATTAAGTTCTTCAAATACAGCTGGATTTCATTTGCTGATAATTTGCCTGCTATTTTTACCATATATTCATAATTGAGACTTATGTTTTCTTTTTATATTCTTTGTTAGGTATTTTTATCAGCACTACAGGGTAGCTTTTCTCTTTGTCTGTTGTGGACTCACTTAAATAGGGACAATTATCTGTTTCTCAAAAGATTTAAAATTAAAATACAGTATAAAATAGCTTGGATTAATTTGAGAGTACAGAGTTCAGTTCTCATTTGCTTCAGTTCTCTTGAGATTTTTGATAATGACTTAGATCAACTTTGATCATTTCATGTAAACAAATAAATCACAGAAAAATCTTGCAATAACACAATTTTTACAAAATTCATATTTCTTGGAAAATTCTATATTAACCTCTATGAACTTTCTGAGCTCTGTGGTTGCCTAAAATATTTTTAATAATTTCCACATACTCAGATAGTTCTCCACAAATGAACTTATTCTTTCAAAAACTAAATGCATGGTGTGGGACCATGTTGGTTCTAATGGAACTGTTCTGTAAGCAATCCTGTGTCATCAATATAAAAAATGCACAAAACATGAACTGAGTACAACATCCAATGAGAAGTCTTATTAAGAAAAATCGCTGGATAAAATAGCCATCACTTCAGGGAGACTAAAATCTGCATCACACAACAGCAAGTTCAGAACAAAGAAGTTCTACCCCAGTTGTACTGGTGGTGGGTGTGGGTAGGAGGGGAATTAGTGAGAGGGAGAGATTGAAAGAGTCAAGGGCAAGGCAGTCCTGAGCATAAGACATCCATCCAAGGTGCAAGGGTGCTACACACAAAGGATTTAAAGAACTTCAGGCACACAACAAAGCAAACTGAGCCCTTGACAGTGAGCTACTACCCCTAGCTCAAGACGGAAGAGAGCAATCCTTGGGTTAGGTCAGAACAAAAGTGTTGCAGAAGTAACTCTGCTCCAACCAGGTATTCTGCCAGCCTTGAAGTGATCTACCCCTCAATGTTCCTGCTGAGTGCGAAAATTGAGGATTATTTGGGGGGGGGGTCTTTTTTTAATTTATTTGGCCTTTCGGGGTCATATCCGGTGATGTATAGGGGTTACTTCTGGCTCAGGCACTCAGGAATTACTCCTGGTGGAGCTTGGGGGACCATATGGGATGCTGGGAATCGAACCCGGGTCAGCCACATGCAAGGCAAAAGCCGTACCCCCTGTGCTGTCGCTTCAACCCCCGAAAATTGAGGACTTTTAAAAAAATTTTATTAGTGAAACACCATGAGGTACAGTTGTAGACTTACAAATTTTTGTGCTTGGGTTTCAATTATACAATGATCAAACATCCATCCCTCCACCAGTGCCCATTTCCCACCACCACGGGTCCCAGTATCCCTCCCACCTCCCATCCCCCCCATCCCACCCTGCCCCTGTGGCAGGGCATTCCCCTCTGTTCTCTCTCTCTTTTTGGGTGTTGTGGTTTGCAAAAGAGACATTGAGTAGCAATCATGTTTGGTCTATAGTCAACTTTCAGCGTGCTTCTTCCATCCTGGGAGAATCCTCCCAACACCCTTTATTTGGTGCTCCCTTCTCTATCTGAGCTGCCTTTTCCCCTAGCACGTGCAGCTTGCCTCCAAGCCATTGAGTAAACCTCCTAATCTCGGCTATTCTTGGGTGTTATTCTCCTATTTTGTTACTTTATGTTCCCCAGAGGAATGCAATCTTTCTATGTCTGTCCCTCTCTTTCTGACTCATTTCACTTAACATGATACTTTCCATGTAGTACCACTTGTATGTAAATTTCATGACTTCATCTTTTCTAACAGCTACATAGTACTCCATTGTGTCAATGTACCAAAGTTTCTTTAACCAGTCATCTATTCTCGGGCACTGGGATTTTTCCAGATTCTTGCTATTGTAAACAGTGCTACAATGAACAAACAATTGCAGATGTCACTTCAACTATACTCTTTTGCCTCTCTGGGATGAAAATTGAGGATTCTTTAGTGATTCAGTCTTGTATTTCAACTTACCAAGTCTTTAGGAGATTTGGGACATGTTGAAGCACAACCTGGCAGGTCTGGGAGAAGCCGTGCTGACTAATCAGGACACGAGAGCGGGAGCATCACCTTCACCCCATGCACATCCCCACCTCAGCCCTACTTCAGGGCTGAAAGCTCTGCAGCTGCTTAGAACTACAGGAAGTTTTCCCAGCACGCTGAAAAAGCAGGTTTCATCTCCCACCTAAGGCCAAGGACACCAAAGGAAAAGCCTCCACAGAGTTTCCGTTGCGTGCCTGCACCCAATATGTCAAAAACAAAACTGGACATTGGCAGAGATCAGCCCAGACAGGCAGAAGGAAGCTGTCCCCAAGACACAGCTGGCAGAGGCTTCCCCCAGGGGATCAACTGGGAACTGACTTCCCCAAGGCTGTGACACATCATCATCACAGTGAAGGTGCGGGTTACATAAAGTTTCAACCAAATGGTTTTTCCTTTTTTTTTATTATTGCTCTTTTAAATTTTTATTAAAGAGCCATGATTTACAAAGTTATTGATGGCTGCATTTTAGACATATAATCATTCCAACACCAAACCTTCCACCAGTGTCAAGTTCCCTCCACCAAAGTTCCCAGATTCCTTCCCCATCCCAACCCCCACTCCACCACCACCTGTCAACCTGACGGTCACATGACAAAGTTTCAGTGGTTGCCACTTAGATCTCATGTATTCAGTCCTGTTGAATCTGTGTTTGGTGGATATAGCTATCCCCCTCACACATATCACTACAACCAAATAGCTTTCAAAAGAGATTTAAAAAAAGAAGCGCAAGCTAGAAGGGAGTAGTAATTAGGAAATACAATTGTCAATTCGCAGATCTCCATTTATTTCTATAATCGAACGTTATTTTATTTTTTTTCCAAAATAGCCAAGGTAAAAGGTCCTATTCTCTTTTCCCATAAAATTTTCCCATTTCCTTGTAATTTTTTGATTAAAATTAATATATGCATACATACTTCCCAATATTAGTGCTTTTTTGTTCTTAAAATTGCCATTGACAATAGAAGATGTTAAAATAAAACGCTCAATGACCACATTAAAATGAACTGTGGCTTAAAATTTTAACTAATAATAGCATGACACCCAAGAATAAAAACAAAATACCTCCACAAGGCCCTATAAGGGCAACCACCCAAGTCTATCAACTTGCAACTTTCCTAAGTAAATTACTCTGGAAATTGTTCCCAAAGAATGAGGTGTGAGATGTGCTGAATTTGCTCTTATTACTGATTTGGATCTTAGTATGTGTTTTGTTGTTGTTAGTGAATTTGCTTTATTTTTATTTATGTATTTATTTAGCTTTTTTGGGTCACACCTGAAATGCTCAGGTCTCCTGTCTCTGCACTCAGAGCACTGGTAGTGCTCAGGGGACCATATGGGATGCCGGAGATTGAACCCGGGTCTGACGTGTGCAGGGAAAATTCCCTACCTGCTGTACTATTGATCCCACCCCCTTCGTGTGCGTTTTGAAGAGCACATCATCCTAACACACAGCTCCACCCCAGGTAATACTTTCACAGCTCAAAACCAACTAGGTAAAACCAAATAGTTTTGGAACACTTCTTTTATTTTCTGATACTATATTATAAGATTTAAGTTTCTCATCCTCAAGAGTCTGCTACCCTATGCCTGACTGTCTCCACCAGGGCCCAACAGCTGAAGACCACCGGGGCCCAGCCAAGGCCATGCTGGGACCACTCTCCACACACTTGGATGAGCCTCACGCATAAAAGAACTGGCAGAGGAACCCAGGTGTGTGGGACCCGGGGCTGAGATCTCCAAGCCTGCACGGTTTGGGACTGGACCTGCCAGTAACAAGACAGTTACACCCACCAACTGCCATGTAACTCCAACAACGGCCAGGATCCAGAGATTATCACACTCAGCTCTCCGAAGCGTGCGGCCGCATTTGCGGCCACACGACATCTTATCATCTCATTCCTATCCTAATTTGGTCAAACTGGTAGGCTACCAAATGTAACCTGCCCACACGGCAGAGTCTGGCAAACTCCCCGTGGTATACCCAATATGCCAAATACCAGTAACAATGATGGGTCTCATTCTCCTAACCCTGAAAAAGCCTTGAATATGGCACTTTAAAAAAAAAATCTCAGGGCACCTGCTCGAGGCAATCAAAGAACAACAGGGTGGTCGTGATCGTGATCGTGATCCTCAAGAAACCTAAAATACATTTGTATTACTGGAGAAAATGCCTGAAGAAGGTTGAATTTTAAGTGTTATGCAAATGGTAAAATTGCTAATGCTTGTTTGATTTGGATCTCCCAGAAGTGCTGACAACCCCAGTGCTATAACCCCACAGTGCTTGGAAGCCATGTGGAACTGGGGACTCAAACAGGGCATGAGCATGGCAGTCTTCCATTCAGTTATTTTCAGGGCCCAGTGGGTAATATTTCAAGCAGAAAATTTTTTTTCTGTTATTAACATTCTGAGGTGTGCTGCTTAAAATAATGGTTATTGTACAGTAATATATCTTTAAAAGCATATTAATTCAAAATGAGCAGTAATGAATTTGAATTTTTGTCAGGCCTGTGATATTTCACAAATGACTAAGGAATCTTGGGATTTCATTGATAATGAAGCAGATGTTAAAACAATTATTTTGGTTATGTTGGATGTTTTAAGAATGCTAGCCTAACAGTTGAATACTTTGAATATGTCGTGCCAGATTTGTTTTCAAAAGCAAGACAATGAGGAAAAAAATGTAAACTTGCTGAGAAAGTAATTATATGTTGCACTTTTTTTTTCTGATGCTATTTTTATGAATCTTAAATTAGAAGGCCAGTTACATTTTAATGCTGTCTTTAGTTTTAAACCCCCCAAATAGCAGAGCTATGAGTTTAAGCATCTTCCGTTACTTTACAATTATTACAATAAATCAAAGAAACTAAAATAAATAACATTGTCTTTTCTAAAACACCATTGCTGCTGCAGTAGGTTACAGTGAATTTCCAGTGAATTTTTACTGACCTTCGAATATTTTGTTTTACTTTTATATTTGCTCGAGCGGGCCCAGTAACGTCTCCATTGGAGACTTTGTTGTTACTGTGTCTGGCATATCGAATACTCTCGGTAGCTTGCCGGGCTCTCCGAGAGGGACGGAGGAATCGAACTCGGGTCTGCCATGTTGGCTGCATGCAAGGCAAATGCCCTACTGCTGTGCTATCGCTCTAGCCCATTATTGTATTATAAAATATTATTGATATTTTTCTTCATTCTTACGAAGTATGGCAGCTATCTGGCTAAACCGATTACTCCCATAATCAAATATTCAGTTGTAGGAATTAACAGAATAATAGTACTGACGATGAAGAATTGGTGTGATTATTGCAAACTACTATCTCTTGATTCTGGATATAGTTTACACTCGATTTGGGGTATAAATATTGACAGAGAAACACATTTATGTCGGTTATTTTCAAATCCACATTTTTACCAATGCAAAAGCTCCAGCCCACAAAAACACCCATGTTTTAACTTCAATAGAGGCCTCCCCATCGGTGCTCAGAGGCTCTGGTGCTTTCTCATCTAGCCTCATCCAAGCAATGAAGGCCTAATAATGCAGTGCTCAGGATAAACCATGTGATACTTTAGAGCTGGTAGCCATTAGGGACACCAAAGCAGTATTGAGTGTTGGAGTATTGTTGGAGATTGAACCTTTTCATGTAAGGCAGATATCCTACCACCTTGAGTTCTCTCCATGATCTTGCCAAATTTGAAAGAGAAGGAAGAAAACGGCTGAAATATAACTGAATAATGTGTTTTATTTAAACCAATAAATCCAAAAATAGCATCATTTTGCAGTAATCAACATAAAATTATTAATGCGGTATGATTAATATTATAACTGTTACACCAACTACATCAAAATAGTAACATTGAAGCAATGATTCATATAAAATGAAGTCTCAAAGTAAAGCCAGAATTATTTCTAGATTTTAAAAGTATAATTTTAGACCATTTCAATTTAATTTTAAATTAAACAAAATTTAAAAATAAGTCCTTCCATTCTACAGCCCACCTTTTAACTCAACAGCTTCAAATGGTTAAGTAACTAAAATCCTTGATAGATTACTTCTAAGCTCTTTTGATAACAGAAATGCATGATGTTAAACAGATTGCATATCATCAATGAACATATGTCTCATTTGAAACCCTTTGAAGAAAAAAACGATGAAACTGAGAAAATCACTAGGTAAACTTCCCAAATGAAAATGTAAAAGAAAACAAATGAAAAAGAAATAAATGCTTCACACACGCCCCCCAAAAAAGACAAGAATGTCTGGATAAATTAAAAGTTAAACACTCTGTGTTTAACAAGTCTTACACCAGTGGCTATAAAGACAATAATTACATTAGAATAAAAGGCTGCAACATGCTTCTTTTTACCAATAAGAAAGAAAAAATAGAACAAACTGCTCTTATTACATCTTTAAAATCATCACACCTTTTGCTATCTAAAACAGGTAACAAAAGACAATGACAGGTATCCTACAATAATTAAGGAGTCAATTTATTAGTAAGATATAGTGGTTCTCATTACTTATGCACCCAAAATGGTAAAGGTAAAGGTAAAGGCCCTCCCGTTGATCGTTGATTTGCTCGAGCGGGCCCAGTAACGTCTCCATTGGAGACTTTGTTGTTACTGTGTCTGGCATACCGAATACTCTCGGTAGCTTGCCGGGCTCTCCGAGAGGGGCAGAGGAATCGAACTCTGGTCGGCCATGTTGGCCGCTTGTAAGGCGAACGCCCTACCCGCTGTGCTATTGCTCCAGCACAGAGAAGATTAGCATGGCACCCAAAATGAGATATCAGATATACAAAATAATCACTGAAAGACAGCAAGGAATACATTGATTGTAACACAATTTAAGTCTCAAAACGTCATTAATTGTGATAAATAGACCATCTAATCCAGTGTTTCCAAAAGTGAATGTTACTACCCCCAAAGACGGCACTGGGCTTTCTAAGGGATGTGTTAGTTGCCTAGGGTGCAACCGGGGGATACTTTCTATTTGTTCACATATGAAAGATTTCCAGGACAGTGCTGACTAAAAAAAATAATAATAATTTTTTTTCTGAAAAGGGGGAAATAGATAAAATAAATTTTGGAACCTCTGAGCTAAACTAAAAATTAACAATAAAAAACTGTCCTTAAATAAACTAATTGATGTAATGTACCTAGTTTATATGTCCTGTTGCAGAATTCTCTTCTACTTGACTAGAAAATGTATCCTGAGGTTGTGGCTAAGAGTCTTAGAGTGATGAGATTCACTTATTTCATGATGTTGAAACTGAGTCTTGAATGCCAGAGTTGGTCTTTCCCTTCTCAGGGGTCCACTTGAGCTCTGGGTACTGAATGTCCCACATTTTATCCCATATGTGGAGCAGCTTAATGTGCTTGTGTCAATTAAGTTCATGTGTTTTGTTAAACGTTCATAAGGTGAGAACAAAGTGACCTGTGACCTGTGGGATTCTAAGATTAACTGGAGTTAAGAAACTCCCAAAATGGAGGCCCTTATGATCCACAATGCTTTTTTTGGATTCCTTGTGCGCTCATTTTGAAATATTTTCATGGTAAAATTTATTCCCTCCAATCATGTCAGTTTCCAATTGCTATGGTGACCCCAGGAAGTTATCAAATGTGATTAGAATTTGGTAGAACCTGGGCTTTGGGAAATTAGCACTGCCAAGTCCATTCTCTGCTCTGCAAGGGCATGAATATTCCAACACTTGTTAATTTACTCCATTTTTATACATATATAATCAAGAAGTTTGTGTAGGAATAGCACTACTCTGAGATATGCCCACTCTGTCTCTCTGAGAGTCTACACTTGTTCTTATTTTGTGGTGGTGGGGGGGGAGCACTCCCAAAAGTGCTAGGGGCTTTCTTCTGACTTTGCACTCAGGGATCACTCCTGGTGGGGATTGGGGGACCATATGCAATGCTGAATTGCACATGGGCAAGGCAGACGCCATACCACTATATTTTTCTCTCCAACTCTGTACTATTGTTTTCTAATAAACATCTTATCTTGTTCGTATACAATACTGCTCTCTTTAATCTATGTTTGCACCCTAATTTTCTTATTTTTTTAAAAAAATCTAAGGTGCCTTGATTTACAAAGTTGTTGTTCAAAGCCGAATTCTAATACCAATCCCTCCACAATTCCCAGATCACCTCTCAGCATCTCCAACTACCTCTGTGGCAGGCACATTTTTTAAATTTAATTTTTATTAGTGAAACACCATGAGGTACAGTTGTAGACTTACAAATTTTTGTGCTTGGGTTTCAATTATACAGTGATCAAATACCCATCCCTCCACCAGTGCCCATTTTCCACCACCACGGGTCCACGTATCCCTCCCACCCCCCATTCCCCCATCCCCCATCCCACCCTTCCTCTGTGGCAGGGCATTCTCTCTCTCGTTTTGGGTATTGTGGTTTGCAAAAAGAGGCATTGAGTGGCAATTATGTTTGGTCTATAGTCTACTTTCAGCATGCTTCTCCCATCCTGGGAGGATCCTCCCAACACCCTTTATTTGGTGCTCCCTTCTCTAGCTGAGCTCCCTTTTCCCCTAGCATGTGTGGCTGGCCTCCAAATCATGGAGCAAAACTCCTGGTACTAATCTCTGCCACTCTTGGGTGTTAGTCTCCTATTTTGTTACTTTATGTTCCCCAGATGAATGCAGTCTTTATAGTTTGGATCTCCTGTTTGCAGTATGTTTCTTAAGTGTCTACTTACTATTCCATATAAGTCTCTTTTTTTAATTATTTCCTGTGAGGATCAAATGGAATCAGTCTAGGGATCATGAGTACATCACACAACACGAGAGCATGGTCCTTTATTTTAGGCCATCGACCTCGCAGAGCCTGTTGGTCCCTGTTAAGTACTCTTGTCATAACTCACCATACCTTTGTTTCCTTGTCCTTCTAGACTGGATCTGGAAATCACCTTCAGTAAATCATCCCAAACATTTGATTTCCGGATTTTATGTGCAGACTATTAAGTAGAGGTGGGTAAAATGATATCTCTGTATCAAAATAAATCTCTTCTGTTCAACTGAAATTTAGTCCACAATAGTATGTGTTCTCATCTGCAGACTCTATTAATGCTTCTAGAGTAAGGAGAGCCAAAATTTTTTCAGCATTTCTATGGTCATGCCCATTAAAATCTCATGTCCTTCCTTGATGGAGAAATATATTTTTTTTCTAAATTGTAACCAATATAGAAACCAAGTAACAAATTCTTTCAGTAGTCTTACCTATGCCCACAAATACATTTATCTTGATACACCACCTTACCTCCTTTTATATTTCCTTAAAAGAAATATCAAGCATTGTTCAAAGTTCACTCTGAGCTTCAATAACACTTTTAAACTCTTGTGAGATCTTCCTTAGTGTCTTTTTCCCTGCCTCTTGTCTTCTTACCTACAAAGTATAACCACCTCTCCTTTGCTTTACACAGAAGCTTATACTCCGGGAAATAAAGTCTCTATTTTTTAAATATGTCAAGTGAGAAACTTATGTAAAAATCTTAATAGCGACATAATCAGACTATTACCACACAATTGCACCATAAAGAATACCAGTCATGGATATAATCATAGAAAATTGGCAGACAATTGCCACATTAAAATGCATCAATCATAGACACAATCACACAAATGACTACAATCAGTAGTAAAACTTGAAGCAATTACAACTTTTTAAAGAATTATTATGTAGGAAAATTATTTAAATAGCAATAGTGTGCTTCTAACTTTTAAATAAATTCAGGAGAATGGCTCTGATATTTGAATGCATGTCAGTAGTAAGGTACTTTGCCTATAACCTCCGATTTCTTTCAAATGTCTTGTCCATTTAACTATCGACATATCTGAATGTCAAAATCTCAACTTAAAAGAAAAGACATCTCCAAAATGTAAGGAGCAATAGATGTTGGCATTTAAAAAATGCAATTCTTCCCTATGGGAAAAATATCTAAATTATATAAGGGATTGTCATCAAAATTATAAGATATTTAAATAATTGTTTTTAAACATGATTTTCCCCACTCAGCAGAGATATGAAAAATCAAAACTTCTATATAAGAAAGAAAAACGTCACTAAAAAGAATAGTAAATGACAAAAAGCTTATTATGGAAAAAAAGGAATACGAAAATCATGGTCGGTTCATATTTGGTATGATATACTACTATTCTTTATTATTATTTATTCTTTTGTACTCTTGTCAGAGGTTACAACAAACATAACTATGATTACTTCTAGTCTCCCTGTTCCCAAATAAAATGAAAAGCCTGTACTTTTGGAATTACAAGACGAAAACTTGCCATAGGCATATTCTCCCCAGAGAGTTATCAAATGTCCAAAGTCCTTTACTGATTTTTCTGGGACTGTCTAATGTTTTCCCCAGGAAGGCAGTACTTGATGCAGTAAGTTTGTTCATACCTTTATTTTTCCTATTTCTGGTACTTATACGGAGACCATAGCTAACTACATCAATACCACTGAGATCTGAAACTAGAGAGGATCTAAACTAGAGAGAGTCTCTACTAAGAGTAATTATTAGCATAAACACTAGAGAACATGGCTTTAGAACATGTTCTGGCCCAGACTTGTCAAATGCTACCAAATATAAATTCTAAAAAATAAACAATTCAATATTTATTTCAAGTATCACAAACTTTATTTTTGCAAGAAAACATCTATTAAAAGTCTGAAAAATTTATTTATGTATCAAGAAATCTAGAGAAGGAATCCAAACACCTTACTTATAGAGTTCTTTTTCCTTAATACTTATGAATTATGCACAAAGATAAAGATAAAGCTGTATGTGAATATGACAACCCAGGAAAACCTGTCACAAATCATTATATGTTACAAGTTCAAAACTTAAAGCAAAGATGTTTGCCAATATATAGAATAAATGACAGGCATCGACCATCAAAGGTTGCCAAACACACAAACCACTTAAAAACAATTCTTGTCCTCTTTTTTGTGTCTCCTGATTCAATTGAATCCATATTTCCACAGGACACGGTTACGGTCACAGTCCTCCCATTGTTCATCGATTTGCTCGAGCGGGCCCAGTAACATCTCCATCGTGAGACTTGTTACTGTGTTTGGCATATCGAATATGTCACGGGGAGCTTGCCAGGCTCTGCTGTGGGGGCGAGATACTCTCAGTAGCTTGAATCGAACTCGGGTCGGTCATGTTGGCCACCTGCATGGCAAATGCCCTACCACTGTGCTATTCCACAGGACAAATCAAAATAATTATTTTTATTGTCTGTGCTATGTCACTGATTGTTGAATGGATTTTCTTGATCTATCTTGAGAAACTACTCTCATATATACATAAATATGTAATAAACCGCACGTAAGAAAATACACAATTAGTTTTGAATTACCAAATGATAGTAAACTCTGTTGCAAATGCTATACAACTAGAAAGAAATTTTTAACAATTTTTATTTTAAAATAATTATATTATAAAATTAAGAGACATTTCTTTGAAAAGTAAATGTAAAACTCTATAATAAAAGAGGAAACATTTTAAAGAAAAAATTCTTAAAACTTAAAAACAAAAATACTTCAAAGACCTCTGAATAAAAGGTGAAAGTTCACTATATTTCATCCTTTCCTGAGGTTTTTTTAAATATTTATTTTTTATTCAATTACCACGAGTCATAGTTACAAAGTTTTTGTGATCAGGTTTCAGGCATACAATTTTCCAACACCCATCAATCCACCAGTGTACATTTTCCACCACCAGTGTCCCCCATATTCCTCCTGTCCCCCACCCACCCTCAGGCTGCCTCTATGGAAGGCAATTTCTCTGTCTCTCTCTGCTCTCTCTCTGTCTCTCTGTCTCTGTCTGTCTGTCTCTCTCTCTCTCAACTTTTGGGCATTATGGTTTGCAATACAGATACTGCAAAGCATCATGTTTGGTCCATTACTAACTTTCAGCACACATCTCCCATCCAGAGCCATCCTTTTCAACATCATTGTCATATGGTCCCTTCTCTATCCCAACTGCACTCTCCCCCAGCCCTTAAAAACTTTTCAATTTTTTATGATATCCTGAACCCGTAGAGTCTAGTTGCTTAGTTGACTGAGAATTCCTAGAAGACACTTAAGGGCTGACTAAGCACTGCTTTGGAGGGTTCCCCTCCAAATAAATACCAGTTATCAAAGAATATAATGAAATTATTAATAATATCCCTAGTATAATAATCCAATTAAACAAAATTTTGCATTAAAAAGCCTGCATTATAAAAATCAGAACAAAGATTCATTCAACATGAAAACAATTTTCAGCATTTGGAAAATTCTTCACATGTGAGCAACTCATGATAAAAAATGTATATTAATCTAATATATGTTTATATTTAATTTATTGTTTATTATATTAACAAAAAGTGCAAAAAAATTGATAAAACCATCTGAAGCCTTGGGAAAAGGGAGTTTCATATGACGATCATAGGAATGGAATTTATATGTAGATCTGTGGGAAGATTTTGGCAGTCTAAATATATGCATAACATTTATCCTTTACTGCAATGATGCAATATTAAATAAATTACATTGTATTTTTTAGATAAAAGTTTACATTTCAAAGTTAATAAGGACTATATTTAATAAAGTAAAATAAAAAAATAATTTAAAAAACTGTTAAGAGAAATTGATCAACAGACAATATAATGGATATCCATAATTGAAAAGTTTGTAAATAATAAATGTAGTACATTTTAAACAATTGATAGTCACTAAATCGTATTTTTTAAAAATTTGGACACGGTCCTGGTTCTATATAGTGAAGGTATTACCATGTACCTGAGAAGCATCTTTACTCACTGGCTTCACTGTCTTTCTTTAAAGAAAATTCTCCCTGAAATTTCAGGCCAAATTACAATGTGACATGAATGCAGAAGATTTATAATTTATTCTTTATTTATGAAAATATAGAATCAGAGTTTTAGACAGACATCTAAACCAAAACAAAGGTAGTATTATTTCAGTTTTAGTAGCTTAAGAAATAAGAGTAAGTAATTTTGTACCCAGAAAAACTCTTTATCTAGTTTTAAATTATGAAAAACTGTTTAAAATTGTTTAAGATCTCTAGGGGTACTAGAGTCTACCCTACAGAAACAATTGCTGAGCAAGTTGACTTCTTAAAAAACGGTTGGAGAATCCACAGATTATTTTTAAGAACAAATGTATTTAATTATATAAAAGATTAAAACTAAGAGAATAATAGTTGAATAAAAAGTATAAAGTATAAGTATAAGCTACTCAAAAAAAAGTATTTAAAAGCCCTTTGAGAATATAGAAGCATACTCTTCTACAAATCAATAGCTCAAATTTATATATAAAACCCAGCTTCCGGAAGAGAACAGCGCAGTCTCCTGGCCTGCGCCTGGCTGTCCTCGCTGGGGTCCCTTGGTGAGGAGCGGGTTGAGTTTCCCTCCCCACCCCGAGCAGAGCCCTGGCAGCCGAAGACCTCCAGAACCAGTCACAACCATGCTGAGACCACTCTCTACACGCATGAAGGTACCAACAGAGGAACAAAGTCATGCGGGTCTCGGGGCTGAGATCTCCAAGCCTGCTCGGACCAGGGCTGAGCAGCCTCCACCCAGATCCTCCTTCTTCCAAAAGGCAGGGGTCACACCCACCAACTGGCCCCCTGGCGCCTTGTAATCCCATCAACGGCCAAGATCCAGAAACTATAAAACCCAGCTCCCGGAAGCGACATCTTATTATCTAGTCCTCACTTTGGAGAACCTGGCAGGCTACCAAAAGTATCCTGCCCACACGGCAGAGTCTAGTAAACTCCTCGTGGTGTACCCAATATGCCAAATACCAGTGACAATGATAAGTCTCATTCTCCTAACCCTGCAAGAGCCTTGAATATGGCACTTTCTAAAATCTCACAGCTAGGACGAAGGAGACATTACTGGTGCCTGCTCGAGGCAATCAACGAACAACAGGATGATCGTGATCGTGACTCTTCTACAAATCAATGGCTCAAATTTATATATTGGAGACAGTTTTAAAGGCAATGTTCATAAAGAAAGATGGAGGGCTTTCCTAAGCTCCCTCGGTTTGTAGAAAGGATGGTCAACTTCAGTGCTCTTCGATAAAGAATATCACAGGCACTGCAGAAATGCCTCCATGCCCCATACTAGGTTGAATTTCAGATCCATGGCACCCCAGAGGTGGTTAGATAAGCCCTTCACCTGCCCCAGCAGAGTCCTGGCAGCCAAAAACCTCCAAAACCCAATCCCTGCCAAGCTCACAGCAAGGATGAGCCTTATCCATGAATGTTGAAAACCTCAGGTATCTGGGTTTTTACTCAAATAAATCTCCAGGCTTTCATGAAGTCAGGGATGGGTGATCTCTCCCCTCATTCCCTCATTCTCCTGGGAGCTTGGCAGCCACATCCGTGAGCTGCTTCCAGCCCTCGTCAAGTAAGCTCATTTAACCAGCCATGATCGAGAGATCATAAATAAATCGTGAAAGAGATCAGAGAGCTGCAGAGATGCTTCCGAAGTCCAAAGTCACCAACCAGCTGATCATTTGACCCCAGTTGTATCACACCATCAAAATTTCGGAATTCCTAAAGTGCACGGTGGCATTCACAGCTGCAGGACATCTCATACTCCACATCACTGTTAGATATGTTCCAGGAGTAGCACACCACATTGGATAAGATGTAAAGTAAAAGGAAATCACAAGTTAACTGGTAAACAACATGTTAGTAATTTTTTATATAAGAGCTTAAAGCTGCAGGCTGAGACACAACAATCTTCACACTTTCTTTTTTAGGAAATCTATTTTGATCATTTTTAGTGAATTTATCATAACAAGCAACATAGAATAAATCATTTAGGGCCTCGCTATTGGAGAAGGATTGGGTGATGGTTGAGAAAGTAGGAAATAATGGTGGTAGGAAGGTGTAATGGTGGTGGAATATTGAATGTAATAAATCAATGTGAACAATTTTTTAAAACATTAAAAAAATAAGAACATCCCAGGGACCCAGACTCATAATTTTGAAGAAAACTTAATCATTATTAGCAAAGGAACACAAATTACAACTCAATGTACTAGTTCATATTCAAATCAGAAATACTAAAAAGCAGGCCAATTGTAGCTTATACTAATGATTACTCTTGAACACTGGTGTTAAGGGTGTTGATCTAAATGTCTTAGAAAGGAGTTTTAAAAATATTTTGCATCAAGCATGAAAAATGTCAATACTTCTGAACCAACAGTTTCACCTCTAAGGAAATAAATAGAATAGGGAAAAAGCAAAGTGATAAAGATCATTGTCATTTATTAATTGATAAACCAAATGTATTCAATATTTATTTTAAGAGACAACTATTTAAATGAAATCACTTCATATATACTTATGGAGCAATTAAGGATAGTGTTATAGAAGAACATATAGAAATATGGGGGAAATCTCTGGCACTATATGTAATTTCCTAAATGATTCCTGAGCACAGAACTGGTAGTTTAAAAATAAGGAAATTCTGAATCAGTGTGTACAGGGTGACCACGGCTAATTTTTTGCAGAGAACTATCTCAGAAAGATAAGAAAAGTAGTGCCAAATTATCAACCGCAGTTATCTCTGGAGGGTGAACCTCAGTCATTATTTTGTTTGGGTTCTTTTTATTTTCTAAAGTTGCTACGATGAATATTTATTACATTTGTAATAAATTTTAAAAAGAAAGATGGAGACAGTAGAAAGAAAACAATATTAAAGACTTTTTTTCAACAAAGGAAACAGCTCTAAATAAGTCTATAGAGAATTTCAGCAAATCTTCAATGACTAGATAATTCTAAAGCTGTACAAATTGTTAAAAGATGGAGAAAATGAAGGAACTAAACAAAACAAAAAAAAGGAACTCTAAAATATTGTTAAGCAAGAATAGCATCAGTTTCTAAAGTGAATAAAATTAGTGCTATTTACTGAGATCAACATGAAAGTTCCAAATGAAATATTTTAAAAGAAATGATGTGAGATCACACGGCTCTTTCTCTTGGAAGGGAGCATAACATGAAGCCTGCCATAGCCATGCTACCAGACTCCGAGCCAAACTGTTTCACTCGGGGTGTCCCAGAGGGGGGTAGGTGAGAGCCCTCCCCGCTCCAAGGGACCCAGCCCCAGCAGCTGAAAACCTCCAGAACCCAACCACCGCCACGCTCAAGGCCGATCCCCAAATGCTCGGGCCGAGCCTCATGCATGAGTGAACATATTCTTGGACCTCACAGGCGCGAATGCGGTCGCATGACACATCATAAGACACTCCCTACCCATTCTCCATAAGTACCACACCACATTTGATGGGGTTCAGATAGTAGGCAACAAATCATAGAGGAAAATATATATATGCATATATACATATTTTCATTTATATCACTATCACTGTCACTGTCCTCCTGTTGTTCTTTGATTTGCTCGAGCAGGCCCAGTAACACTGAGACTTGTTTTTACTGTTTTTGGCATATTGAATACTTCACAGGTAGCTTGCAAGGCTTTGCCATGATTTTCACATATATATGTATATATATATGTATATATATATGTATATATATGTATATAAAGGCTTACATCACTCAACCTTTAACAACATGTTAGTGATATCCTAAAGAATGTCTTAATGGCCACTGCCAAAACAGAACAATCTTCACACTGTTTCCTCTATGAACACTTTTTTGTAAGCATTTTCAGCAGTTCTTCATAACAGACAAGGTAAAGGTAAAGGTAAAGGCCCTCCCGTTGATCGTCGATTTGCTTGAGCGGGCCCAGTAACGTCTCCATTAGAGACTTTGTTGTTACTGTGTCTGGCATATCGAATACTCTCGGTAGCTTGCCGGGCTCTCTGAGAGGGGCGGAGGAATCGAACTCGGGTCGGCCATGTTGGCCGCTTGTAAGGCGAACGCCCTACCCGCTGTGCTATTGCTCCAGCATAACAGACAATATAAAATATATTATTTCAGTTGTGCTTTGGGACAGGGATCGGGGCTTGAGATGGAAATATCCCAGATATGGTGGTGGGAAGGTGGCATGGTGGTGGTGAGATTGGTGTCTGAATATTAAATGTAATCAAATATTGTGAACTACCTTATAATATAAAAAAAAATTTAAAATGATGTTATGTTTAATTAAAGTTTGAAATGCAATATATATGAAGCGTATAATAATGAAGAATGTAAAAAGAGAAAAATGTATCATAGCAATAATAAGATTTAGTACACAGTCCTGATTAAAATTCATTCACAATAAGAAATAAAAATATGCACACATGCATCATTCTATATATTTATCCCTAAAGTCAGCATCTTAGTGTGAAAGAAATAGATATTCCAACTGGGTTCAAGAGCAAAGCAAGAAAAATTTCCATCTCCATTATTACTTAGCAATATATTGGAGGTATAACCCATGAAATTAGATTAGAAGAAGCTAGTAGATCTGTACAAATTGGAAAAGAAGAGTAACAAGTAAACTAAAAATGAATTGGAGATCTAAATATACAAAATGAATTGGTACAATTACTAGAGAAAACACATGAGTATTCCTTTACAGACTGGGTTAAAAAAAAAAAACAATCTAACTACAAATCAAAATCTCAATACAATAAAGGAAAATGAATTTTTTTTCTGTGTATGTCTCTCCTCTTTCTCCCAAAATTATCAAACTAAATGAATGAAACAGAAGGGGAAAAATTTAAATATATATCCCAACTAAAAGATAATCATTTCAAGTATCTATAGAGAATTTTAAATAGCAGGAGTAAAAGATCGGTGATTTATAGAGACACAAAAGGAAAAAGATGATCTATAAAATATAAAATACATCTAACTTCTGAAAAAAGCACATTAATTTCACCAATACCTGAGCTCCATTTATTAGATTGACATAACTTAAATTTTTGAAAACATCTGTTTTTGCAGGCTGTAAGAAACAGGTACTTTCATTTTGTGGCAATGTGAATGCAGTAGACCCAGCTCTGCAGAAAGACTTTTGCAGTACCTAATGAGTCTTCTATGTGTTCACCTTTGATGTAAATAGCCCAGCTTTAAGAATTATTAAGCACAATTGAGAAAACACAGACCATATACGCAGTATTAAAAGCATCATCCCAGAATGGCAGTTTTAAAGAAAGCATGAAGAAAATTTCTATGAATTTGTATGTAATCATCTCCGGGATATCACGATCACAATCATCCTGTTGTTCATCGATTGCCTCGAGCAGGCACCAGTAATGTCTCCTCCCCAGCCCTGAGATTTTAAAAGAGCCATATTCAATGCTCTTTCAGGGGTAGGAGAATGAGACCCATCATTGTTACTGGTATTTGGCATATTGAGTACTACACGGGAAGCTTGCCAGACTCTGCCATGCGGGCAGGATACTTTCGGTAGCCTGCCGGGTTCTCCAAAGGAAAAATGTGATCCTCCGAGATATATTAAATAAAAACTAAAAGTCAATGGATATTAACTAATAACATCATATAAGTTGTTATTTCTTCCCATACCTTCTTGCAAGTTACTTATTAAAAATAATTTGTATAATAAATAAATCTTAAGGATAACACCTTAGTTACAAAACCAAAACTTTTACTACCAATAGTGGAGAACATTGACATAATATTCTAGAAAGAGAACCAAAAATTAATCTTTCTGGCATACCTGCCCAAGAACATATCTAACCTTAAATTAAGTCATATGAAATCTTACCTTGCATGTGAGACGTATTCTTCAAATTTGAAATCACTATCTATTTTGAGATATAATTAAGATGCTGTCTGCTAGGGGAAAAGGCAGCTCAGATAGAGAAGGGAGCACCACATAAAGGGTGTTGGGAGGATCCTCCCAGGATGGGAGAAGCATGCTGAAAATAGACTACAGACTGAACATGATTGTCACTCAATGCCTCTTTTGCAAACCACAGCAACCAAAAGCAGAGAGAAAACAAAAGGGAATGCCCTGCCACAGAGGCAGAGTGGGATAGAGGCTATCGGGGGTGGGAGGGATACTGGGATCCATGGTGGTGGGAAATGGGCACTGGTGGAGGGATGGGTACTTAATCATTGCATAATTGAAGCCCAAGCACAAAAATTTGTAAGTTTACAACTGCACCTCTTGGTTTGGCACTAATAAAAATTAAAAAATTTTAAAAAATGATAATTAAGATGCTGTCAAACGGTGTTCTCTCTTAATTAAATTGGTTATAATAAATTGGGGCTGGAGTGATAGCACAGCGGGTAGGGCGTTCGCCTTGCACACAGTCAACATGGCCAACCTGAGTTCGATTCTTCCGCCCCTCTTGGAGAGCACAAGCTACTGAGAGTATCTCGCATGCACGGCAAAGACTGGCAAGCTACCCATGACGTATTCGATATGCCAAACACAGTAACAAGTCTCACAGTGTTACTGGGCCTACTCGAGCAAATTGATGAACGGGAGGGC
This sequence comes from Sorex fumeus, assembly GCF_029834395.1. NCBI lineage: Eukaryota > Metazoa > Chordata > Mammalia > Eulipotyphla > Soricidae > Sorex > Sorex fumeus. The sequence goes on from NW_026606059.1 coordinate 18,157,094, forward strand.
AGTGACAGTGACAGTTATAATAAATTGAGGCTAGATTGAGTAGCCATTTATTAACAATTTATTTGTTGTTTATAAATCTATTAACAATTTGATTTGTTAGAGACTAAAACATAATAACAACAAAAGAACATTCTATTCTTAATACATGCTGGATCAAAAAGTCCTACTAGGAATTTTATTTTGATAATTGAATTTTTTTTTTTTTGCTTTTTGGGTCACATCCAGCGATCCTCAGGGGTTACTCCTGGCTCTGCACTCAGGAATTACTCCTGGCCAGTGCTCGGGGTACTATATGGGATGCTGGGAATCAAACCCAGGTAAGTCACGTGTAAGGCAAATATCCTACCCACTGTACTATCGATCCAGCCACGATAATTGGAGATACTTTAGTGTGGCCTTTACATATTTAACTTTACATTTCCTAATTTTAATTTTAATAATATTAGAAAGTGTTATTGTTATTTGAAGGTGCATGCTGAATGAAGTGTATTTGAGAAGGGCAAGGATGACATTAAATGCTACCTACAGATTAATATACATTTTTGCAACTCAGATGAATTTAAACTTTTCACTAAATAATGCAGAAATTAGGCAATGGTACAAATTAAATTACACTTTAGAAAGTTTCTTTTTAAAAATTCTTTAAAATTTGGATTTCTACAATTGAGTGTTTGTTGCATTATTCTTTGATTTTAAGCTTTATTTCCACATTAATTGGTAAATGTAAATATATTTTTTATTTTTCAAACGTGATTTTAAAATTTTGACATCTCATCTCAAAAAATTATTTTTAAGCAGTGCTGGTTATTAAGCAATTTTAGCCCAATAGCTATTTTTGAGATCTTAAAAAAAATAAGTCATGTTAAAAATGTTGAGGTTTGTGGCCTCACTATTAAACTAACTTCCAGTTCAACATACATTAGAATAGTTAAAAGAGAGGCTGGAGTGATAGCACAGCAGATAGGACATTTGCCTTGCACACAGCTGACCCGGGTTCAATTGAGCACTGCCAGGAGTAATTTCTGAGTGCAGAGCCCGAAGTAACCCCTGTGCATTGCCGGGTGTGACCCAAAAAGCAAACAACAACAACAAAAAAGTAGTTACAAGAAATAATCCATGGTAAAATGTAAAAATATCACTTTAAGCATCAGCAAGCCTTGTTCTCTTTTGCTTACCTATATGACTCACTTAATGGATAAGTTGTTCATGTTCTCTGTTTCCTGCTGATTAGAAGTTGCTACTAGCAAGACACACAGGAGAAAAATTGCAAATGTTTCTGAGAAACCCACAGTGCAATGTTTTTTCAACTTCGTAGAAGACTGCCAAAAATATATTTCTGAACCACAGGCATCTGGAATGAGTATCAGGATATATTGCAAACTTTTAAATGAGCATCATTTCATTTTTTATCTCATTTTTTCAAACTGCCCACTTATGACCTGGTCAATTGAAGAGTGTTACCAGGAACTTCTAAGCAGATTATATTTGTGAATATTTATCTGAACGTGGTTTATATAGAATAATAGATTGGTTTCTGCCTGCACAAGCAATGTTTGCAACAATGTAGGTACAAAACAACTTTGGAACTTCTATAATGATCAAAGAATTCAGTTGTTTCTTATCATATATAAAACTTGACCTAAGATTCTATAAAAATCCAGCAGAAAAAAAGAGTAGTATAAATAGACATACTGATGTCAGTTGGCTGGAGCGATAGCACAGCAGGTAGGGCATTTGCCTTGCACAGGGTCAACCTGGTCGGCCCAGGTTCGATTCCTCCGTCCCTCTCAGAGAGCCCAGCAAGCTACCGAGAGTATCTCACCCACACGGCAAAGCCTGGCAAGCTACCCGTGATATAGTCAATATGCCAAAAAACAGTATCAACAACTCTCACAATTTGTTGTGAGACGTTATTTGTGCCTGCTCGAGCAAATCGATGAACAACAGGAGGACAGTGACAGCGACTGATGTCAGTATTGAAAAATGTACTGTTAATTTTTGAGAGTCGTTTTTTAATACTGAGGTGTTAGCAAACCATATTGAAGAAATATATCTACTACTTCTGAGTATTTCAAAAGAAAAACTGCATGAATTCATGACTTATATAAACTTATTTCATACAACTTGTGTTTAATGAATACAAAAATATTCAGTGGATGATGATATGCTGTTTTCAAAATATCCTGAAATTTTAGTTCTTATACCTTTTTGCTGTGATGAGGGCCAGAGAACTACATTCAGTGATGCGGGGGGTGTTCGGGTAAGGATTGAATTGTGAACTCACACATGTGTAACAGGAAACTTACCACGGAGTCATATACACACGGCCCTAATTTACTTTTCTTGACTGTGTCTTTTTCTTGATTTTTTAATTTTCCTTATGGTTAAAAGCATTGATTTTCTTGATTTTAAGAATGCTAATTCTGGGGACTGGAGTGATAGTACAGTGGGTAGGGCATTTGCCTTGCATGCAGCCGACCAGGGTTCGGTTCCCAGCATCCCATCTGGTCCCCTCAGCACCACCAGGAGTGATTCCTGAATGCAGAGCCAAGAGATAGCCTTGAACATAGCCAGGTGTGACCCAAAAAGCCCAAAAAAAAAAGGATTGCTAATTTGATTATCTCTCTTTTTTTTTGTTAATATTGTTGGATTTTTTCATTTCTTTTTTTGTTTGTTTTTGGTTGCTTGTTGATTTTTTTTAATTTTCTTGATTTTTAAGCATATTTCTGCTTTCATGTAACCTTGCAGCTACACTTAAATTTTAAAACTAATACTCAATTTGAAACTGAAAGCAAATTAATGTCAGACATTGAATTCCCTGGATTACTTTCCTCTTTCCCTTTAACCTGTTTTCAGTGTTTGCTGCTCTATGTGAAGCTGCTTTTGATTTTACTGAGATCTCTTTCTGCACCCCTGGTTTAGCATTTATGAATTAATTCCTAGACTTGGTGGAAACAATATTGTTAAGGGAGGAAAGGGGAATTGGATGGAGGGCTGTTTTACTGAAGGGACAAGAGCAGAAATAGCAGGGGAATTTTGATTACACGCATATAGAGATAGACAACTAAACCACAGAAATTTAATGACATTAATAAATGGCAAATAAAGTTAAAACTTAACACTAAATTAAAAAAAAATTGAATGGTGAAAAATGTAAGCAATTTTTAAACATACAAACAATATTTTCAGACATTTGCGATCTTAAAATGTTTCTATTTAATTTTGTACTATGTAGCATATAGAGTTGGTTGTGGATGTGTGTTAACAGTAAAAGAGATACATGTTTCCAGCAGCCTTCAAATATACAATAGAGTATTATGAACGTTAGTCACCACTCTGTACACTATATCACAATAGCATGCTTTTATAACTGCAAGTTTTTACCTTGTGATTCCTGTCCTCTGTTTTATGTACCCACACTGTCCATCACTATTTTGTAACTCCAAACATTTCTCTTCCCTTACTTTTGTCAGGGCTGGAGCAGTAACACAGTGGTAGGGCGTTTGCCTTGCATGCAGTCAGCCTGGCTGAGCCGGGTTCAATTCCTCCGCCCCTCTCAGAGAGCCCGGCAAGCTGACGAGAGTATCTCGCCTGCACGGCAAAACCTGGCAAGCTACCTGTGACGTATACGATATGCCAAACACAGTAACAACAAGTCTCACAATGGAGAGGTTACTGGGCCCACTTGAGCAATGAACAACAGGAGGACAGTGCTACAATGCTACTTTTGTCACATAAAGCATGTCACCAGAAATATTTCATTTTATTTATTGTTATTTTTAATCCGAGAGTATCTCACCCACACAGCATAGTCTGGCAAGCTACTCGTGATGTATTCAATATGCCAAACACAATAACAAGTCTCTCACAATGGAGACGTTACTGGGCCCGCTTGAGCAATTCAATGAACAATGGGAGGACAGTGCTACAGTGCTACTTCTGTCACATAAAAATTTACCAGAAATATATGAGGTGTTATTTTTAATCACCTCAGTGATATCATTAATAATATGCTATTATTAATAATATATGCAATAATATGCAATTATGAATAAATGATCTATAGCTAAAGAAAGAAATACAAGCATCAAGTATCGATGCAAAATATAAAAACGTGAATTATAAGCTTTTAAAATTTACTTTTCTCTGATGAAGTTTATGCTAATAGAATAATTACAGATGCTAGTTGAATGTTCTCTCTGCTCTAGTAATATGCATTTACAGAGAAAAACATAGAATAAATATCCCTACCATTACCATTCTCTCCTTCTATATTACTCCCCAGATTCTCTCTTAAAAAGAATTTTCTCTGTAACTCTATTTCTACACTACATTGCTTTGAAAGTTAAATAATGCACAGAGGGACCCTACATTTTCAGGAAATGTAGGTCCTACACACTCAGCAAAACTCCATAACATTTTGCAGGAATTATATCTTCAATGTTTTCTATGATTATATTTCCTTGTGTGTTCATTGAATATGCTTGTTATCAATAGATTTTTCAATCTCCTCTCAAACCCTGTTTAAATGAGCAAATTTGTGATATTTCTAATAGAAATGAAAATTGTAAGCAATCTCTCATCACATTTTATTTAACTCTTATACACTGCCATATATATATATTAAAATAAAAATCTCAGGATAAATTCTATTTAATAAAAGCATCTTATAACTAATACCCACATATATATGCCTTTAGTAAGACAGTTCCAATACAACATATTTATTACAAGAGAGCTACATAAATAATTAAAATTGTATACCATTCCATTTCCCACTGATATGTGTGTGATTATATTTAATCAAAATTGAAAATTCTTTTGGGGTATTTGAACCATTAATGCTGACCAAAACTAAAGAGAATGAATAAGATTAAAGGCAATTTAATTTTAAATTAAAGTTAAAATTAAAATATATCCACTGATTTTTCTGTCTAAGGTCATGTAAGTAATAAAGTTTTTCAAGGAAAATATATATTATTTTAGCACTTTCCTGATTATATTTAGTCTTATAAATAGAAGTTTAAAGTAATCACTTTCATAGCTCAATCATATTCGGTAAAGTGAGGATGGAAATTGAAGATGGTGAAGAAAATAATTTCCTGTCTTGAAAGAATTTAACTGGGTACTCAGTCTATGTATAAAGTGGAGTGAATGCACAGCAAGTAAGGCGTTTGCCTTGCATGCGACCGACCTGGCCGACTCAAGTTTGATTCCTCCACCCCTTTCAGAGAGCCCGGCAAGCTACTGAGAGTATCTCGCCCACACAGCAAAGCTACCCGTGAGGTATTCAATATGCCAAACACAATAACAACAAAAGTCTCACAATGGAAACGTTACTGGGCCTGCTCGAGCAAATCGATGAACAACGGGAGGACAGTGCTACAGTGCTATTATCAAATCTGAGATTGCTGTAACTTATTGGAAATAGAGATTAGACTAGTACATCCCATCTAGAATTTGAAAGAATCTCAAACTCTCCTCTTATAACTTTTTCCTTAATCTCCTTGGCAACTTCTTTTACATTCTAATGGAATTACTCTACTTTAAATCTTTTCCTAGCCCATTCCATTCTCTGTGGCCACAATAACATCTGTTAACTATCTACTTGATCTTAATTTACCCATTCTATAAATAAATAAAATTAATTATCTATACTGAGATAAAATTTAATACAATGATATAAAACATAGGATCTGGATACTATATCATATAGTATCATAAGGTTTTTCAACATATGTAAACTGGGATATGCCTTTGCCTAAATCTTCCCAACCCACTTCAATTTCTTCATTTATAAAAAAGAAATAGTAACAGATCTTGATACATAGGATTATATAGAAAGTAAAGGAGAAAATTAATATATTTGTGTGATATGTAGTACATTATGAGTATTCAACAAATGCTTTGATCTTGACATCTAAAAAAATTACCACATAACAGTGAAAAGAAGCAAAGATATATAGTAAAAAGAGAGATGAGTCAGATGCCTGCTGAAATAGATCTGGCAGTAGATGATCTGTCTGAAAGTCTGGTTCATGGAAATGAAAATAAACATATTTGAGAAATAAACATACTCAAGAGGAAAACTAAACTAGACATGTGTGTAAGATTTTGTGATAGATTAGCTTAGCTTGTAAGGTAAGAAAGAGGTCATGTCAATAATAATTTTCATTTCTTTCTGTATTTGTTTTTGATAGGTTAATAAAAACATGAGTTTTGGAGAGAAGAAGCCAGGGACGGTCCAGGAAGCAGTAGTGGATGATGTGGAGCTGACCTTGTGTATGTTGAATTGGAATCATCTTTCACTCATCAGATGATGGATAAGGAGGCAGTAGAACAAGAAAAAACACTAGCAGCACTCTTGTTAATCATAACCGGCAGTTTACATTGCAATGACACTGCTCTTAAAATACACCCCCTATTTTTTTAAAAGCATCAAGGCCAGAAAGATAGTACAGCAGGTAGAGCGCTTGTCCTGCATGCAGCCTAGCTAGATTGGATTCCCCGCAGCCTATATGAACCCCCAAGTGCTGCCAGGAGTGATCACTGTGCATGCAAAGCCAGGAGTAACTGCTGTGCATCACCAGGTGTGGCTCAAATACCTCCATAAAAGGTAAAAACAGTGGCTGGAGCAATGGCGTAGCAGGCAGGGCATTTGCCTTGCAGGCAGCCAACCCGGGTTCGATTCCCAGCATCCCATACAGTCCCCCCAGCAACACCAGGAGTAATTCCTGAGTGCACGAGCGAGGAGTAACCCCTGTGCATTGCTGGGTGTGACCCAAAAAGCAAGCACTGCACTGCACTGTCCTCTCATTGTTCATCGATTTGCTCGAGCGGGCCCAGTAATGTCTCCATTGTGAGACTTGTCGTTACTGTGTTTAGCATATTGAACACATCACAGGGAACTTGCCAGGCAACTTGTCGTGCGGGCAAGATACTCTCGGTAGCTTGCCAGGCTCTCCAAGAGGGGCAGAGTAATCGAACCCAGGTCTGCCAGGTCGGTCACGTGCAAGGCAAACACCCTACCCGCTGGCAAGAAAAAGTAAAAATATTTTACCTGGTCATTTTTCAGACTGTGCCCTTTTCTAATGTCCTCGCCCATTTGTCTTCACCTGTATAGTAGTTTCATATATTTAAAGCTCAGTAAATGTGAAATCTTCTCTGATAAGTTTTGTAATAAAATTGCTACTCCATATAAACATCTTTTCCTTTCCATAATAACAATCATTCTTGCATCATTTCTATTTCAGCCAAGACTTTAATTCTATGCTTTAGATAAAATTTATCCTCTACTTGATATTCCTTAAACTATTACAATTAATTAGAATAAAATGAAAAGCAAATAATTTGGTTAACAATATTCAAAACAAAAAGTACATTCTAATTTTCATTCACCCTGATGCCTTGCTATTTTCTAAAATTCAGCTTGGCATCTTAAAGTGCCATGAAATAATTAGAGAGATTGCAAAAGGCTATCCCTCTCCTTGGCTAGAGAACAAACCATGTCAGATCACCATATGCTATCCCTACACTTCAGTGCAACCTCGAAAAACTCATAAATTTCCAAATTCAGAGTTCCTAAGCAACCACTTTAATATTTTCAGCCACAAATTGGACCAAGGCCCTGGTGAAAGCACACAGAAAGATTTCATGGAAAGAATCCTAGAAAATTATATGTGCACTCAATAGAAAGGAAGGGGAAGTATGTTTCCCCAAAAGGGTTCCCATGGAGGGCAGGTGGGTTCTGGTCTTTGCATCAGTGAGAGTCGCTCTGCAATAGAAAATTCCTTGAAGATCAGTCATTTTTACATGAAACCTAATGTCAAGCTTTCCATATTTTCTTGCTATACTTATTTTTGTGCAAGTAAGAGCATATATGTCAAGCACGTAGACATAAAAGAATAATTTGATCCCTATTATCTGACTAATATTTATCAGAGATAAATTATTAGCTCTAAATATTTAGCTTACTCATATAAATATATGATCTGGAGCCATAGCACAGAGGTAGGGCATTTGCCTTGCAAGCAGCTGGCCCGGCAGAGCTGGGTTCAATTCCTCCGCCCCTCTCAGAGAGCCCGGCAAGCTACCGAGAGTATCTCGCCCGCACAGCAAAGCCTCGCAAGCTACTCGTGAAGTATTCAATATGCCAAACACAGTAACAACAAGTCTCAAAATGGAGACATTACCAGGCCAGCTCGAGCAAATCAATGAACAATGGGAGGACAGTGCCACAGACAGTGCCATATAAATATATGTGGATTTTATGAATACAAAACATATAAGAGAATAGGCTACTCAAGTTTTAATTTTATCACCAAATTTTATCAAATATTAGACACACACATACAGAGACACATAAACATATACACAAAAAAAACTAAGATAATCAGCAAGTCACTAAAAAGTTTGACATAAACACCCTACAAAGAGATATTTGGAATTATTTATAAAGGCAAAAAATTATGTCATTTAGATTTATACTCACCTAGACCTTAGTTCCTACCCACTAGGTCAACCAATATGATCTAGTTGTAGATATTGAAACTCTATCAGAGTTGAAATTGAGTTTGATATACCACTGGATTGTTGTAATACACGATCACGATCATGACCATCCTGTTATTCGTCGATTGCCTCGAGCAGGCCCCAGTAACGTCTCCTTCGTCCTAGCCCTGAGATTTTTTTAAAAAGTGCCATATTCAAGGCTCTTTCAGAGTTAGGAGAATGAGATCCATCATTGTTACTGGTATTTGGCATATTGGGTACACCACGGGGAGTTTGCCAGACTCTGCCGTGTGGGCAGGTTACATTCAGTAGCCTGCCCACATTCGATAGCCTGCCCCGAATTTGTATTTGTAAAACACAAATAATAAAATGCATGAAGTTCTTGGCTGGAGCGATAGCACAGCGGGTAGGGCGTCTGCCTTGCACGCAGCCAACAGGGCCGACCCGAGTTCGATTCCTCCACCCCTCTCGGAGAGCCCGGCAAGCTACCGAGAGTATTCGATATGCCAGTCACAGTAACAACAAAGTCTCCAATGGAGACATTACTGGGCCCACTCGAGCAAATTGATGATCAACAGGAGGGCCTTTACTTTACTTTACTTTTATGAAGTTCTGAGTTACTACTAGTGACCATTATGATTAACTTTCTCCTGTATCAATACTCCTCACAATGCAAGTGTTCTGTGTGGGTTATAATGCAAATATCTATCTATTTATATATACATATATGTGTGTATATCCCCCTGGGACATGGAGGGAATCTCCCTTTCTGAAAATAATTGTGTGAAGTTCTTCAAGCAGTCAAATTTGTAAGGCCGGTGCTAACTACTTACTCTCCCATATCTCAGACAAAGGTTTATTTTTGCTGTCATCGATGGCATTTGAATAGATGAAAGATGTTTGATCCATTCCCCCCATCTCATCTTTCCCAAGTCTCTGTAATCAAACAGCAGTAATCAAACCTACCAAGTGGTTAAGTAACAAACAGAAGTGTCACATCTCTAGTAGAAATTTTTACACAGAGTAATCTCCTCCTTATCCTTTGCCAAAACCCTGCTCCACTGTGGAGTGCCCAAGAACAGATGACTGGTTAAAGAAACTTTGGTACATTTACACAATGGAGTACTATGTAGCTGTTAGAAAGAAGAAGTCACGAAATTTACATACAAGTGGTACTACATGGAAAGAATTATGTTAAGCGAAATGACTCAGAAAGGGATAGGCATAGAAAGATTGCATTCATCTGGGGAACATAAAGTAACAAAATAGGAAACTATCACCCACTATCACTTTTGCAAACCACAACACCCAAAAGGAGAGAGAGAACAGAGGGGAATGCCCTGCCACAGAGACAGGGTGGGATGCGGGGGATGGGGGGTGGGAGGGATACTGGGATCTGTGGTGGTGGGAAATGGGCACTGGTGGAGGGATGGGTATTTGATCATTGTATAACTGAAACCCAAGCACAAAAATGTGTAAGTCTGCAACTGTACCTCATGATGTCTCACTATTAAAAAATTTTATAATAAAAAAAAAGAAAGATGCCTGGTATTGTCAAATGGACGCTCGTCTATCTTAACGACCCTCCACCTCCCACACCATTGACCAACCACTGAACAGCCCACCTGGCCCGTTTCCCTATATATTAGTTTCATACTAGTTAGAAATGATCACTCTGGATGAGAACTGAGTGTTGAAAGCAGGTAAAGGGATATAGATAATAACCTTTCAGCATCTGTATCACAAATCATAATGTTTAAAATGAAAGGAAGAAAGAAGGAAAGAAAGAAAAGAAAGAAAGAAAGAAAGAAAGAGAAGAGAAGAGAAGAGAAGAGAAGAGAAGAGAAGAGAAGAGAAGAGAAGAGAAGAGAAGAGAAGAGAAGAGAAGAGAGAAGAGATGGGTATATTGAATAACAAATAAATTATACCTCAATATAGCTATGTCAGAGTCCAGAGTGCTAACCATTACACCATGGGGCTGGAGCAATAGCACAGTGGGTAAGGCGTTTGCCTTGCACACGGCCCACGTGGCCTACCAAAGTTCAATTCCTACGCCCCTCTCGGAGAGCCAGGCAGGCTACCGAGAGTATCTCGCCCACACGGCAAAGCCTGGCAAGCTACCCGTTTCCCTCCAGGGGAAGTATGGTGCTGTAGTTTAATGCATGGTCCATTCACTTTTCTGCCACAAGCTGCCAGGCTATGGATTAAGTCCTTTTGCCTCTGAAGCCATGGCCGTGCCAGAGAGCCGCTCATGGGGGGCAACTCGTGACCTCGGTAGTGCATGAAGAACGAGCTGGTACAGTCCCCTTTCCCATGAGACTGCAGTTACCCCGTCACCACCAGCTCATGCCTGGGTTTCCAATAAGCTCTGAGGTGGCGGTCACCTTGTATGCGGTCTGGATGCATTTCTTCCAAAAGCTGCTGGGTTTCGAGATTTGTTTCTGAGTCTCTGGGATCATGGCCGTTAATCTGCTCCATCAGGAGCCGGAGAGGCCATTTGTAGGCAGTGACTCGGGGTCTCGTTGGGAGGGGGAGGAAAGGTATGCCCTTCTATTTTTAGCTGAAAATGAGACTCATTATAGTCAGGCAGTCAAGGACATTTTTCTATGGAAAAGTTTTCAGTTTATATTTACAAAAGTTATCTTACCAAAAAGAAAAATCCCACAATTTTTTAAATTCTAAATCCATCTAATGATGAACTTACTAAAATATACTCAGAAAATAGTTTAAACTGAGTAACCAATAATCATTTCAACAGTTATTTCCTAGTGACTGGCCAAATTTATTCTGTAACAATTTTTCTTAGCTTTGTATCTATGACTTTGGGGGAATAAAATCTTCTGTATTTAAAACTGTAGGTATTTTACCTCTCTCAAGTGTAAAAGATTTTATTAACAACACAGCAGAATTCTCTCTCTCAGCATCAATGCTTATTATTTTTTTATTAACAGAAATATCTGGGGAAAGTAATAAACTAAAACAAATAAAAACCCAAAGGGTATGAAATACTATGCCTATTTATTTGCTCCATTTGAACTATGCAGAATAAACCGTTTTAAAGAAAAATTTAGTATATTTTAAAAATGCAAGTCTATCTGAAAATACCAATAATAATTCATAATTTTATTACCAAGGTAACTGCCAGTATTATACCTATTTTAGACAATATAACATAATGCATATCTTTAGTCGTAAAGTTATAGATAAACATCTATAAATATTTATAATGATATATTATATGAGGGTCTCTGGTGGAGATGACAGGGAGTGTATGACTATAAATTTGGAATTGAGGAACAAAATTAGATAAAGATAAATATAATAACAAGTTACATGAATTGTTGGTATAGGTGTGCTATAATTTATGTAAGTGAAATTCCCACCTCACTCCAAAAATTTTGAAACAGAAAAACGGTAGCAAAAACAAAACTATAAAAAATTTATTGCATCACTACTAGAAAGAGATAGGGCTGATGATATAATAGCAAAAAAAAAATTACAAAACTATATAACTGTGAGTTAAGATAAAAGCAAGTCACACATAGACACTGCCTTTTTCTCCAACATTTACACCCAGCAAAATTTTCTATCTGGCAATGTCTGTTAATTTTCTATGTGGTGATCTTGATTTAAAATATTTACAGTTCTATCAAAAAAGATAAAATACCTGGAAATAATTTTTAAAGTGAAATATCCATACACAGAAAACTATAATACTGTTGTTTTTTAAAAAAAATTAAAACAAAAAAGAGAGCAAATATTAAAATCTGCATTTTACCTAAAGCAATCTAGTTAACATCATCTTATTAAAATACCAATAGCATTTTTAAGCAAAAGAACAATTTCTAAATTTCTATGGCACTGTCAGTGTAAAAGTGGATTTATTCCCGAGCTCGTAAATTTTTGAGTATTGTATGAAATATTTGCATACAAAACTCTGACACTTTTAAGAAGATAAAGTTTATTACACAATTCAAGCACATGATTCTGGCTTCCTCTGCCAATAGCCAGGCTTTTCCTTTGAACCACGTATGTTGTCAATCATCTTGTCCTTCATTCCTGGTCCAGTGTACAACATGTTTGTATCCAGAGTATGAGGGCCTGGTCTTGTCCCTACACCATCCTCCATTCAGCATATACATTCCTACTCTGGAATCTGTAGCTGGGACCCTGTTACCCGGACCCCCTCTCTGGGACTGCTTCTCTGTAACCTGTCTCTGGGCCTCTCTAGAACAGCACCCCTGCACCTCCCATCTCCTGAACCTTTCTCAGTCTCTGGCCATGGCTGTGTGCACGTGGATGCAATGCCTGCTGTACTACTACCTGTCTTGGCATAGGCAAGGGGGCAAAGACAGAGTTGCCTGAGTGGGGGGTTCCATTTATCTGCTCTCTCCCATACCAGGCATCTCATCCCCTCCTGTAGTCAAAACAATTCTGATAAAAAGGAATAAAAATGAGGGCCTCATACTCCCTGACTTAAAACTACGTTACAAAACAATAGCAATTAAAATAGTAAGCATACCTTGAGTGTAAAAACACAGAGAGACCAAGGAATAGATTTTCCATAAATATATCCATATACATTTAATATTATTATGAAAGAACTAATATACAACCACTGTCATCCCGTTGTTTGGCGATTTACTCAAGCAGGCACCGGTAACATCTCTGTTTGTCCCAGCCCTGAGATTTTAGTAGCCTCTCCTTACTCGTCTTTCTCAATGATTGGAGACTCTTTAAGGGTCAGAGGAATGAGACCTGTTATAGTTACTGGTTTTGGCATATTGAATACACCAGAGGGAGCTTGCCAGGCTCTGCCCATGATATATATATATATATATATATATATATATATATATATATATATGATCTCTTTTTGATCTGTTGCCTACTGTCTGAACTCCATCAAACATGGTGTGATAATTATGGAAAATGGGTAGGAAGTGTCTTATGATGTGTCCAGAAAGTGGCCTGGAGTGTGGTGGCGGTTGGTAGTGGAGGTCCACTGCCAGGGCTGGGTCCCTTGGGGCGGGGAGGGCTCTCGCTCGCCCCCCTCTGGGGCACCCCAAGTGAAAACAGCCTGGCGCAGAGTCCGGTGGCATGGTTATTGGGGCCTCACTTTATACTCCCATCTGGGAGCATCAGCTGTGAATTCTGGAGGGTGGTTGATGAGGAGATTATCTGGTGCCGGCAGGGTATGGCTTATGGGTGTGACCTCTGGGTCACCGGAAACTGGTGGAAGCAGGCAGAGGATCTCTGCTTCTGGGTCCCATTGAGTTCAGAGTCCAAGGTCACAAAGATTTGCGTTACCTGGGCTCTGTGGGACTTCAGTCCTGAATATACAATAGAGGAAGAAAAATCTCTTCAGTGAATGATGCTGGAAAATCTGGAAAGTCAGACTTGAAAAAAACCATAAAAGTATATAGTTATTCATCTAAAGCATAAATAAAATGATTCATAAATATACTTGCATCCCTTTGCAGATAGCAGTACTATTTGCACTAACCAAAACACAAATCAACATAAAAATTCATCCATGAATGATTTCATGAAGGAGCTCTATATGTTCATATTCAATGGAATACTATTCTGTCATTAAAATCATATGGATCTTAGGGGGAAATGAAAGGATCATTAGGTGATTATGTTAAATTAAACAAATAGGAAAGTGAAAATAATTATTATTTTACTTATATATAAAATATAACTGACAAAAGTAAAATGATTTAGAAACAACTAAAACCAACCCAGAATCACTGAAAACTATGGTTTTCTGTACGAAAAGAAAAGATTGCAAGAGGAGTCAGAAGAAGGATATTTTCAGTGTTAGAAAGGCACTGAGTCTTTGGTAGTAAGTAGAGTTAGAGTATGTTACACATACATGGAGAGGTTGTTGGTTTCTGTTTTGTTTTGTTTTTTGCACCACACTGAGTGGTGCTCAGGGCTTACTCCTTGCTTTGTGGTCCAGGCTTACCCCTAGTGCTCAGGGTAAATAAGTGATGCTGAGCTTGAGATCAAGGCAAGCCTCAGACTCACCATACTGTCCTGCTGGCACCACATAGAACGTTTGAAAGCAAGGATACATCCTGCTATACAATATCAACGATAATTCAAATACAAATTATACAAAACATGATAATAGAAAAATAATCAAAGACTACAAATAGCCAGCAACAATAGTGAAATTCAGGCCATTCATCCTGATAAGAATTCATAGAATATATCAGTGAGACATCGTATTTTATGCATAAGTTTTAAAAAAAGATAATTTGGTCATATAACTCCAGAGATTCTCAGACATGGAAAATTGGGATTCTTCATTCACTGGAAATCTCAAAATGACATGGGATCTCAAAATGACAAAGCATTTTAAATTTTCATAGAGAATTTAGAATGTACACTACACAATAATTCAATGATCTCCCTTCTGATTATAAGAATGAGAAAAATTGCAATATGTTCATTAGAACATACATGTAAAACTATTCAACTATGTATCTTGAAGTAAGTAAGAACATAATTAACTGAGATGAACATTATATCACACACAATAACATCACCACAACATTAGGGATAGAATTGAAATGTTACATTTTCCACCTTGTTGTCACCTGCCTAAGCTCTTTCATTCTACTCTTTTACCACCTTTAAATTGATCAGTTTAAATTAATTTTTGATTGATAGGGGTGTTTTAGGGTGGCATTAATAATAATAAAATATCTTATCCCCTTAACTTCCTTTTCCACGTATCCTGAGGATCTTTTTTCAGAGAAGAATTAAGGTAGATTAAGGCTAAAAACGGTGATTGTCTTGACTAAGTAAATGATAAAGTGTTTTTTCGACAATCCCCTTTCTCAAAAAAAAAAAAACTACTATTATCCAAATTCTGCACCAAAAGAAAAAACCAAAAATTCATCATAACCGAACTTATTTTATAACTTAATACTATATTGTCATTATGTAATCACTTTTGAGAAGAAAAGGAAGATTGCTTACGAATGCAAGGGTCCACATTCACTTTATTACGATTCTTTTGACATAGAAATCAGTAGAAAAGCTCCAATTAGGGAAAAAAATGACCAGTTAAGTTACTGCTCCCTTTAAAATTAGGTCCATAGGACTCAGCAGTTCTTGGCATCCAACTCAAAGGCTGAAAGACAGTATTTCAAAAAGACATTGTGCTCCAAAGGGCATAACTATTCACAGTTTCCAAGATCTAGAAATAACACAAGGATCTAGATAATGAATAAAGAGATGCATATGTGTATCATACATATTTATATATGATATAAATAAAATAATGCAATTTCTCTTTATATGGAAGGAAGAGAGAAGATATCATACAGAGTGAAGTCAATCAGGAGAGAGACAGATACAAAAAGATGTCTTAAAAACGAGATATAAAGAAGCAGAGTAAGGGAAAAACATATGGTGAAAGGCAATTGAACCTAAAACCGGTCTTTGGAACTGAGCTTACCCTACCACTAACATTATTGTACAGCATGATGCCTAAAATATTTTTAATTAAGGAAATAGAAACTTTAAATAAAAGGAAATAAATTAAATTATTTATTTGATAATTGTTCAGCCTGTAAAATCTGTACATGTTTTCCTCATCCACCTGATTTAAGCACTGTAGCACTGCACTGTCCTCCTGTTGTTCATCGATTTTCTCCAGCGAGCACCAGTAACGTCTCCATTGTGAGCACCTTTATCTTTTTAAGCACCTATATCTTTTTAATCTGGTACAGATTACTAGTCCATGTATCCAGTCATCAATTGGGCGCAGGTAGAAATGGGGAAGGCAAGTAAATAATGTTTTGAGAGAAAGAATGATTTAACCATTGGAAATTAGGGGCTTAGTAATTTGTGTGTATGTGTGGTACTTGGGATCAAATCCAGGTGCTCATCCTTCCAAGTGCTCTACTGTTGAACTACATACCAACTCCAGATTTATCATTATTAAAGCTGTGATTTTGCTCCCCAAATTTCTTCATGAAGAAAATGAACTGGAATTGTGTATATTATTAAAATTCATTAAAAATTTAATGAACACACTGCAGTAGCTTGAGAACTAATGAATGGGTTTGCAGAATGAGTTCTCTCACAGATTGTCATGGAATAAAACTCTCTTAGACACATCTCTGCACTTCCAGGAGATTTCCTCCATTTCACTCTTGTGAATTCAAGATTATATTTGGTACCGGTACATGCTCATTTTTTAACACAGGAAACTTTGGAGGAAACACATTCTATCAGCTTCCTGAAAAAGTCTGAAAATACTAAATATAATAAGGCAAATTCTTAAATAGAATAGAAAACTTGAAAATAAAAGCACTAACAGTAGGAAGACAATGTAATGATAGATGCTGATTTTCTATTTTGCTTCAAAAGAACATATAAAAGCCTGCCAGGTTCCTGGTAACGGGATTTCTGAGACTTGAATTGAAAGCTGTGACAGTTGCTATCACAAAATTACTTCATAACTTTTTTCCAACTTCAGAAGAGAATGAGTGGTAGGAAAAATAATACCATGGTTCCTTATATTACCTGGGGATACCTATCTTAGTGACATTTTAAAAAAGGGTTTAGGCTTCACATTTTAAAAGGAGTATTTTTCTAATGGTTACCACAGGGAACAGAGGTCAAACATTAACTGAAATTCCACGGTTTTCCTTCCACTAGGGTTATTTTCACCTCAACTCTTGGTTATTAAAATATACCTAATAATGCTCTCAATTTTGAATTTCAATGTAGTATAAAGGGAACAAATAAAACATGAGTAGTAATAGTTTATTTTAAAAAGAATACAAATTAACGACGAATAAAAATACATTTTTGTCTAGTAACAACGCTGTTTGTAAGAAAGCAAAAAGTATTATATCAATATTTTCTAACATCTCGGTGCTTAGTTCTGTGACCAGGTATGTTACTTTTCTCTTTATTTCAATTCTGAGTTGTTAGCCACCCTCAGTCTGAGCCAGAAAAGCAAGTTTTGCTCCATATTTTAGCTAAATATATATATGTATATAATGTGTTTGTTTGGGGGGTTCACACCAGCCAGTACTCAGGGAGTGCTCCTGGCTCTGTGCTCAGGGATTACTCTTGGTGGTCTCTGTAGACTGTAAGTGGTGTTGAAGATCAAACCCAGGTTGGCTACATGCCAGGTAAGCACCCTAACTGCTGTACTATGGTTTCATCCACAAAATATATTTTTAAGAGTAATAGAACTAATAACTCCTTTTTAGAAAAATAATATTTTTATTAACACTAAAATATTTAACTCAACTTAACTACTATTATTATAGCATCTCTATTCCAAGCAATTTACTTACTGCTGAAATATGAAAAGCACTAAGAAGAACCATTTGTCAACAGCAGGCAAGGATTTACTGAAATAATTTTCAAAATATTTCAAATTCATCAATTTTACCAAAATGTGCTGTGATTTTACAAAATTAAATTATGATTGTGAGTATACAATCTCCAGATATACTCATATCCCAACTTCACCATTTATGATTTGAAATCTGTTGCTACTTCTCCCTGAGCTAATTTCATTTTCTTTAAACCAGAACAGTCATGATTCTTTATGAGACAATGTACCATTGCCTAAATCATAAGATTACTCAATAGACATTAGTTATTAAATATCCATTATTATTAAAAGTTTTCAATGAATAAAATATCCTAGAGTCATGTAATTTGAAACAGTGTATTTCAGCAGCTTCTTATTGCTAAAATAAACTGGTTACTACAGCTAAGTAATCTGAAAAATTCTAAAATTATAAGGAAGGATTACTTTATTAAGATTTGTTCATTTTTATTTTATTGTCTTATCTAAACTTTAGCTCCTTTCTCTGGGATACTTAAATATTTGTAAATATGTTACCTATTTTTTCTAATAAATAATTTATCCAACTTTTTATAAATATTTCTAGCATAACCAGGAGAAGAGTTCAGATCCTGGCTATTAGTTATCTGGTTTTTTGAGGATAATATTGGGTCTAGTGTGTTTGTATATTTACCATAATAATTATAAAGGCATGAGCAGAGTGCACTGGCATAAACTTCCCTCTGACCCTTGATTCTTGTATCTCCCCAAGAAAAATTTCATTGCGAACATATAACAGTTCAAGCAAGTGTTTATTTAAAAGGTAGAGGAGGTAAATGAAGGGAAATAGCACTAGGTAGACACAGAAAAGTGATTATTTAAGGAGACAAAAAATAACAGCACAGACACTCCTGCAAGCACAGTGCATGGGGCCCAGGGGTAACGCTAAGCTTCTCCTTGTTCCTCTTTTCATTGTTCAGTCTTCTGATCTTTCCTTAGTCTTTCACTCTGCTGTGAAAATGGGTGGGAAATAACTGGACCATGAGTTCCTGGCTGTATTTGGTTAATTTCACTGGTTGCAGTGATGCCAGTGTGCATGCATTTGATGTGTTAAAGTATTTTACCGGCTATAATGGTTCACTCCGAGGTCACTGGGACTGACTATGCTCGCTCCTTCTGGTGGTAGTGAAGAGAAACCTTATAGGGAGACAAAAAACTCCTGAAGTTTTTCAGTCCCATAGATTAAAGCTGGTGTCTTACTTCATAGATCTAAGAACTGCATTGCAATATGAATATATCTTGATGAATAGAATGTCTGTTAAGATTTCTAAAAATTTTATGCTCCTGTTATTTTACCAAAGACAAGGTCATTTAAAGTCATTTAATATTAGTGATATTTAATATCAATTAAAATTAGTACATTAACATCATGAAGAAAATTTTATTTATCCCAAGTGGATATTTTACGAGCACTACCAATATAGGTAAAATTATCACACCTTCCCGTGGGTGTGAGTACTTAGATAATATTGTAATAGTTTTGTATGTTCTGTAAGAAAGAATTAAGATGAAAAGTCGCCACACACACAAAAGCAAAATGTCTGAGTCTGAGGTTAAAAAAAGCATTATGGAACAAACACAGAATGATCACTCTCATATATAGGATAGAACAGATAGAATGATGTATGCATGTAGCTATCATTAGCAGTATTTGAGTCACTGTACTTCAGTAAAGATGTGGGGAGATGGGGGGATCCTGATGCTGAAGAAGTCAACAATTTCACTGCAATCATCCAACATCTTCAAAACCACAGAAATGCAGTTTTCTGTTAAAGAAACCTCACACTTAGTCCTCTCTACTCCGTTATCAGATGGCCACTTCAAATCTTTCTCGTACTATAGTTATAAGTTTGAAAGGTATCAAACTCTTTGAGTTCCTTCTTATTTTCTTATTGCCATCCTTATTCAAACTGTTACCATCAATATGACATTTTAAATCCCCCAAAGCAAATAACTCCTATCTCAGAGGCCCACTCCTTCTCTTTTCCGATATTCACCACTTTTCAATGTTTTATTCAAATAAATTGTATATTCATGTTCTTTGTGTTTTGCTTTTTCTGAATGAAATGTTACTTCACTTTTTATCATTATATGTCTCTGATTTAAAAAAAAAGACATAAATGCAATCTCCTTTTTGTGTTTCTTAATACCAGTTGAATTATATCCATTTCCTCCACCAAAACTCAGTTCCTTAAGAACTAATGATGAAATTTGCCTCTCTTCTATTTTCTATGTTAGTACTGAACAGTATGCATGCAAATCCTTCTCAGTTATTAAATGAATAAATGGTAAAATATGCTGTATTTTTGTTACAATATAAGATTTTATGATAAAAATTGATTATTTGAATTTTAATAAGTTTTTTCTACATAACTAATATATCTTCTCCCCTCTTCAAAATGTGCAGTCTGTGAAATTTTATGCACAAAATGACTCAGAAAAAATAGAAAATATGAAGGACAATTTTTCCTCTCAAGTTAGGTTTAAAAATAGATGCTGTAGATTCTTTGGTGTATGACCATTTGAGAGAAAACTTTTATGCAATTTTAAAATCAATTCTTATACTTTTTTAATGTTCAGAGAGAAAATTGTCTCATAAAAATATAAAGCAGTAGCTATCAGAAACCAAACAGGAAATTACAGGTAGCAAACTTCAGTAAACATGACTTTCATCTATGAATGCTACCTAATAACTGCTGCTGAGTACCTTAAATTATCTGTTGTATTTGCATCATTCTCCATTAGTTCACTTATTTACTCAAAAATATTACTAAAAACCATAAGCTGGCCAGGGAGATAGTTCAAGTGGTAAAACAACTATCTGGAATGTGCAAAGACCGATATTCAATTGTAGCCCAACGTAACCCCCAAAATTATACCAGGTATAGCCCTACTAACAGATAAGCCATGCCAGATGTAACACCTATTTAAAAACAATAACAATAATAGTAATAATAATAATGTAACCATGAAGGTTTGGTTCCACTGCTGCTCCAAGGGCAATTAACCAAGAAAGATATTGAAGAGTCAAAAAAGAACTTTATTTGCAACAAGTCAGCAGATTGAACTATAGCAGATTCATATCTTCAAAACAACTATCCACTCTTAACATTCACAAAAATGGATATTTATAGAAAAGAGAAAACGGAAGAAAGAGCGGGTTATAGGCCAGAATAAACCATAAAATCCTTTGGGTCTGGTTCCCTGAGGCACACTCCACCATGTATACCAACCTAAACAAAGTATTAATAATTTTAAAGGTAAGCAGAGGACAAACTCTCCTCATTCTTGAGCTTTAGGGCCAGAACAGTTATTTTTGTCAAATACTGATGTTTGATGAATCTTGTTTGATCAACCTATTTGATCAACAAGTTGACCAAACCTTAAGTTCAACCTTTAATGACAGCCTGAGCTTTGTATCCTATTTCACCCTCTTTCCCTTACAGTGAGGACAAAGGTATCATAAGTAGAAAATATGAAAGAGACCAGGTCAAGGAAAGTCTACAAGATTTGGACAGAGATTGTCAAAAATGAGGAGAGGAAAGATCAGGAAATTTAGATAAGACAATGATAGAAAAAGCTTCATAAATATTTAGCAAATGTATGAATTAACTCTCAAAACATCCACAAATATTACCTGTAACAGTCAGAATTAGGAAGAGTGTTTCCAAAAAAGTAGTGCATTTTCACTCTGCATCAAGTCAACTTTCAATCCATTCAAACTACCCAAAGAGGAGTATCAGAGAGAGAGTATAGGGTTAGATGTTTGCTTTGCACACATCTTACTCTGGTGTGGCATATGGATCACCACATGCTGTTGGCCCAAATTTAATTTATGTATTAATAAATACATAAATATAAACAATAGCTATATGTTTATATAAGCTATAAGCAATCAATAATTTAATCAAATTTTTTTAAAAACTTACCCAAAGAATAGAGAAAAATGCAGATGAAAACTGGTGAAGATAACTCTAACAAAATTTGTAAAAAAAATTAAAAAAACACACTTACCATCTTATCTTCTTTGGATATACAGCTGTGATTTCCAATTGAATCATTCATAAAATGCTTCTTAAAAATTACAGTGTGTTAATCACTACGTTTATCAGCGGTAACACCATTTACAATAAATAGAATTTTTGCTCTCATGAACATTATGATAGATTAATATAAAAACAAATTTTGACCCTATGACTCAGCAACTCCACTTTTGCATATCTACCCTCAGGACAGGAAAACATTCATTCAAAATGATGTACGCACACCACTGTTCATTTCAGTACTCAGTACAGTAACTAAGATTTGAATCAATCTGTATGTCCACCAACAGAACAGTGGATCATGAAGATGTTGTATATATACCCAGTGGAACACTATGCAGCTGTATTAATGAAATCATGTATCTTGCTGCAACATGAATGGAACTGAAAGATACGTTAAATGAAGCAAGCAAGAAGAAGGAAAAACACAGTATGATATCATTAATATGTAGTATGTAGAGTAACTGGATGAGGAACTGTAACGGTTGTGGGGAGGGTCAGGTGTTTCCTAGATCACCCTTAGCCCCAGAGTATAGGTAGGAGAAAGAAAGAACTAGAGTGAAGGGGAAGGGGAGAAGAGATGGATGAGAAGCAATGAAGTCAAGGGTCAAGAAGGCTCAGGTACATTGATGTTATTAAGGAATGATGGCGCTAAATATGCAGATCACAGAGCCAACAATACTGAAATGGCAAGACTCAACCTTTTATAACTAAATTTAAAGTGTGTCTATCAAGACAGCTGGCTGGGCCTGGGGTCAGGGGTAGGAGAGAGAATCTGAGAATACTGGTAGCGGGCAATTGACACTGATGATGGAACACTGTATGTCAAAATCCAACTATGAATAACCTTGTAATTCACAGTGCTTTAATAAAATAAAATTTTGGAAAAAAATTGAAAACAGACACAAATTGATCAGTTACCCCAAAAAATTTAACATAAAATTCCATTCTTTTGTCATTTCTCATAAAATTCTATTTAGTTAAGGCACCACCAGCATCTTGGTGGATCCAAACATTGAAAGAAAGCTGACTGAGAAAAAAACTTTCTATTTCACAAAACTGGTTAAATGCCTGCATTTGTCAAACATAACAATGGGTTTGAGAAGGAAAAAAAAACATGAGTATGAGACAGATTCTCCAGTCCTTCAAAAAATATATAGCTAAAGGAGTTGAGGAAATAGTACAGGAGTAAGGGCAGCGTCTGGCATGCAGCCAATCTCAGCTCACTCTCCAGGACAACATTCCCAGTGGTTGCCCTGGAGACCCCGTGAGTCATTCTGGAGGAAGCCAGGGTAAAGCCCAGTAGACCACTGGGCCAAGGCAGCACCACACACACATGTATTTACAACAGACTTCAGATGACTGACAGGGAATTCTTGGGAGAGATTCTAGGCTTTCTGAGTAATGCATGGGAGATCCCACCCCAAAACTCCTTTAATTTGATTAAATAACTGATTAATTTATATAGCACTGTAGCACTGTCCTCCCATTGTTTATCAATTTGCTTGAGCAGGCCCAGTAACATCTCCGTTGTCATACTTGTTGCTACTGTGTTTGGCATATTGAATACATCACGGGTAGCTTGTCATGCTCTGCCATGCTGGCGAGATACTCTTAATAGCTTGCCAAGCTCTCTGAGAGCGGGGGAGGAATCGAACCCAGCTTGGCCAGGCTGGCCACACACAAGGCAAATGCCTTACCACTGTGCTATCGCATAAAAATTATATAATTATACATTTATACTTTTATACACATTTATATGTATATCTTTACATATATACAAAATATATGTAATATATATTTTCATACACACATGTCTAGTTATGTATCTTTACATAATTTCATGCAATCTGAAGAGAAACGAGAGTAAAGTTTCATAAAGGTCAGTCTACAGTGAATCTCACAAAGACAATGTTTATGAGAAACAGTCTCGTTCCTGACGTTCCATTTGCTCTCAACAGAACAAACATCTCTGAATGCAACAGTTATGTGTACCTAGGTCGAGAACTCAACATGTTGAATGACCTGGCACCTGAGTTGCACAGGAGGAAGAGAGCAGCTTGGAACGCCTTCAAGAGCGTCAAAGAAATAGCTAAGAGGACAAAGATCCTCCAGCTCCTGGCACATCTCTTCAATTCCAGCGTTCTTCCTGCATTAACATACACCTCAGAGACCTGGGCCCTATGAAACAGGATGAGGACACCACTTGGGTATCACAAAGAGGAATCAAAAGAGCTATGCTTGGAGTATCACACTTCACTCAAGTGAGAGAAAGAATCCGGAGTTCTGACCTCCGTCAACGGTCAAGAATCAGGGATGCTGTCTCATTTGCTAAGACGTCGAAAATCAGATGGGCTGGACACATAATGAGATTTTGAGACGACCACGGGACTAGAGCCGTTACCAACTGGATTCCACGGGACGTCAAAAGACCACGTGGCCGCTCACCTACGAGATGGTCAGACTTCTTCATCAAGACCCTGAGCGATCAGTGTGAGGCTCTTCATGTTCCTAGAACGAGCAGATGCCATTGGGCTACACTAGCACATGACAGGGACGAATAGAGACATTACTGTCGCCCACTTGAGCAACTCAATGAGTAACGGGATGTCAGGTGATCAAGGCATAATTTCATACTATTTTGCTATTAAACATATATATTTACTTGAATATATATACATATGCCTTAGTGGGGAAAGTAGCTAGGTACATAAATAGCACAATCAACACACAATGAGATATATAAGAATAATCATTTGTATATTATCACCATATACACATCTGAAAAATACACCTGTATAATACACCTATCCAATACAGTATAATCACCACTAAAACTTTTACTTTCTAACCACCACTATGTAATAGACCCCTTTTAATTCCTCTACCCCATCCCCTGTTTTCTTTGGTAATACACATTTCATTCTCATTATCTAAGCCTGCTTTGTTTTGTTTTTAAATTTATATCTTTTTATAATTTATTTATTTATTGAATCATGGTGGGAAAAGTTACAAAGCTTTTAGGTTTAGATCTCAGTCATGCAAATATCAAACACATTTCCCTTTACCAATACTTATTTTTCACCACGAAGAACCCCAATAAACACCCCCCACCCCCTCATGCCTGTGAGGCAGATGAAATCTAGTTAACACTCTATCTACTTTGACTAGATTCATTGTTTCGATAAAAGATGCACCATTATTATTTA
This sequence comes from Sorex fumeus, assembly GCF_029834395.1. NCBI lineage: Eukaryota > Metazoa > Chordata > Mammalia > Eulipotyphla > Soricidae > Sorex > Sorex fumeus. The sequence continues at coordinate 18,182,251 of NW_026606059.1, forward strand.
GAGTTTACCCCCCCCTCAAATCAGACATGCTGAAAAAGCATTGTGAAATGATTTGCTTTCTACAGCTGCGTTCAAGAATTAAATGATGTCTCAAGGCCGCAATAGTGGCCACGTGATTTTGGATTTCTGGTATTTTACTTATTAACCCTGAAAGTATTTCTATTAAAAGTTAGATAGTTAAGAGATTGGTTTCTGTGCTCTGGAGTCGTGGCAGTGCCGGAGAGCCGCTCGTGGGGGGAACTGGTGACCTCGGTAGGGCATGAAGGACGGGCCGGAACGCCCCCCATCCCATGAGGTTTTAGTCGCCCCATCACCCTCGGCTCATACCTGCTCTCCACAAGGCTCCCATGCGGCCACCATCTTTCTTTCCAGAGGGGATATCTCTTTTTTTTTTACATGAGAAATTTGCCTTTCTTCATCTGGCTCCTCTGAAATAAGTCAGATGGAGAAAAACAATGTTGCACTCCTTTAAGACATGTCTTGGTTCAAATAAAAAGCATTATTCATATCTTCATTGTTTATACAAATAAAAATAGTGTGAAATCAGTACCCAGCCTAGCTTTGCTGGGGTATGGAGGTCATCAGGTACTATTGCATAAACTCATGGATCACATATGCTATACTACTTGACCTAGATCTCCAACCTTCATCTGTTTGTTTAATAACAACTGGAATTAATATCTCCCAAATTCCTTGCCTTAACATAACGTGGTTTTAGTAACTGCTAATAGCAAAGAATCGTTTGCTGAAGGTCAAAATCTTATTGTTTTGTAAATTAGGTTAAATCCTTTCTACTAAACTTATACCCATAATATAAAAACTAAGATGGTATTTTATGATAATTTTTTGAGTCCATGATGAAAAATTAATATCAATGACAAAATAATTTTAAGGCCAAAGTCAAAATAATGCATATTAACAGCAAGAACTATGTATTAGAGATGGCAACTATGGTATCCTCAGGTTTTCATGAACCTTATCTCAATAAATACAACTCAAAAAATGTTTCACTCAAAATTTATTCAGCAAAATGGATATTTCTTAAAAAATATTGTTCACTTCCTTTCCTGCCTGACTGTTGACACAACACTGAATTGTTTATAAAATGAGTTCTGTATCTTCCTTTCAGCTGACAGGTCTCTGTGGTTTGCTGGTTATTAGTTTTGTTTGTTGTGACTTAAAATTCAGGATCTATTTTCCCCCAGTGTGGTTGTAATACTTTTTCCTTAGTGAACTAGAAGATAAGCAGAATGTTCTTATTTATAAGTAACTACTGAGATGTCCTTCAAATCCGCTTTGAATTTTCATTAAACTATCCTTCCATGCTTCAAATCTTTAAAATGTGAAAGAATCTAATACCCAACTCAAGAAATTTATTTTGGCTCTTTGTATTGGAGTTATTAAATATAAAAATTTATTTCCCAGGTCAGAAAAGTCATGTCATTGCAATCTCTTTAAACTGTGGGCACTGGAATGAAAGCAAAACCAATGGTATATTGAAAGCAATTATTTTGAAAAATAAGGAAAATTTTGTCATTCAGATTCCTATCCATTCATCTAGAGTCTCAAATCTGTATTAAATACCAAATATGCTGGGTATTCAGCTAGGTGGCAGAAATAGATGAAAAAAGTATCATAGTCCCTGATTTGAATAAACTCAGTCTAGATGAATAAACAAACATGTAAGAAACTATTACCTTTTAAAGTGACGGGTGCTATAACACGAGCATTTTCTAGAGAATGAGGAAATGTGAAGTATTACGAATGTGATTCTTTCAGGAAAACTTCATCAAGGAGGTTATACTTGAGATGAATCTAAAAGGATGCATTCGTCAGACAAGGAAAGTGATCATTCCATAAGCATCAAAAACACCAGTGAATAACACACCATTTTTTGGTCAGTGCTGTCTTGTTTGGATTCTATAGAAACACAAAACGCTTTTTTTCCTTTTGTATATAGAAAAGTATAGACAATAATGTGTGCTGATGATGAGAAGAAGGTCTATGCTTTGAAATAATTTGAAGTTTACACTACAGTTTATTAAGGGATTTTAATAAATCGTAGTATGCTGGCAACATTTTTCTTTCAGGGCTTGTGCTGAACAAAAGAGTAGTCTGAAATAACCATGAAAAATGAGGACAAGTAGTAGTGCAAGGGAGAGAAACTTGTGTTAAGAGAGACAAGTGAAAGAATGATTCAAGAATGAACTGAATATAATGCCATGGGCCCAAATGCCTATACCACATGGACTATGCAGGTATTAAGCTATAACATCTTGGGTACTAATTATTTTTTATGATATTCTCACTACGAAATGGCCTACAACTCATCTCAGAGAATACATCCTGGTAAGCAATGTAGTTGAGAACCTGCTCATCTTCCTACATTGCCTTAAATGTCACCACGGAAGAGGATTTCCCTGACTCATTTCTGAAGCCCCTGATACAATAACTGGCACATGATAGATTCTGAAAAGTAACACAATTAGGAAGGAATGAGATAGTAAAAAAAAAAAACCTTGGAAAGGGTAAGAATGAAATAGAATAAAAAGAAATTCAAGACAGGTTTTTAATGCAAAATCAGTATGATATGGTGATAACTAAATTTGAAGAAAGCAAGTATGATATTTTTGATATTTTTAAAAGAAAATAAAAGATTGGAAGATAGGTAAAATGCTGAATTTACTAGATGTGAAACTGTGCTATGACCTTTCTATTAGTTAACAAAAGTTAAATAAGGAGGAATTGCCAGATGCATTCTGCAAAAACAGGGAGTGAATTTGGAAAGAGGGAATATAAATAAACTTTATTTATATCAAAATGGTTTAATACAACCTCCAACACATTCAGAAGGCATATCCAATTAAATTTTATGAATAAATATTGATAGATGTTAGATAGATTGATTGATTTGAGTTACAGAGATAGATACATAAAGATTAGAAAAATAAATCTGGCTAGGACATATAAGTGTAGCTTAATTAGTTTATGGTAATGAGAATGATTGTTCTTTGCAGTCCTACTGCAAGCAAATTATACAGTAAGATAATCAAAGAGCCTAAGCAGACCTATAAATTCTAACATTTTAAAAGACAAACAAAGAACCAAAAATGGAAAGACAAGTACGAATTTGTTTTGTTTTTTTCTGTTTTGTTTTGCGGCCATACATGGCAGTGCTCAGGGTTTACTCCTGCCTCTGCACTCAGGGATCACTACTGGCAGTGCTCAGAGCACCATATGTAAGCTAATAATAACTTTTATATTTCACATACATTCAAATCAGTTTCCTCCTGAAAAATTATAGATACTAAATACAATTATTTATCCAGAAAGAACAAAGAACCTCAAACTATCTGATTGAAGTAACCTGTTCATTAGATTTTTTAGCTATAACAAAGGAAATAATTCCTCAAAAAAACTTTTATCTGCGAATAAAATTTAAAATACTCCTATATATGGTCTGAACCACAGCTATTTTAAATTATATTAAAACACATACTTATTTTAAGAACTTGGTATTCTCATTTTCTATGACAATGTGGACTTTAAATAGTGTGTTTATAATGATAATGGTCATTTTAACAATAAAACAAATTTAAAAAAAACATCATTTCAATCACTCTTCATGTGCCTTGTTATCACTAGTTACTAAGAAAAATAATAATTACTGTTTACTAAATACTAAACATGGGCTATACTCTGTGTTTTATCAGCACTATGCTGAACAATTAGTATTTTTAACCATTATATGCTTGGGGTTAATGCAGGGAGAACAGTGGAATCGAAGAGATGTGCCCGGAGCCAGAGGTTCTTCGTCCTCTTAGTTATTTCTTCAATGCCCTTGAAGGCGTTTCAAGCCACTCTCTTCCTCCCGCCCAACACAAGCGCCAGGTCATTTGTCTTGTTGACTTCTCGACCTAGAAGTTTAACTGTTGCATTTGGAGGTGGTCGTTCTGTTGAGAGTGAATGGAGCATCAGGAACGAGGCTGTTTCTCATAAACATTGCCTTGGTGAGATTCAGCTGTAGTCCAACCTTTCCACACTCATGGTCAAAGTCGGCCGGCATTTGTGCCGCTTGGCTAATGTTTGGTGTTATTAAAACAATGTCATCAGCAAAGCGGAGGTGGTCTAGTTGCCAACCATCTATCTTCACTCCCATTCCTTCCCATTCCAGTTGTCGCATGATGTCTCGAGGGAGGCACTGAAGAGTTTTAGTGAAATGGTATCACCATGTCGAATCCCTCTCTTGACATCAATGATTACTTCTTTGTAGAATGGTGAGATCCTGGTAGTGAATCAGTAATACAGCTCACAGAGGATCCTGATGTATTGAGTTTGAATGCCTTGATTGGCTAGGGCTTCAATGACCGCTTCTGTCTCAACAGAATCAAAGGCCTTCTTTAAATCAATGAACGTTAGACAGAGCAGCAGCTTGAACTCCCGAGAAACCTCAATGAGCTTAACATATGCCTCAGAGACCTGGGCCCTACAGAAACAGAATGAGAACGCTATTCGGGTCTCCCAAAGAGGAATGGAAGGAGCTATGCATGGAGTATCATGTTTCACTCAAATGAGAAAGAATCCGGAGTTCCGCCCTCTGTCATGGTCAAGAATCAGGGACAGAATCAGGGACGCTGACTCATTTGCCAAGGCATCAAAAATCAGATGGGCTGGACTCCAAATCAGATTTGGAGTCGACTGCTGAACTAGAGCTGTTATGGACTGGATTCCACAAGACGTCAAAAGACCGCATGGCTGCCCACCTACCAGATGGTCAGACTTCTTCATCAAGACCCTGAACGCTCGGTTTGAGGCTCTTTGTGTTGCTAGAACGAGCAGACAGCATTGGGCTACACTAGCACGTGACAGGGAGGGATGAAGACGTTACTGGCGCCCACTCGAGCAAATCGATGAGTAATGAGATGTCAAGTGATCAAGTGATATGCTTGGGGTAACTGATTAAATACCCAATTAAAGAAAGTAAAGAGAGCAGAGCTATTAGGTGATCCAGTGATTTATAAACTGGTCTCTTATATTTGTTTTGTTTTGTTTTGTGTTTGGTCTACACCCAGCAGTGCCGAGGGCTTAATCCGTACTCAGGGATCACTCCTGGCCGGCTCAAGATCCATATGGGTACTGGGGAAAGAATACAGGTCAGCTGCCTGTAAGGTAAACAACTTACCTTCTGCAAGATCGATCTGGCCCTAAACTACTCTTTTTAACTTTGTGATATCAATTTAAAAAAAAAAAAAAAACAGCAAATGCAAGGTAATTAATTCAATGCTAGTAAAGTGGATGCCTAACCAAGGACATTTACTCCATCTATCCGTGTAAAAGTAAGGGACAATTTTACTTTAATTTTAAGAGAATACACTAAAAACTCCCGGAAGAGAACAGAGCAGAGTCTCCTGCCCCTGTGCCTGGCTGTCCTCGCCGGGGCCCCTTGGAGGGGAGCGGGTTAAGTTTTCCTCCCCGCCCCGACCAGTGCTCCAGCAGCCCAAGACCTCCAGAACCAGCCGCCACCATGCTGAAACCACTCTCTGCACACATGAAGGTACCGGCAGAGGAACAAAGCCACGCGGGTCCCGGGGCCGAGATCTCCAAGCCTACTCAGATCGGGGCTGAGCATCCTCCATCCAGATACTCCAGATTCCTGTAGACGGGGGTCACATCCACCAACTGGCCCCCTGGCGCCGTGTAATCCCATCAACGGCCAAGACTCAGAGACTATAAAACCCAGCTCCCGGAATTGACATCTTATTATCTCATTCCTACTTTGGACAAACTGGCAGGCTACCGAATGTAACCTGCCCACATGGCAGAGTCTGGCAAACTCCCTGTGGCGTACCCAATATGCCAAATACCAGTAACAATGAAGGGTCTCATTCTCCTAACTCTGAAAGAGCCTTGAATATGGCACTTTTTTAAAAAAAATCTCAGGGCAAGGACGAAGGAGACTTTACTGGGGCCTGCTCGAGGCAGTCGATGAATAACAGGACTTTTGTGATTGATTGTAATTGTGACACTAAAAACTTCTTGTCTTTTACCACTACTCTTCATCGCTTTTGAATTGATAACAATATATGATTTTACTTTATATCAGAAAGAATTAAAATTATAGGAATACTGTACAGGAATAAAGAGATTTCAACAAAATATTTATCTGAACACATTGTCAGATGAAGAAGAGAGAAAAAAATCGCAAAAAAAATTAAAGGTTTCATATATGCCATTGTAGAACTACTACAGGCTAATGAAACATTCACTTGTAAGTAATAAATAATCCTGGAAAGATTTGAGGTAAACAAAGAACAAAGTGAAAAATAATACTTAAGGGAGTAAAAATAAGAAGAAAAATACTTACCAGAAAACAATTTATTTGTCTTCCAGAAACTGTGCAGGTCATCATATTTTTCCAGACATGATTATTTGACAGCACTGTCTAAAATAAAATAAAGTAAATGTGAGAAAACTAAGTGTAAGTGTAGAGTAAACACCCTCCCAGAATTTATATTATTCTATTTTGTGTGGTCTCCTAGCTTACCAGACATCTCTCTATCTCTGCTCAAGATCTATCATTCAACATGCCCTGACTAGTCTCAAAATTTGTTCATATAAAGTTCTCAATCTCTGAAACATAAGCCACTTTAAAAAAAATAAAAGAAAGCCCATCACATTCCCTCAATAACCTGTCTTAATAACACTGTAGCAATATCCTCCCCATTGTTCGATTTGCTTCAGCGGGCCTGTTAATGTTTTTGGCATATCAAGTACACCACAGGGAGTTTGCTAGGTTCTGCCGTGCGGGCAGGATACTCTCGGTAGCTTGCCAGTTTCTCTGAGAGGGGCGGAGGAATCGAACCTGGGTCGGCCAAGTGCAAGGCAAACGCCCTACCCGCTGTGCTATTGCTCCAGTACTATTAACCTGTTAATATAAAAGTAAAGGCCCTCCCGTTGATCATCGATTTGCTCGAGCGGGCCCAGTAACGTCTCCATTGGAGACTTTGTTGTTACTGTGTCTGGCATATCAAATATGTCAAGGGGAGCTTGCCAGGCTCTGCCGTGTGGGCGAGATACTCTCGGTAGCTTGCCAGGCTCTCCGAGAGGGGCGGAGGAATCGAGCTCGGGTCGGTCATGTTGGCTGCGTGTAAGGCAAACGCCCTACCGCTGTGCTATCGCTCCAGCCCTAAAAGCCTATTAACCTGTCTTAATATAAAACAAAAAAAAATAACTTGTATACTATGAAAAGCAACATTTTAAAACTTCAACATGTCACTACCAGAGATATTCAAAACACACAAAAAGGTCCCTAAAATCTTCAATTATTGACATTTAGGCTATATTCTACAATGAAATAGCATACCATTCCCTAACATGGAAGAAAAAAGTTTTAGAAAAGCAATTTCTCCAAGATAATGAAACAGCCACTAGAGAAGGACAGACCTAAAAGAGAAACAAGGGCTCAGGATGTAGAGAGGGTTGGGATGTAGCTCACAGTAAACAGTCTTCGTTACCTGTGTGAGGCCTTAAATTCAACCAACCGCTGAGATTGGAAAAAAAAAAAAAAAGATCAATCTTGGCCTGGAGAGATAGTATTGATCTTGCATGTGTCCAAGCCAAGTACAATCCCTAGCGTCATTCGATCTCTGGGAATACTAACCAGGCATTGATGGGCATAGCCCAAACCTATTTTAAATGGAAAAGAAAAAGAAAGATCATACTCTCAAGTCATTGAATTCTGCCAGTAACATGAAAAAACAAAGTGGACCCCCTCCCCCAGCAAACCCCACTACAACACACACATACATAATCTTGCTTTCAGTGTTTTAAGAACTATATTAGGCACTACAGAAGCGATGATTGTGACTAGGGGGAACAAGGAGATGGGCGTGGAGGAAGAGGAGAAAGGGAGAAAGGAAGAGATGAATAAAGAAATATAGAGAGGGAGTAGAATTTGAGAGAGAGCAGTGATTTAAGGAAAGAGGGAGAGGAGGAAAAAGTAGAATGAGGAAAAGAAAAGTAAGGAACATTCAATAACCTAAAAAGGCCACAGGTTTACAGACAGTAATGGCCTTGCTATTGTTACAAAAAAAACACCTATAATGGGATAAAATATGGCAAAATAAACCAATGATACAAAAAATAGAGTGGTACAAAATAACAAGTAATGGCATTCTAGAAGACTTTCACATAGAAATATGTACTGTTTAGGTCTTGTTTGAAACATACCTAACAGCTACATTATCTTATGAATCCCCTTTGCACTCTCAATACTGTCTGCTAATGCAATCTACAATATGAAACTGAAATGACTCTGAAAAAGGAAAATAAGAGTCTAAGTAATGTGGTGATTCCAACTGACGAGAAGAAAATTTCACTGGAGGAAAAAAATATGTATGGACATAAATGCCCATTTCTTCGTCTTTCCACGTTATCTTGTGCTGAAATTTCCATTTTCAATTTGTAAATTCATCTGCCTCGAACCATGCATCAATTGTCCACAGCCAAGGACACTGAAGGGGGTTAGTGGTATCACCGTTGCCATCTCCATCACCCTCGCCAGAGTTCCTGGCAGAGACACAACTCTGACCACCAACCAGTCTGAGCTGCACAGCCGGCATTACTGTCACGATGGAATCTCATGCCACTCCCACAACAGGATTTAGACCCAGCGAGAAAACAGACTGCTGACTGACAAATAGTTTTTATTTATTTTTCTGGTTAAAGACCTCTTTTTTTATTATTATTACTATTAGTGAAACACCATGAGGTACAGTTGTAGATTTACAATTTTTTGTGCTTGGGTTTCTATTATACAATGATCAAATACCCATCCCTCCACCAGTGCCCATTTTCCACCACCATGGATAATATCCTTCCCACCCCCATCCCTCCCATCCCACCCTGCCTCTGTGGCAGGGCAATCCCTTGTGTTCTCTCTCTCCTTTTGGGTGTTGTGGTCTGCAAAAGAAGAAAGCCAGACCTCTTGACTAGCACTGTTCTGAGTTTGGTTGTTAAAGTTTGGGTCTCTAGATTTCAGCGTTGTTGACTCTATGGTTTGGATATTCGGCTCCATCCTTACTTACTTCCAGCTTATACCTGACTCCCCTACTACCCTGACCCCTGTTGCTTTTTATCTGTCTCTTCTCCATCTCCCTTCACTCGCTCTTTCATTTCTTCTCCTGATACTCTGGGGCCAAGGTTGATCAGAGCATCACTCCTTTGCAAGATCATTTTTAACGAAAGAAATTTACTTAGAAAGATGTGAGGGGAGAGAAAGAGGAATGCATGTTCAAGAGAGGTCAGGGGGGTTGAAAGAACCAGCTTTGGTAGTATTTTTTACACTGTCTTTTGTGGATGGCATTAGAGAAAATGCCAATTAGTGAGCAGGTCATGTCTGTGTGCCCACGATAAGAATCAACATGTGAATCACCTAGTGTGTGAATCTCTTTATCCCCTAATGTTCCTCAGAAAATTTTTTGAAAAGATTTTTGATGAATGTCTAAATTTATGTTTGAAATGTTTTCTTGAACTAAGAGACTGAGAATTGATTTTTATTAGCATCTAATTTGTTCTTGAAATAAATATGTTTTTCAAGCTTTAGTCTCCCATTGGGGGAAAAAAATTGTGAAATTTCAGAAAGTCGCTTAAAAATGCTAAAGTAAAAAAATTAGAATGCTAAAATATAAAGTATTCCAGTAGGAACAAACAAATCATATAACAAATCATATAAGGAAAACACTTGAATGTCTTTCAACATGCCCCACCCACCCCTCCAAAAGGCAAACTCCTGAATGCCAATTTTGCTTCATTCCTGTATACAACTACATATCTGTAAAGCAGTGGGTGAGCAATATTAGATACATTATTTTTAACTTTCAGCTTCAATCTATGTCTAATTCATAGCAAACTTTGTAATAGTTTCCAAACAAAATCAACAGCTTTACAACATGAAGGTAAAGTGGGAGAAATAGTTAATACGTGCATTGTTTATTTTTCCATGTGCTGATTTGTTTTCTGTTGTTTGTGGGGACCTCTGGAGGTGTTCGGGGTGATATTCCTGTTGAATCATCAAGGGTTACTCCCAGGGTTGCTCAGGGGGACCATGCAGAGGTGGGGACCGAAATCAGACCCATATGCAATGTATGAGTTCAGCCCACTGAGTTTTATTTCCAGCTCAGATAAATGTATTATTTAAAGTCAGACAACAAATAGAAGAAAAGAATTCTAATGAAGATAAGTAACAGTACAAGACACTCAACAATATAAATGAACTACACTTATTTTTCCTATTTGATATGAATTTTTCCACTGATGAAGTTCTAGTCTCTGAGCTTTACCGAACTAAATCCTTATCTCTTCTAAGCTACTGAAGGAAGAACTTACTTTATATTTCCGTCTTTTCCCTTTAGAACACTATTTTTCTTATTTACCAGATCATTTCTATTTAGATAAACACACGTATGTTATTTTGTCCTAATGTAATAAAGTAAATTTTTCCTTGTTCACAAATCTCTCTCCAACTCCAGATCATTTTGCAAGTTCCCCTTTTTGCAAATCCTAGAAAAATTTTATTAAATATGACTTTCTCTATCCTACTCCAAGACAAGATATAATATCATTTTTACATTTACTTTTCTCAGAAAAAAGTCTAAAAAATAACCTGTATACTAAAGATTGCATTTATAGCGGGTAGGGCGTTCACCTTACAAGCGGCCAACATGGCCGACCCGAGTTCGATTCCTCCGCCCCTCTCGGAGAGCCCGGCAAGCTACCGAGAGTATTCGATATGCCAGACACAGTAACAACAAAGTCTCCAATGGAGACGTTACTGGGCCCGCTCGAGCAAATCGACGATCAACGGGAGGGCCTTTACTTTACTTATATTAAAATTATAAATAAAAATAGAGGCATGTTCATATTAAGAATATGAGCAATAAAAGAAAATATTGCCATTAGGCAGTAGGTTGGGGGTTAGAAGAGAAGAAATGAGTCGTTTTTACTTCTTTTCTCTGTGTTTCTTTGTTGGGGGTGGGGGTTTGGAATAACACCCAGCCATGCTCAGGACTTACTTCTACTTCTGGCTCTGTGCTTAGATCACTCCAGGTGGGAATTGGGGGACCACACAGGATGCTTGGGTTTACCCTGCATAGATCACAGATAACACAAGAGCTTTACCTTTTCTTCTGTCAAGGTATGATTTTTTATAGTTCTTTACTTTTATATTTTTATAATTTTTATTAAAAAATAATTGTTTTATTTTTTCTAAAAATAAAATATATATTGTTGCTCACGCACAGTCACTGCATCTACAATAGTGTCCACGATCCTCGATCACTGTTCCAAACTTTGGGGGGGAGGGACCCCACGCGGAGTACCACGGGTCCAGGGCCACCCCACACCATCAATTTTCCACAATACTCTAAGTGTCTTTATTTAGTAAAAACACTTGGGCCACACCAGGGAGCAGGACCTCCAGGGCTGCTCCAGGTGATGCCTAGAGGACGGAGTACCAGGACTAGAACCAGATTGGGTTCATGAAAAACACAGCACCAAGACTTCACTATCTCCTGGACCCTCCCTCATGGTTCTTAAGTCACTTCTAGCTCTACACATCCTCAATTTGACTTTTAATCACACTTTGTTCTACTTGGTTGGTTACTATGTGTACATGTGATTTGATAATATAAATTAAATTTGTAAGAGCATAAGTCATCCACTTTCTGCCATCCACTAGCTATGCATGCTTCTGACTTCCACACAAGGACTTATGTGTTATCTTTTATTTATTTTACTCTATGAAGCAAAATAGTTTTTATTGAAAGAAATTAACTTAGCGGTGAGGGGAGAAAATGGATTATGTGCTCAAGAGAGAACACACATCTCTCTGGAGTGGGGAAAAAGAAAAAGAACTCATGTGATGTCTTTAAAAGGGAATCACGGGTCTTATAATTTGACATTTCTGAAGTGGTATGTATTCAATATAGTTTTTTCTAAAGATACAAAATCACAGTAAATTTGTGAGAACAGATATGACCAACTTTAACCAAAAGATGCTGTACAGATAGGAAATGGATTAAAAATAGTTAACCAACTTGCCGATGAAGGAGATTAAGTGAGATTTTTTTTCTCACAGCATCCTGGTCAGCTGAAGAACAACAAAGAATTGTCTCACTTACACCTCTGGCTCAGGACCAGAAACACACACACACACACACACACACACACACACACACACACACACACATACCTCCCTACAATTTTTCGTGGGAGGATGGTCACACTCAGCTGTGTCAGGGTTCTGAACTGGTTCTAAAGTCAGGAATCAATCATTCCGGTACTGGGAGGCACAGTGGGATGCTGAAATGGGACTGAGTTGGCTGGGAGCAAGGCCTGGTGCCTTTCTGTATCATCTCTTGTCTGTCTGTCTGTCTGTCTGTCTCTCTCTCTCTCTCTCTCTCTCTCACACACACACACACACACACACATACACACACTCTCATTCTCTCTCTCCTCCAATTTTTCCCTACAAAAATTATCTGAGAAGATTGCATATTTTTTTCAAGATGAGTTATAATCAAAATAATTCAGAGCAGTATCAACGCAGATAAACTGCTGAAGAAAAGGGAACAGAAGCAGAGAACCTTTTGCACTGGAACAGTTGAAAAATGAGAAGGATTTTCTCAATCACTTAAAAAAAATTATAAGTGCTTTTATTTAGAAATAAACCAATGTCAAAGTAGCCTCACAATGATTTAAATAGAAAAAACATATAAATTGATAACATAGGAGTTGGAAAAAAATGTTAGCCTGAACACTAACATTGATTAGTTTTTTACTCTGATACTGGACAGAGGTCTCTAGAAAAGGCTTCTGCTCACAGAACAGATTAGCTTTTCGCAAAATAGCTTTCTCTCCCTCATATAACATGGAGTAAAATGTAAAATAAATAAAATCAGTTCTCAGTTTGTAATCATATCACAGATGGGTTGAGCCAGCAATTTACACAAACCTGTACTTTTCCTGTCTGCAAAACTACTTATTGCGAATATTTTTATGTTGTCTAGACAGCCTTAGATGAAATGATGATCAGCATTTGGTTATTTTAAGTTTGACTCCAATTTGGTAGTCAGAAATTCTTGAAGAGTGAGATAAATTTTCAATGTCCTCTCAACCAGTTATGTTACATTTTGCATTGTGTTTGTTTGCTTTTTTACCTGATGAATTGTGTGCTTTCTAGAACAAGTAGGGCAATACTTGGGGTTGGAGCAATAGCACAGTGGTAGGGCATCTGCCTTACAAGCAGCCGGCCCTGCAGAGCCGGGTTCGATTCCTCCACCCCTCTCAGAGAGCCTGGTAAGCTACCGAGAGCATCTCGCCCACGCGGCAAAGCCTGGCAACCTACCCGTGATGTATTCAATATGCCAAACACAGTAACAACAAGTCTCAAAAATTGGAAACATTACTGGGCCCACTCTGTAAATCTATGAACAACGGGAGGACAGTGTTTGTGTTTGACAGGATAAAACTTACAAGTTAAAGAGACTACCCAGGGTGAAATTCCTTTCACTTCCTGGTTTTCTCTAGCTTGTTGTCCCTGTACTTTTCGCTTAAAGAAACTTGCGTCAGTAAGTGTCCAAGCTCACTCTCTCTCTCTCTTTCTCTCTCTCTATCTCTCTCTCACACACACACACATACACACACACACACACACACACACACACACACACACACACACCTCTTGACTTTATGACTTTATGTTGAAGAAGAAAAGAAGTACACACATAGGAACCCAGAAGAACCTATCTTCCACCACCAAATCTCCCCAACCTTGGTACCTTTTGAGCTTTGGTGGGTGAGGAGACGAGTTTCCCAGATAGCTCAGGTCATCCCCGTTGTAGCTCACATCGGCCTCACTCAGCTGTGTGAAACGGGTAAATAATGTCTGTCCTCTTACCATTTGGCAAAACCTGAGATCAGGAGAGTTCTATGTTAAGACTGATTACTCCCCGTCAAAAGAAATGAAACTTTCAAGTCTTTCATTCAACAATAAAATCGTTTTCTTATCTTTACCCTCTTCATAAACTTCAGATTTTCACTGCTGATTACTCCACAGTGGATCTGTGATGAGGGTAATGGCTTCCATTGTAAAGCTATGCAAATGAACTCCAAGTATGCTGTCAGAGGATGAAAGGAAAAATGATGACAATTTTATTCTACTTGTTCTTGAGTAAACATTGGTAAACTAATTATATGATATACCTCCACTGAATATCTATGAATGGAGGAAGTGGCTCTGATTACTGGTTTTGTCTTTATTTCTATTTGATAAATTACATTTAATTATACTGTAATTAGGTAACACCTTTAGTATTAAAAAAAAAGTAAGCCATGTAATAGGGTATAATTTTTTTGAACAGCATAAATTTAATTATTGTAAATAAAGAGACCACCTGATAACTCTCTGAATTCATCAGAACAGTTCAGTTTATATATTTTTCAAAGATTGGTTTTCTTAATCTGGAACTTCATTCAGAGTGTCAATTTTAGAATTCTCTCTTTTTAAAAAGCAATTCAGAAAATCGGTCTTTCATGCAAAATCATTTTCACTGTCACTGTCACTGTCCTCCCGTTGTTCATCGATTTGCTCGAGCGGGCCCCAGTAACGTCTCCATTGTGAGACTTGTTGTTACTGTCTTTGGCATATTGAATACATCACGGGGAGCTTGCCAGGCTTTGCCGTGTGGGCAAGATACTAAAATCATTTTATAACAGAAAAATATCTAGCCACAAATTGAAGACTTAGAAATTTCAAAACTCACCACCAAATTATTTTCTAACTGTAATAACGGCTAATTCAAGCAAGTACTTAACCAATAAATCACAATTTCACAGTGAGTTTCAAAGTCTTTCCTGGTTACTTTTACTTTGTGGTGAGGAGGCTATTGGGGTCAGGGATAGGTCAATATCTGGCCGTGCTCAGGACTTATTCCTGGCTCTGAGCTCAGAGATCACTCCTGAAGGGCTTGGGAGATTTCAGGAGGTGCAGGGAATCAAACCCAGGTCAGCTGCCTGAAGAGCAAGTATTCACCAGTTGGACTGTCTCTCCACTTTCCCCAAGTTGAGTTAGATAGGAATTCTCTTTCTCTTGGGCATCTCGTCTATAAATGGAACTGTCTGTCATCCAATGCATGTATGTCATCAGCTTCTTGCTGGTTGTATACATATACCAAAGGATGGAAAGTATGGTTCCCAAGAAAAGTCCCATTATTGAACCACCAAATGAACTTTATGAATAGTAACTTAATTTTTATCATAATTTATTGATATAGAGAAATGTACTACCTTACTCTTCTAGAACAAATTTTGTTTATTATCATCATTTCTTAGATTGTCTATGAAGTTCCAAACAAAGAATAATCTATTAAGGAAATCAGTTGGGTAAAAGAAACAAATTAGGAATTAAGCAACATGGTGGTAGCCTTAATACGCTAAGTATTTTGAAATCTAATGAAATTCATTTTCTTAAAATAGAGACAGTTAAAAATAGCAATGTGAACCAAAGCACCTCAGATTTACAATTCAAGTGCCCAACTAGAAGCAGATAGTGGTGGGGTGAAGGGACAATTGGGGACATTGGTGGAGGGCAGTGGACACTGGTGAAGGGCTTAGAACATTGTAAATTGGAACGCTGTAAGCCTGAAATGCAAACATGAATTACTTTGTAATAAAAAATAATAATAAAATGTGGGAAAAAATCAGATAGCAATAATCAGCAACTTAGGAAAGGTGGGTTTTGTATAACTGATTCTCTTCTGTGTCGTTTGATTGATACTAAACAATACCAATTGTGGAAGTTACATGCTAATTTTTTAAAACATTTTTCTTGTTATTAAATAAAATAAGATGGGTAAAAGAAACAAATCAGGAATTCAGCAACATGTTGGTAGTTTTTATACATTCAGTATTTCAAATTCTAATGAACTGATGTCTCTTTTCATTTAGACTTGTCTCTGTTTCTGTATGTCAAAAAGAAAAGAAAATTGAACTAGTTTTGAGACAAACTTCGAAAGTAACATCATCTTTTGAGCAATCTACTCCTCAAATTTTAACACTATGATTTCCCTAAATATCCCTACTTCAAAACATGTTGAAACATTTCTAAAACATGATAGCAATATTTGAGTATGGGCTTCATTTTGAAAATGCTAAGAAAACAGAACAAACAAGATCACATCCTTTAAAATCTTCTGTAGAGAGAATACATAAGAAGCATAGCTACAATTTATCTTTAATCTAAACATCTTTATAAATAACAATGCTACATGATTTAAAGTACTTTTTATTATTATTATTACTCTTTTTTCGTATATTATCATCGAGAAATTCATCTAAAACCTGAAATCTCTTTTTAAAATAAAGAAACTCAAGGGATACTATTTGGATTATTTTCCCAAGAGAAAAATATCAACCCAGTCTCAGTTTCTCAAGGCTATACTAACTAGAGGTAATTTAATGCAGGTATTTAATGCCTGTGTGAATTGAATATAAAATTTAAGTTTATGTAAACAGAAAGTTTATACTGAATTAGAAAAAAAAATTATGGTATTACTTCATTTGACTTAAGTCACTGTCAGTATACTTACCTCTACCTCACTCATATACCTTACAGTTTTTGTTTCAGTTGAGTTATAAGTTTTAAGAGATATTAGTAGAAATAAGGCAGAAGTGCCAAACACAGTTCTTAATGGAGAAAAAAATTCTTTCTTTAGAATGTTGAATTTAGGCCAGAGATAAAGCAGGAGTTAAGGCTCTTGCCTTTCATGCAGTGCCCTGGTTTAATGCCAGGCAGGACCATGTTCAGGAGCAAAAATTCAGGAGACTGAGCAGCTACCTGATGTGGACCAAAAATAAAACATAACCAAAAAAATGTTAAATTCAAATGTGTTTTTTCCACTTAACTTCACTGGGAAAATTATTAATTTGTAAATTAGTTAATACACTTCTGCGAAGATCTTGTTTTTACTTAATTTTAATTTCTGATGAAAAATTGAAAACTGATGAATATAAACCTCTTTGTGATTTTTTTCCACCACTCCTTTTTAGGAAATGAAAATCAAGTTTCTAAAATGTCTACTTTAAAAAATGTTTGAAAACTAATGAAACAATTACATGTTTACATTGTAGGTATTAGATAGTTCTGACTGTTTCCTTTTGAATTGATGTTTTAAAACACCTTTGATTAAAATGATTTCACATACTCCTTGTTGACCAATCATTAAGAAGAGAAGTAAGAAGAGAGAATAATAATATCAAAGAAGTGTGTAACTTTCGGCACACATTAAGCTGCATTCTTTATATGCTACTTAACTTATACCTAAATATAAAGAGTAAACATGATTATGTGGCTGGAAAGATAATTCAATGGGTAAGACACTTGTGTTATACCTGGTCAGCCTTACTTGGTCCCTTGAGTACCTCTCGGAGTGACCTCTAAGCAAAAAGCCAGAGGAAACCCTAATTACAGCCTGGTATGGCCCCCCAAAAAATAAGCCAAACAAAAAGAGTAAATGGAATTTTTCAAAATACTAAAATACAGTAATCATGCAGCCAAGCTTTGTGCTTTTTTTTTCTAGAGCTTTACAAATTCTCTTTCAGAACTTCCTCCACTTGGTAAAATGATCACAACTATCTGGCGGTGCAATGTTAGTCAGGATTTTTAGGGAAGAAAGTATTTTTTAAGGGCCAGGAGATAATACAGTGGTTAATGTGGTCGCCTTGCTCCTGGTGGACCCTGGTTTGAAACCTGTCCCCTGAGCACATCCAAGTGACCTTTCCAAAGAATCTGGAGTAAACCCAAGCATCACATACACCTCCTCCCAAAAGCATTTTTGAAATAATATATATTTGTTATTTTGTTTATTTTCATTGAGGTACCATGAGTTATGATAGTATGACAGTTATACTTTATATTTATCATCTTACTTAATATTGTTACGTAAATAGAAAAAAAATTATTCTAACAATATGTAATAGTTAGTTCTAAGTCATTTGCAAAGAATTTAAGTTCCACTCTGATTTCAAAATTGTGATGTATCATCACCATTTCCATCGCTGTAACACATTTCAGTATTCTTTTATAATCATAAAATATGGAACTTTAATTTTTTGTTTTTATAACCTTAAAATGTGTATATTTTAACTTAATTAGATTTTAGTTTATATTCAGCTCTTTTCAACCATAATGAGTTTAGAAAATTAATTATTCTGCTGACAGGTACACAAAAGAGATTATGCTAAAGATCTATATCTCAACTACATAAGAAAATGTCATCTGTCATTTTAATTTATTTTTCCTTCTAACCTATCAAATGATATAGTTCTGACATTTGGAAGAAAGGCTGTTTATAATAAATGTCAAAGGTTTTTTTTTTCCAAACACAAATTTATTTTTTAAAAAATAACAGTAATGTATGTGTCATGTAATTTGTTTCTTTTTTTTACACTGTAAGCTTTGCTAGAAACACATATCAGCCAAACCTGGTATCTGTTGCCTAGCAACCATCTGACAATTGTATGACTTAGATGACCTGGATATATTTCTGACTGTTAACCCTTTTAAGGCTGAATTAATTAAACAGAAGTTCTGCAGATTCCCAGGTACAAAATATCAAACTGAAACTTAATTTTAACTTTGACCAATGAAACCAAGTTTGCTTTATTATTAAAACAAAGAAATCATAACTAAAACATAGTACTCATCTTTAATAATGAGTTATTTGAAAAATGTCGAATAATGGCTTGAAATTTTTAGTAGGCATAAAAATAAAATATGCTGTGTTACTCTTGTCAATGAAATTTCAGTTTCTCCCTTTATCACCTGACCTATATGAATATATGCTGTCCAAAATTTTAAATGACAAAATTTTTTGAAAAAAAGACCAAAGATCATTGTCAGTTACTTAATTTTTGTCAGTGATATCAGTTAACTCCAGTTAGTTAAAACACAAAACTAAACAGACATGTTAATCTACTAAGCATTGGGAAAACATGTTAAAAATCAATGTCACCATAGAGCAATAAAATAAGAATTGAATATGTTAAAATAGTAATAATTCAAAAAT
Source organism: Sorex fumeus (assembly GCF_029834395.1). NCBI lineage: Eukaryota > Metazoa > Chordata > Mammalia > Eulipotyphla > Soricidae > Sorex > Sorex fumeus. The sequence goes on from NW_026606059.1 coordinate 18,201,375, forward strand.
GCACTTTTTGCATATATTATGCAAGCATATACAAATGAGAGCTACAGAGATAAAGAGGAGAGAGGATAAAAGTCTTTGTAAAACAGTAACATTTTAAAGAAATACAATTTCCCCCTTCTTCAGGCTAAAATGTAACCAAATCCTTTGCTGAACTCTTTGACAGCATTGTAACTCCAAAATTATAATTTCTCTTTATTCTTACAACCTAAAATAATGTGAACAGAATAGCTTTCCATATCATATTAGGCAAGCAATTATTAAATTTTCTGTCTGCATATGTTCATGAATTAAGAACACATAATTAACAAAACTTATTGTCTACTCATAATTAATTTTAATAATATTTAGCATTAATATATTTCTACTATAATTGAATAATTTAACCATAAAAATTAATTTATTGGACCTTGAGAAAAAAAGATACTCATTTGTAAATGGTGAAAGTATGCTGAAAGATAGCTATGCTAATCACAGGGGAAAAAATACTTGAATTCTCCAGAGATTAAATATAATACAATTAATTATAAATTTAATATGTGAAGTTGAAACTTATGAAATAAATTTGCATCATTCCTTTAATTTGTAAAGTTATCAATATCACCACCAACAGGCCTTGCCATTCTTTTCTGGCAACCACTACTTGGTCGTTCAAAAGTTTATCATCCTTCAATGTAGCTAATTTGTTTATTTTTCCTATGTACTTTTTCAGTAAGATGTTTGGTATTTCTATCATCAAAGGAAAAAACATTCTTGAAGGAGTGAAGAAGAAAAGAGGAAATACTAACAATGTAGGGAAAGATACCATTGATCTAATGAGAACCTTCTTTTTTTTATTATTAGTGAAATACCATGAGGTACAGTTTTAGACTTACAAACTTTCGTGCTTGGGTTTCAGTTGTACAATGATCAAGTACCCATCCCTCCACCAGTTCCCATTCTCCAATGATCCCAGTAGCACTTCCAGCCCCCCAACCCCACCCCGCCTCTGTGGCAGGGATTCCCTTTTGCTCTCTCTTTCCTTTGTGGTGTTGTGGTTTGCAGTAGAGGTATTGAGTGGTCATCGTGTTAGGTCTATAGTCTACTTTCAGCACGAGTCTCACATCCCAAGCGAGTCCTCCAAACACCCTTCACTTGGTATTCCCTTCTCTATCTGAACTGCCTTTTCCCCCAGCACGTGCTGCCACCTTCCAAGCCATGGAGCAGACCTCCTAGTACTTATCTCAACTATTCTTGAGTGTTTGTCTCCCATTCTATTACTTTATATTCCCCAGATGAGTGCAGTCTTTCTATGTCTGTCCCTCTTTTCATGTAGAACCACTTGTTTGCAAATTTCATGACTTCATCATTTCTAACAGCTGCATAGTATTCCATTGTGTAGATGTACCAAAGTTTCTTTAACCAGTCATCCTTCTTGTTATGAAACTAAATCTGAGAAGAGGAAGAAGGAAAAACTACAGAGCACATGTACTAGAAAACCACAACACCTGGTCCTAAAATTAAGGAGTGACAGTTAATGTCGGGATGTCATTTATAGACTGGGGGAAACACTGCGGAGTGCGGAGTTGTAAATTCTTTCATCTTTGCACTATTCCTTTAGCTGCATATTGAAAGGTGGGTCTTCTTTTAGCATTTCAAATATGAAATTCTTCCCACTGCAAGTTTTCCAGTGAGGTCTAACCTATGTTTCTCTAGGAAGACAAATTTCTCGTGGCAGCTAAACCTGTTTCACTGTTTCTTTCACTGTTCCCTTTAATGTGCATCCCAAGTGTGGGGGTAAGAGAGGGAGTGGAGCTGAAAAGGACCCAAGAGCGATGAGAGCAAGTGCAGGAGTGCCCGGGAGAATCGCCTCACACTCTGGGCTCTTCTCAATCTAGGTAGGCGAACAGATTAGCATCAGATGAGTGAGGAGAAGAAAAAATATTTAATTACATTAATTTAGAGAATTCACTTGACATTACAATCAAGGGTAAATTAGACTGCTTGATTTATATCTTGAACTAAAGATTAGTAGGAAACTGGAGCAAAGAAAGAAAGAAAGAAAGGAAGGAAGGAAGGAAGGAAGGAAGGAAGGAAGGAAGGAAGGAAGGAAAGAAAGAAAGAAAGAAAGAAAGAAAGAAAGAAAGAAAGAAAGAAAGAAAGAAAGAAAGAAAGAAAAAGAGGGCTGTGTCTCATATGAGGAAGAGATGACACTATAGGATAAAATCCTTCCTTTCAATATTTGATCTGGGAGCCAGAGCACTAATATAGTGGGTAGGACACTTGGCAACCCAGATGCAAACCCTGGTACCCCATATGTGCTGGAGCCAGCCAGGAGTGATCCCTGAGGGCGGAGCCAGGAGTAAGCCCTGACCATCACTGGGTGTGGCACAAAAACAGAAAAAAAATTAAATAATAAGTAAATTTCTTATTAGACATTAGCTAGGTTTATTGACCAAAAGCTTATTTCTAGATTTCTAGAGATCACTCAAACAGTTGTGAAGCCTGACCTATACAAGAATTACACATGCTTTGGCAAAGTCTTTAAATTATCATTAACTTGATCACTTTATCACTTGACAGACCGTTACTCATCGATTTGATCGAGCGGGCACCAGCAATGTCTCCATTCATCCCTTTCATGTGGTAATGTAGCCCAATGGCGTCTGCTCATTCTAGGCATATGAACAGCCTCAAACCGATCATTTCGGGTCTTGACGAAGAAGTCTGACCATCTGGTAGGTGGGCGGCCATGCGGTCTTTTGACGTCTTGTGGGATCCAGTCAGTAAGGGCTCTAGTTCAGCGGTCGTCTCCAAATCTCATTACGTGTTCAGCCCACCTGATTTTTGACGCCTTGGCAAACAAGACAGCATCCCTAATCCTTGACTGTCGATGGAGGTCAGAACTCCCAATTCTTTCTCTCACTTGAATGAAACATGATACTCCAAGTATAGCTCTTTTGATTACTCGTTGAGAGTCCGAATAGAGTTCTCATCCTGTTTTCATAGTGCTCAGGTCTCTGAAGCATATGTTATCATTAACATGCTTCCAAAAACATAAACCCTGTGTTTGTGCAAATTCGAAAGACACAGAAGAATTAAAGTCTGATTCTGTAGCACAAGAAGAGGGAAAACATTAACTTTTAATGGATAGAGACTTTATTCCAAGTTGTTATAATATATCAATACAAAATTTATTTCAAGAATTTTTAATTAAAGAAAAAGTTCTCACCAAATTATTCAGATAAACTCAGACGCCAATTTAGTCTTGCAATTCCAGTACTATGAAACCTTGGGAAAATTATTGTGCTTTTCTGAGATTATTATAATTTTCTTGTCAATTGAAAGAGCAATACCCAATTAAATGAGATAAAATTATGTACGAAAATCACCTAATATAGTGCTTGAGGGATAGGAGGTGCTGAAAAATAAAAGTGAAGAATTTGCAGTTGAGGGTTGCAGAGTGAAACAAATTATTTGGACTTATAAATGCATTCACAGGTACTCGGATTCAATGTAAATAAGAACTAAAACTTTCCATTTGCACTCACTTTTTCCATTTGAGTACATTAACTCATTTGTAGTACCTCAAACATTTGTGAAGTAATTGTCACCGCTTCCTAAATTTCAGAAGATGACTCAAGTAATTGTTCTATCATAAAGATATATTAGACTGATTAGAAATTATTAGAACCCATTTTGTATCAAATACTTTTCTAGATGCTAAACATGTACAAGTCAATAACAAAGACAGAAAGAAAGTAACCAGCACTAGTCTTCAAACCTGGGCCTTTCGTTATTCCAAAGCCTCTGCTCCTTTTTACATATTACTTTCTAATTTGAAACAGCTAAACTGAATGCCCTTTTCCCTGGTGGCCAGCAACAAAGAGAATTTTAACAAGGTAGTCACCTTTTTAATCAGCATAAATTATCTAAACCATAGTCTGAGTAGGTTTAGTGGATAAGTCCCAGAGGAAACTTAATAACACCAGAATATTGAATCTTGCCACATATATATACATATATTCAACCATAAATTGTCTAGGAGTAAATGTTTATATAATCAGTAAAGCAAAAATAACTACATTATTTTAAATGTTAGTAAGGATTCAATTTGTCTAAAATTGAAAAATTGACAAATTGAATCCTGGCAGGCTACGGTTAGACAAACTGGCAGGCTACGGAATGTAAACTGCCCACACGGCAGAGTCTGGCAAACTCCCGTGGCGTATCCAATATGCCAAATACCAATAACAATGAAGGTTCTCATTCTCCTAACTCTGAAAGAGCCTTGAATATGGAACTTTCTAAAAAAAATCTCAGGGCTAGGATGAAGAGACGTTACTGGGGCCTGCTCGAGGCAATTGACGAATAACATAATGGTTGTGATTGTGATTGAAGGATTCAATTTAAAAATTAATAAAGTCATGTGTTCAATGAATATTTATTGAACAACCCCCCCCCCTGCCATGGTGTAATTCCTAACTGGTAAGGTAAGGATAATCAAGATTTATAATCTTATAAAGAAGGTCAATAGATAGGCAATAAAGATGTAAAATGGTATATGCCATAAAGGAAGTCAACAGGATATGAAGGAAGCACGGAAGAGCGTGAGGATATAATCTCATCAAGACCAGGGAGCTGTAGAATTTTTTCATAACTAGAAGATGCCCAAAATGAAAATGGAAGATACAATGGATACATTTTGTATCTACTTGATTGGGCTATAGGTACCCAGATATTTGATCAGGTATCATTATGGATTTGTCTGTGAGATTTTACAGATGAGATCAATATTTGAATAGGCAGAGAAAATAGAAAAGACTACCCTCCCCAAGATGAATGGGTCTCATTCGAGCCAGTCTTAAAGGTCTGAAGAGTACAACAGAGTAGAGTAAATAATGCTTTTTCTCTGTCAGACATTGAGCTTAGACACTGGTTCTCTCCTGTCTTTAGGCTCACACTCTAAAGAACATATGCCATCCTTGGATACCAACTTCCTAACTACTGATCTTAGTGTTTCTCTGCTGCATTATCAGGTGATCCCTTTCCCAATAATTAATAATATGTAACATATCAATCTCCCTGTCTTGTTGGTTATTTCTCTGGAAAACATTACCTAATAAAAGAGTGAATAATAAGGATTGAGTAAGAAAAAATGTTAGCCAAACAAAGAAAGCAACAAGCTAAAATCTCTGAAGCATGATACTGAGCAAGCTATTCCAAAAACAAAAAATTCAGTGAAGCTGTAACAGGGCATGCTGTGGAGAAAAATGGAAAAATGAGGCTAGGGTAGTCAGCTAGAGAAAATATCATAAAGGGAACTGTAATCCATGGTAAGGAGTTTTAACCTTAATTTTAGAATATATAGAAAACACTCATATATCCAGGCATTGAAGTAGCAGAAATATTTCATGCGTTTGTTTCTACACAAAAAAATAAAATCGCTAGATAGGTTGCAATTGCAGTATACTGCCTAAATAATGTTAGTGGTCTAAAAGACAGGAGATCTGTGGGCATGGAGAGAAGAGAAATAACTCAGTTAAGGATAAAAATTGAGATGATGGCCTGATTGATTAGACATGGAAGCTGTTTTGGAGAAGGAGGCATTTAGATGATTTCTAGTTTTCTCAGAAAATGAGATACTGTAAGGGTAGCAGTGCCTTTCATTAAGTTTTGAACAGAGGAGAATTAATGAGTCTAGTGCTTCTGTAGCAATGAATAGTTGAGAGTTTAAAATGCAGACATGGAATTCTAGAAAAAAAATACTGAGGCTGTTGCAGATTGATTCTTTGGAATATTGCAACTTCCACCTTTATAGGGAATGAAATCCTCTCACAAAGATCATCCATGAACCTGTCTTATATATTAAGTAGATTGGATATTAAAAATATGTGAAAGAATCAATGCATAGGCTACATATCTGATTTCTATAATTTATACAATGCTTCTAAAAGTAGAGGATTTTATAATATACCAAATTTCCAAAGCCATTGTGTAACTTAGTATATATAGAAAGGAACAATTAGAGAAGGGCATAGCTAGCAATACTCCAAGCAGATATAAAAAAATTATATAATTAAATATTATGAACTACTTTATAATATAAAAATATTTTAAAAAATAAATTATTATGACTAGCATAACTTATAGAAGATTATAAGAATATGCTACTTTGGATATAAATAAGATGCATTTTTAAAATAACATATCAATATGTGTCACTTTATATAAGCAGAATAGCAAGATTATGCAAGTAGCTAAGATTTATTCTGTATATCTTATATCTTCAAAATACATCAGAACAATAAATATAGTCACTTGCAGTAAAACATGATTTATAAAATTTATCCCACAATAAAGCCTATTCAAAACCATCCTATCATTCGTAAAATAAAATTGTATTTTGATGATAATCACACAGAATAGGTCATGTATCAAGTTACATTCAATTATAATTAAGTTGGTCAAACACTAGTATGCACTAATAATACAATGGATGAGTCAAGACAAACCTAAAAATATCAACATTGTGATTATCTCGTACAGAGTACACATTGGTCTCCAAAAATTCTTTCCTAAATGCTCTTAAAATAAAACATATATAACTTCATATTTTCCTTCAGTCTTTTCCTTGTTATTTAATGCTATCATTTTTCTTTTACCTTACCTATTTTTCTTTTAGACCTTTAGGAACTCAACCTCTTGAGAAGAATGTCAAAAAATCCAGTTATTAGACAAGAACATTTTCAGCATACATTTTGAGGGAAACAATCAATCTACTTACTACTGTAAGAATAAAGATCATTACCAGAAATAGAGCAAGGAAAAATTGGGGTGAAATGTAAAACTAATCATTTTAATGAACACAAATATTTGTTGAATAATGCTATAAAAGCCACTTCCAAATTCTTCATTTGACATTCACTGTATCACTGTATCACCGTCATCCCGTTGTTCATCGATTCCCTTGAGCAGGCCCCAGTAACGTCTCCTTCGTCCTAGCCCTGAGATTTTAGAAAATGCCACATTCAAGGCTCTTTCAGGGTCAGGGGAATGAGACCCATCATTGTTACTGGGTTTTGGCATATTGAATACGCCACAGGGAGCTTGCCAGACTCTGCCTTGCGGGCAGGATACTCTCGGTAGCCTGCCAGGTTGCATTGGCGCAACTCTTATTATCACTTGACAGACACTAATAACTTAAAATGTAAATAACAAAGTACATGTATAGGAGAGACAAGGAGAAAAGATGTCATATTTACTGAATACCAACACTCTACTGGAACCTTTTTGTGTATTACTGAATTTACTCTTCTAAATTACTTATTAGATAAAACCAGGGTTCAAAGACTGACTGTAAATCCTCGTGCTCTCCCTGACTATCCTTCTTTCAACTGTGGATTGATCCTTTTGTTATAGATCCTGGTTCAAAGTAGTCCAAATCATGTTTGTGAAGAAACTCTCAAGAGACAAATGGATTTGGGGGACCAAGATGCAGTACCACAGTGATGTACTTACCTTATAAATACCTGGCTAGAATTGGATCCCTCGCATGCTATGTGGCCTCCCCAATCACCTGATTGTAGAGCCAGGGGTAATTCCTGAATACAGTTCAGTGTGCCCCCCCAAAATATCGGTTATGAAATTCAAACATTGACTGAAGAATGAAACACCACTGAAAAAGCAAGTAGAAGCAAAGATAAATGGGACTACATTAAATTAAGAAGCTTCTGCACCTCAAAAGAAACAGTGACCAAGATAAAAAAAAAAACAGCCCATGAAGGGGAGAAAGTATTCACCCAACACCATTCTGATAAGGGGTAACTATCCAAGATATACAACGCATTGGCAGAACTTTACAAGAAAAAAATCTTCCAACCCCATTAAAATACAGGGAGAAAAGAATACAAACATCCTCGAAGGAGAAACACAAATGGTCATGAAGAAATGCTCTTCATCACTAATCATCAGGAAGATGCAAATCAAAGCAAAAAAATATCATCTCACACCACAAAGACTGGCACATATCAAAAAGAACATGAACGACCAGTGCTGGCATGGGTACCCTGAGAAAGGGACTCTCATTTACTGCTAGTGAGAGTGTCTTTTCAGAAAACAGTATGATCATTTCTAAAAATAAGTCTAGGTACTAGTCCAGCTTCCATTTAATTCAACAACCTCATTTTTCAGAATATACCCCAAGGGTCCAAAAACAAAATGTAGAAAAGATATTTGCACCCCTATGTTCCTTGCAGCGCTATCCACAGAGCCAAAATCTGAAAACAACTCAAGTCTCCAAAGATAGATGACTGGATAAGGGAACAATGGTACATAAACACAATGATATATTATAACATCATAATAAAAGATAAAGTCATGCAGCTTTCTGCTATATGTAGGGACCTGAAAAGTATCATGCTGAGTGAACTTAGTCAGGAGACAGATGGGCATAGAATGATCTCTCTCTCAGGTGTGAGTATAAGAAAACATAATGGGAGTATCACTGTCACTGTCCTCCTGTTCATCGATTTGCTCGAGTGGGCCCAGTAATATTGTGAGACTTGTTACTGTGTTTGGCATATCGCATATGACACGGGTAGCTTGCCGTGCAGGCTGTGAGGGTGAGATACTCGAGGGCTCTCGGAGAGGGCGCAGGACAGGGGCGGAGGAATCAAACTCGGGTCGGCCAACACGTGCAAGTCAAACGTCCTACCCGCTGTGCTATCTCACCAGCCCCCAAAGACAGTGGAAACCAAGAACTTGAGAACTGGTAGTCAGGAGGAGGGAGGCTAGGATTTAGGAAGGGAGGAGGCAGAGACCATAGTGGAGAGATCAAACAAGAGGAGGAGGTGGTCCTAACAGGTGGTGAAGTGTTTTGATTGAAAGCAGCAGCACTGTAAACCACAATGCATAATCACATATATATTTTAATGTATTTATTTTATATTTTTGTTTTGTTTTCTTTCTAAGGACAATACCCATAAACACTCAGGGATCACTTCCTGACTCTGCACTCAGGAATTACTCCTGGCACGGCTGGGGGAAACATGCCATGCAGAGGATCCAACTGGGTTGGCTGTGCTCAAGGCAAGCACTCGACCTGATGTACTATTCTCTGATATATATATATATATATATGTATATGTATATATATATATATATATATATGTCTGTGTGCCCCATAGATTGTGCCTGCCTCAGAGGCAGGAGGTGGGAAGGGATGTGGGGTGGGGGATGGGGGAAGGTTACTGGGAACATTGGTGTTGGAGAATGGTGGGGGGGATGGATACTTGAACATTGTTTGACTGAAAAGCAATCATGAAAGTCTGTAATTCAGAAGGTAGGTCATTTGCCTTGCACATGGCCGACCTGAGTTCAATCCTCACCATCCCATATGGTCCCCCGAGCACCGCCAGGAGTAATACCTGAGTTCATGAACCAGGAGTAACCCCTGTGCATCACCAAGTGTGACCCAAAAAGAAAAAAAATCTGTAAGTCTGTAAATGTATCACACGATGATTCACTAAAATAAAAATAATAAAAAATTAAAAATAATAAAATAAAAATAAATTTTAAAAATGCTTAAAAAAATAATCAAATCAAGTGTCCCCATAGAGAAAGATTGGTGGGTGAGAGGCAAAGCAAGGCAGGAAGACTGATGGCGGGACATGAGCACTGACTGGTGAAGGAATTGGTGTTGAAACAATATGTGTGTGAAACCCAGGCATGAATAATTTTGTAATTTTATGATAATATAAAATATATGCATGTATATATATTCAGTGAACATCTAATGACTGCTGGCTTACTGGATAAAGAAAAAGAATTTAAAAATGAGATAATCATTGACTCGACCATGATCACGATCATCCTGTTGTTCGTCGATTGCCTCGAGCAGGCCCCAGTAATGTCTCCTTCATCCTAGCCCAGAGATTCAAGGCTCTTTCAGGGTTAGGAGAATGAGACCCATCATTGTTACTGGTATTTGGCATATTGGTTATGCCACGCGGAGTTTGCCAGACTCTGCCGTGTGGGCAGGTTACATTTGGTAGCCTGCCAGTTTGTCCAAAGTAAAAATGAGATAGTAAGGTGTAACGCAGCCACAAATGCAGTCGCGTGCTTTCAGTCTCTGGGTCTTGACCATTGATGGGATTACATGGCGCCAGGGGGCCAGTTGGTGGGTGTGACCCCTGCCTAATGGAATATGGAGGATCTGGGTGGAGGATGCTCAGCCCTGATCCGAGCAGGCTTGGAGATCTCAGCCCTGGAACCCGCATGCCTTTGTTCCTCTGCTGGTACCTTCATGCGTGTGGAGAGAGGTCTCAGCACGGTGGTAGCTGGTTCTGAAGGTCTTTGGCTGCTGGAGCCCTGGTTGGGGCGGGGAGGGAAACTCAACCCGCTCCCCTCCAAAGGGCCCCGGCGAGGACAGCAAGGCGCGGGAGCAGGAGACCCTGCACTGTTCTCTTCCGGGATCTAGGTTTTATAGTCTCTGGGTCTTGGCTGTTGATGGGATTACACGGCGCCTGGGGACCAGTTGGTGAGTGTGACCCCCTGCCTACTGGAATATGGAGGATCTGGGTGGAGGATGCTCAGCCCCGATCTGAGCAGCCTAATCATTGACTATCTAATATAAATGTTGATGGGGCATTTTTAGTAGTGAATGATGAGGAGCTCCTGTTTGAATTCATTTAGCCTAGGGTACAGGTCATCTTTTTTTTTGACGAGTCTATAGAAAAAAGAATCTAAGTGCCTTCTGGATAACCTCTTTGTAAAAATAGTAAAATAGGGCTAATACTAACAAGTATTAGACCTTTCAACAAATTATTTCTATATTTTAAATGATCTGGTGTTAATATTGAAAAGGAGTGGGGCATCCGACCTGGGCTCCACATACAATCAGTAGGTAGGACTCAAAATTCAATAAATCTAGAAGCTTTTGTCAGAATTAAATAATTTATACTGAGTCATAATTTTTAAGTTGACAATGGTATATAGCAGGGAATGATATTATAAATATCTAAGTGATCCTTGGCAGGAAAAATAAATAATATTCCCTACTCTTGGTTTAAGATATAGGCAAACTTTGCTATTTTTAGTTGCATTTTGAGAGTAATATTAAAAAAATTAAGTTAAAATGTTCTGGTGAAAGGCCAATCTTCTGTGCATGTAGAAATAAAGCATATGGCTATAATTTAAAGATTCTAAGAAACAAAACATATGAGCAGGTTACAGATATTCTACATCTGTCTCACTGATCAAGGAAATTTAAATAAAAAACTTTCCTATTCTAATCATTATCACTGTATTTTTCAAATAGATTCTCATAAAAAGAAAGTACTGGCTAAGTCTCTCCCACCAGAGATGCATATAAATAAATAAAAGGTACTGAATGTATCAGGTCTAAAAAGCAATGTTTTCCATTAATATCAACTATGAAAGAATGGGGTTTGTGCTATGGTATATTATTGAAAGGATAGCTGGGAAAACACAGGCATTTTAACAAGACATTATTCTTTCATTTTGGGGTAAATAAAACTGTAACTCTAAGCTTCATATCATTCACTGTAGTTAAAATAAGATTGCCGGTGGGATTTCAGTTGAGAAGACTAGAAATTGATAGATCAGAGGATGAGATGAGGAATCCTGCTTGATTCTAGAACAGCAATGAGCGATAGAATAATGTTTAAAAATACAAAAAAAGGGGACTTCTGACTTAATAGCAAATATAAAAATAATATCCACACTGCAATCTGCAGCCACTGATACATCAGATTGTGAAAGGAAGGTCATTAGTGATGAATGCCATTAAATTGCAATATACTCTTCCATTTCTTCATTAGTTTCCTTAAATGTTCGGGAGTATAATTTAGCTATTCTTTAATTTATAAACTTATGAAAAAACATTTAAATGCAGAAATAGCTTATCATTTGCACAACATTGCCAGTTTTTTTCTTTGAAAAAAACTCAAAGGAAAATAGTTATTTAAAAATAAAGAAATGAATTTAAATACCTATACTATACTCTTGAGTATATTTTATATGATAAATAATCTTAGTTTCTTATTGGAATGTTTTATTGCATTCCCCAATCCTTCCTCATCAGCCAATTCAAATGCCTACATTTTTGCTGTATTTGTAGAAAAGCTCTCTTGGTATTGCTCCTTTGACAGAAGGACTTGGAGAGCACACACCTACACACACATATACAAATCGAATGTCAACAAACATGACAAGTTTAAATCAAATAAAGTTTTAAATATCCTTTTGATAGTTTCAAGTTTTCAAGCTTCATGGAATGTTTTCTGCTTCTGACAGCTTAACTTTGTGAACTAGCTACAGCATGTTTTCTTAATTATGGCAATTTTGTAAAATATACCAATGTGAAAAGATAATATGATGGATACATATTTTTTAAAACTCAGAATAACTGTCAAGTTTACCAACTTCAATGCATCTTTTAAGATTATCTGTACTTATAAAAGAAAGTAAACTGAACCATTAAGTTATAAACTCACTGCTATATTTTATATCAAACATCATAATTTACTATTTGGCAGTGTCACACCCAGTGGTGGTTAAGGCTTACTCCTGTCTCTGCTCTCAGGAATCACTCCTGATGTGGCTTGGGGAACCAGATGGGGTGTTGAGGTCCAACCAGAGTCAGCCACATGGAAAACAAGCGACTAATCACTATACTATCACTCCAGCCCCTCATGCATTACAATTTATATTTAATTGGATTTCATAAACCCAAAAGTTTAATATGTCTTATTTTCATTAAATTACTGCGATGATAGAATGCATTGTAAGTTTTTCTTGCATATTTTAATTTTATGTATGCATATGTTAATCACAAGACTGTATTAAACTATATCATATATAAGGGCATATTCATATCTCTACTGACTCTTTTAAATAAAACATAGTGCTGGCAGGTTAGCTCAGTGGTAGAATGCTTGTTTTTTTGCTGTGTAAGGCCCTAGGTTCAATTTCTAGAGCCAAAGAAGAATGAAATACATCAGAGCTACTGACTTCAGTAGGAAAACATAGCAGTAGAATTCGAGTTCTGGGCTCATACAGCAGATCAAATGCAACACACTTATAATTAACATTTTTCTGTCATCAGTTTTCTCATTTTAGGGGGTTAGAAGACAAAATCTTTTTTTGAGAGAGAGAATATTTCCATTTGTTATCACTAGGTTATCATTATCCTATAATGTTGGGTAACATTGCTTTGTCCTTCAAGAAGCTTAGGTTTTATCTGGTTACACCCATTCATCTGGTTATACCCATCAATCTGGTTACACCCATCACAGTGCTCCTGAAGCACTTCCACTTCCATTGTGTTTACATGTAAACATGTAAACAGTCTTCCCTATGCTCTCCTTCCCACCCAGTTAATCAGCTTTCCCCTTAATCAGACTTTGTTAATTTGTAAGATCAGTTTCCCAGAAATCTATGATTTTATATGTATGAGTGAAATATTGCCTTTTTCCTCTCCTTATGCCTTATGAATAGTTTACCTTAAAGTAATATCCTTTTTGTATAGATACAGGAAGACCGTTAACATTATGCTTTGTAACTTAGGATTTGATTGGCCTTGAATATTATTCACTCCCGGGCATCTGCTTTCTTGACTTAGCCTCAGTTGCCCTTAGTTCCTAACACCCCAAAGCAGGGTCCCGACGAGGGACTGAATGGACCCAGGGCAAGCAGTGAGCTACCCTGGCAGCGAAATGGGCCAGGCCAAAGTGCCACGATTCTTAACTATAAGTTAAGAGTTTGATCATGGACAAATGCTGTCATGATCCAAGGTAACGACAAGACTAGGATCCTGCTAGGGGTGGGAAAGACTATCTGGCCTGAGCACCGTAGTCTAAGATCAAGATGGCCCTAGGGGAGCAATTCTATAAGTTTAAGATATTTCTCACTGTATCCATACAAAATGATTTATATTATATTTTTTATATGCTTGTCGGACAAGGAGAGGAGAGGCACGCCCATGGGATTCTGCTCTAGGGTGGGTCCTCCTGCTGAGGAAGGATCTGTCCTAGGAGCGGTCTTCCCTGAGGCTAAGATTTCTACCCCTGTTGATCTCCACCCCTATTGATTGTGACCGCACCTATGTGTATTTGTTCCCCCAATTCCTCATGGAGAGAGGATTTAACTGTACTGTAGGAGTGGGGCGGGGGGCAGAAGGAAGGAGAGTTCAGAGAGGATGAGAAGGAAGAGGAGGATGAAGGGGGATGGAGAAGGAGAATGAAGTAGCATGGGCAGAGATAGAAAGACAGATGAGGAGAGAATCAGAATAAACTACGACTAATACCTACCAGCCTGGCCCTCATTCCTTCCTCTGCCCAACCATCGCCATCGACCTCTCTGGGGTGGTAGAAGGGTGAGACTACCGAACGCGGGTGGCGGGAGAGATAGAGCCACCGCCACTGTGGGTGCAGTGCCCCCCATCTTTGTGTGAGTTTACACACTATAACATCTAATTTTTGTTTGGTTTTGGGGTTTTGGACCACACCTAGTGGTACTCAGGGATTACTCTTGGCTCTGAGCTTAGTGATCACTTCTAGTGGGCACATATGAGGTACTGAGGATTGAACCCAGAATTACCATGTGCAAGGCATATATACTATACTATGTCTCTGGTGGCCCTAAAATCCCATTCCAATTTATGTAGCTTTACTTCACACTTTCATTTGGTTTTTCTTTAAAAAATGGAAACTTAATTGCTAAAATGTGTAGAAATTTAACAAGAAATACTTAAATGATAACCAGAAAATACCTGGTATCCTATCTAAAATCACTGAGTTTTTTTCAATCATTTCTATATATATTTAAAAAGATTTTTCAAAAATACAGTAGAAATATATGCCAACTGTATTATTGGTAGCATGAGTTTGCAAAAGAATATATAAATGATTGACGTTGAATATATGAGTCAGTGTTCTCAAATACAAGGATAATAAAGAATATTCTTTCCAGAATGAAAGGCAAGACTAATTTTGAAGGCACCATTATAGGTCAAAACCAGATAGGAATTTTTTTATTAGTTATCTAAGTTGCACTAACCTCAGATTGACTTTTAAAATAACACAAATATTATTTTATAGCTTTGTAGGTTAGAAAAATGACTCAGATTTCCCAGAATTAAAACCACAATATTAATTATAAAACGGCCTTCTTGCCTTCCTAAGTGATATTTCATTCCCTAAGCATGGTAGTGTTGAACAGAAACCAGTTCTATGTGATGTCAGGAAAGAAGTCTTTGTGGGAGAGGGAACGGGTTTGGCCAGATTCAGAGGTGCTAAGGGATTATTCCTGGCTCCATGCTGAAGAGTAACTTCTGGCAGTGCTCAGAGGACCATATGTTTACTGGTGCTAGGTACAGATAGAAACAGAAATGGTCACATACAAATCAAGCACCTTAACCCCTCTAGCCCCAGGAATAAAGACTTTTTAAGATTTTGTGTCCTCTGACTTTAAACACCCGTGGCCAGTCTAAGCTCAAACCTAAGGCCTTTTCTCCAGCTCCACAAAAACTGCTGCATTTTGAAACAAAAATGGGCCATCAAGTCCATATCATGTGACTCTCATTCTCTTTCACAGCTAGGAAAGATCTACAATGTTAAGGACTTGTGATAAAATCGGGCATACTTAGTAACCCAGGATAATTTGTTTATCTCGGAGTCTATAAATCTAGTACTATCTACAATGTAGAGTAGCATATTTACAGGTGTTGGAGAACAAGATACAAACATCTTTACAGAAACAGTGACCCACCTGCTACACAACTGCAAAACATTAAAAGTTGCCTTATTTCCCAAATTCTAAATCGACACAGTACTCCCAGAACTTAAAATAGCTTTCTATAGTGCTCTGGATATTCAAAAATTAGGGACAATAAAATTAGGAGGGTAAGGGTAATTTTATTTCATGGAGAGATCTCCACTTGTTAATTTACCTATTTTTTATTACTTATTCCTTTATTTAATACTTATTAGGTATCAGGCACTGAATCCAGTGATTTTAAAAAGCAGCTATAAATAAAATATGCAACGTGAAAATGCTATGAAACTTCAATTCAGTGGTTGATACATACCTTAGAAAAATAGCTATATAAATTAAAGTATTTGGAACTAAAGCACACTAGATTTTACAGGGAAACTGGGAAGCATATACCATCCAAAAATTCTCCTGAATTTCTCTTGTCCCACTGAAAAAACATCAAGTTGAATTAAAATAGGCCTATAGTTAGGGCTTGTCCCAGGTTTAATCACATGCACCAAATCTGTGCAGCTTCAGAAGGATAGTTCAAGATTCCTTCAAGCATCACTGGGTATAAAGCTGAAGGCTCCATCCAACTCACTGTCACAGTGGCCCTGACAGTCTCCAGCATCCTCAGAGCTGAGAGTCACTAGGAGTGGAATTCCAGGCCACTGAGTACTGCTTTTGATGCTTCCCCCTCAAAAATACCGGGAGGGGGGGGGGCTGGAGATAGAAGCTCAGGCCACACTCCGCAGTGAAAAGGGCTTACTCCTGGCTCTGCACTCAGAGATCACTCCTGGTGGGACTCAGGGACAGTATGGGCTTCCCGAGTCAAATGTGAGTCAGCCACTGTAAGGCCGGCGCTCTACCAGCTAGACTGCCCTGCCTGCCTTGACCAAATAATGTTTTTGAAATTAGTAGTTTATATGAAAGTTTTCTGATAAGTAAATTAAGAAACAGAGTGTAATGAAAGTTTGCAAGACAGAAAGAACCACATGTCAACTTATTCTGAAAATGTGAAAGGCGTAAGTGAAAGAGCGAATCAGAATGGTCACAGTTGTCTCATTTCTCATTTTAATGAAAGACTTCAAACACTTATTGTTTTGTTTGCCTTAGTTTGGAGAAGAAACCCAATTCATCTTATATCCACCACTGAAGAATTTGTCAACAAATCTAAACTTTAATTATGTCTCTTTGAGTGTCCTCTATATAATCATGTGTGTTCTAATGTTCACTGTCACAGTCACAGTCCTCCCGTTGTTCATCAATTTGCTAGAGTGGGCCCAGTAACATCTCCATCATGAGACTTTTTGTTGCTGTGTTTGGCATATTAAATACATCAGGGGTAGCTTGCCAGGCTTTGCCATGCAGGCGAGATACTCTCGTTTGCTTGCTGAGCTCTTTGAGAGGGGCGGAGGAATAGAACCCAGGCCAGCTGCGTGCAAGGCAAACGCCCTACCTGTTCTAAAGTTGTTTAACACTAAACCTTCAAAAAATAAAGGAAGTATCACTAAAACTTCTCAGACTGTATTGTCAAAGAATGAAATCATTCACTTTTTAATGTTCATACCATGTGGCAGTGAACTCATTAAACATAGTATTTCACATGGTTATCAGCTTATACATCTTATATATCTTTTATGGCTGGATCTTATTGGTCTAACTAAGACGCTAGTAAGCACAGACTATATTTATTTGTATTTACAGGAAGTTTTACATATGATGAGTTCTCAGTAAATATTGGTGAATTTCATGTAAAATAGTTCTGAAAGAGTTATGCAATTAGTATCACACCAGTGATTTTATACACGGTTTTCTAAAACATTTCTCATATTTATAAAGGACATCATTTTCAAAGGTGAGAGAATAATAGTAGAGCGCAATAGCTTGGCATGAACTAGGATGGGGAAATTTTTCTGTAATTATAAATAAGTACGACTTCAAACTTAGCAGAAAATATTTTTGAGTGATTAGGTCTTGTAGAATTCCAACCCATAAGCACAAACTTACTTTCATTTTATTTTATTTTCATTTTATCATTATGTTCTAATACTCAACTACTTCAGTTCCAATTTTGTGCAATCATGGATCAAAACACTTTTCAAAACCAATCTTTGAGATAATTCAGACCTATACTTCTCGTTTCAAAGAAGAACATAGGAAAACACAAATCAGCCATCCACCAGCACCTTGTAATGAACTTAGAGTAGCAAGCACTATAGCAAAGCCTCCCCAGTAAAGTTTAACTGTTTTTTTTTTCTTGATTTTACAGTTTATTGTTCTTTTCTTTTTTTTTTTTTCTATAGACCAAACATGACTGCCACTCAATGCCTCTCTGGCAAAACACAGTACCCAAAAGAAGAGAGAGAGAACAGGGAGGAATGCCCTGCCACAGCGGCAGGGTGGGACGGGGGGGGGGGGGGGGAGGATGGGGGGTCGGAGGGATGATAGGACCCGTGGTGGGGGAGGATGGGCACTGGTGGAGGGATGGGTACTTGATCATTGTATAACTGAAACCCAAGCACAAAAATTTGTGAGTCTATAAGTATACTTCATGGTGTTTCACTAATAAAAAAAAATGATAAATAAAAAAAAATAAAATAATCGAAAAGTTTAACTGTTTGAATAGTCATCTACTTCCATTGTTTTCTTTCTCACTCAAGGCTTTTCACATAAGAAACTGAGCTCAAGAGCTTTGATTGGTTGGCATTTCTTGGCTAAGGTGTGAAAAGAAATATTCCTGCTTTAGCAATAAGAATTAAAGAGCTATGTTTTTAAAGTCTTCCAGGATCAACATAAAAATGTGAATAATGTCTATAGATAAAATAGTGCATAAAAGAAACTTTAGCAATAAAAATTAATAGTGTATCTACTTATTGCCTTATGGTCTGCTGCTTCCTGAATTAGTCTAGTTACTGAAAATAAAATCTTCACGCTTACCAAAGAAAACTAAGATAAACATGCATTTGTTTATGGTCTTTCAATACCAAGAGAGAAATCAAATCTGTGATTTGAAAGCCGTTTTTCAGACAAAAAAAATACAGAATGAAAAGCAATTCACCTTTACTCAGTGGGGTATGTTAAGACTGCAGGAACAAGACAAAGAAACTCTCCACTATGTGCAGTTTTTCAAGGTGAAAGAAAATCCTTGTGAAATCCCAGCAGTGAAAGGAAATGAGGAAGGATGATTAATAATGCCATCGGCAGGACAAAATAAACCTTGAAATCTAAACAATCTACCATCATACAGAAAGCATGTGAATCCATTATCTCTCTGAATTTTAATTATTGGCTTAGTATTTGTGAAGTACTATGGTATTTTCAATGCAGACAAATAGGTTTCAGCATTAAAGTAGAACTACGGAAATTATTGAATAAATCATATAAATACCTGTTAGCTCCTATTGTTCTTAAATATGAATAAAGTTTTTAGCTTTAAGATGCTGAGTATGTATTTCAGAGTTAGAATATTTGCTTTGCATGTACGCAGTACTAGATTTTATCCCTGGCACTATATAATTAAAAAATTGTTCTCGCTACATGCAACAAACATTTTATTGCTATAAACACTATATCTGGAACATTACTGGTATTATTATGCTTATCCTTAACACATATCCAAAAATAACCTCAAGTATACTTCCCTGAAATCTTTCACCTTGTTTAAAAATGTCTTAAAAATTATTTTTCCTTTCAATTTATAGTTTTGTGGTGATAGTGTCATTACTGAAAAGGAGCACAGGTATAATTTTAGGATTGCTTAAATTTGAATATTATTTTTTCCTGAAATGAAAATAACATTATTATTTGCAACTGTACAGATAGAGTAACATTTGCCATGGTTTATTTATTCATTGTTAACAAATATATCTCAAAATGATCCAAACACAGTATTTAATTTGGTGTTTCAAATAGCATATATGCTAGGTGAACTTGGTGGCATGGCCATCATGCAATTAACTCAGGGAAGCAGGCTGAGGGCAGGCTGGTCTCCCATCAAGCTAGCCTAAAAAGGACTAGGACTATATACCTGAGATATTCACTAACCAAGACTAGAAGTAGATGATACTCCTTCCACATTATGCTGACTAAATAGTCATACAGCTACAAATATCTCCATCGAATGCTAAAAATTAAAGATGTACTATATAGTCTGAAAGTATAGATAATTCATATTTTTGTGAACTTATTTCTCTCATAATGGCAAAACCACGTGAGTTCTTTTTTTTTCTTTTTGGGTCACACCCGGCAATGCACAGGGGTTACTCCTGGTTCTGCACTCAGGAATTACCTCTGGCGGTGTTCAGGGGACCATATGGGATGCTGGGAATCGAACCTGGGTTGGACGCATTCAAGGCAAATACCCTACCTGCTGTGCTATTGCTCCAGCCCCCATGTGGGTTCTTTTTAGCATGTTTTTTTTTAAATAATGTTTATATTCTACAAAATTCCGGTTTATTTGGTGAATCCAATTGGTTAATCTGGTCAATTTGGTAAATCTGGTCGATTTTTGTAATCAGTTACAAATTCAAAATACTTTATCCAATACAACGCATTTTATGATGCATTTTAAAGGTAAAGGCCCTCCCGTTGATCGTCGATTTGCTCGAGCAGGCCCAGTAACGTCTCCATTGGAGACTTTGTTGTTACTGTGTCTGGTATATCGAATACTCTCGGTAGCTTGCCGGGCTCTCCGAGAGGGGCGGAGGAATCGAACTCGGGTCGGCCATGTTGGCCGCTTGTAAGGCGAACGCCCTACCGCTGTGCTATGGCTCCCGCACGGCAGCCCCGTGACGTATTCGATATGCCAAACACAGTAACAACAAAGTCTCCAATGGAGACGTTACTGAATGATGCATTTTAAATGAGAAAATAATTGTGACTCAATGGCTAATTCTTCCAAATATTAAGGAAAAAATTACATATAAAATCATCCACAAAAAAAGACTTCCCATTGCACTGTGTGAGATCAACATCACATCTACACTAAAGCAAGACAAAGGCATTACCAAAAAAAAATCCCCAAACTATAGATCAATATCCCTTATTAACAGACAAATATTACGATTAATTTATTAAATTCAGCAATATATAAAAACAACATACTAAAACTAAGAGAGTGCACCCTGAATATACAGACTGGTTCAGCATGCAAAAATCAATTAATACAACTCATTATATAAGCAGACTGTAGCCAAAGAAACCATAAAATATTTTCAAAAGTGCAGAAATAGATGCAAAATTTTGCATTTTACAAAATATTGTACCAATTTTACAAAATATTGTACCAATTTGTAGTTTTTTTTAAAAAAAAATCAGAAAAACTAGAAATTAACCTGATGGGAAGCATTTTTAAAAATGCAACAGGAGGCTACGTGTTCAGGGATCATTTCTGCAATTTTTTACGAGAGATTTCTCTGGTCCTGGAAGAGCATGAGGAGATGCCAGAGCATCCTCTCCCGAGTACAGCCCTTTCTAGGTGTTGCTTTTGTAACTGCCTTTTACTATTGATGGTTATTTTTCTCTTCCCTTGGAAGAATAAGAGGGAGAGGATGCAATCTGAGTTGTTTTGTGAAAACAAAAAATGCAACACACATAATATTTAATGGTAAGAGACTGAGTGATTTCTTCAAAGCTCAAAAAGTAGACCATCACTCCTTCCCTCACACCACTCTATTTATCACTCACCATTACAGCAAAGAAAAAGAATGGTATTCCTAGTTAGATTATTCAGTTAGAAATACTTTATGGGATTTTGAAAAAAATAAAAAGGAATAAGAACCACCAAAGTTACAGATGGGTTCACAAAGTCACAGGTTATAGAATCAAAATGAAAACTTCAATTATTTTTCTATATGATAGCAATAAAAAATATAATGTTATGCAAAATTATGTATAATTGCACTAAGCAATAAATTACATAGTTATAAATTTAACAGTTGAATTCTCAGGAGAACATTTTTATGAAAGGCAAAGTAATTAAAATTGACAAAACAATTTTGAAAAGATAAACAAAGTTGAAAGATTTACAATACATTAATTCCAAGGGTTGATGTAAAGCCATATTAATCAAACAGTGTAGTGTTATAGAAAAGAATAACACATATGTGAGTGTGTAGCAGAAACTCAGAAGGCAAAGTGCATGCTTTGTATGCAGGAGGTACTGGTTTTCAATCCTGGCATAACTTAGTCCCCCAACCCCCAAGAACCAACAAGGAAAGGATCTGAGCAGAAATAAAAATTACAGCTACAGGATTTGGGAAGGAAGCACAGTGGGTAGGGCTTACATGCGGCCAATCAGAGTTAGATCACCAGCATCCCATATGGTCCCCAACCACTGCTGGGAGTGATACCTAAGTGCAGATCCAGGGGTAACCCCTGAGCATTGGGGCTGTGGCAAAAACAAAAAAAGAAAAACAGCAACATAGAGATCACAATTACAGTGTGACACCACTAAATCGCTAATAGAATAGCTTAAATCAGAAAAGATGACAATATTCATTTATTGTAAGGTCACAGGCTACTGTGAAATTCATGTATTGCTTAAAAGAATGTAGAAAATAGTACAAATTTGGAAAGTGGTTTTGCATGTTATTAAAAAGTTATATATGCATTTATCACGTAATCTGGTAGCACAGACCTCACTATTCAGATTTCCATATATGTGAATTTTCTCACTTGTGGAAACTTACTTGTAACCCTCAAACTTGTAGAACTTTTACAGTCAGTCATTGACAGTTTGCAGAACAAGTGAAAAGGCGAGTTGCCTCATAAGTCACTATTCAGTCTTCAAGCTCACTTTATAGAATAAAACCACCACAAATAATGAGAATTGACGGTGACACTCCTAGGTATATATCCAAGATAACTGAAATGTTTAAACACAAATGTCTATATTTAATTTCATATAGCAGTTTTTTCACAAACCACTGTGTAGGTACCAGAGAGGTAGTAAGGCATGGGCTTGCATTCCCTTGCATGAACTGACCCAGGTTTGATCCCTGGCACCACATATGATCCCCTGAGTCGGTCAGGAGTGATCCCAACTACAGAATCAGGAGTAAGCCCTGAGCACCGTAGGTGTGATCCAAAATCCAAGATAAATAAATAATTGTGCCCAACTAGAAACTACCTTTGTTACTTTTCTGACACTCGCCATAGCCAATTACCACAAATGCAGTCAATTCAAACATAAGTTTTATTTGATAAATCTCCATAGGTCAGAAGTACAGCAGTCTCTATAGGTCAGAAGTTCTAGTTTCTATTTGGAATGTCACTTAGCTGATACATGATATTCTTTTTTTCCTGGAAGCTCTAGGAATGAACCCGTTTCTTTGCTTTCCTGGGGGGCAGGTGGCAGGAGTTATCTCTGAGCATACAGCCAGGAGTAAACTCTGAACACATCTGGGTACGGCCCAAAAAAAAAAAAAAAAGTAAAAGTTAAAAAAAAGTTTCTAAATAAAAATCTTTCTCACCATTTCTTTATTTTCATTGTCTGCGATCACCACAGTTTGGTTTCTTTGTACTCCATGGTTTTTGACCATTGAAAAGCTTCCCAATTCATCACTAGCTTCCATTTTATTTCATTACCCACAATAACTCCAATTTATCAAAGGAATAATGATCTTCCTAATAAATGAAAGTTTGAAAAACTTAGTGACTTAATATAAATTACACAACATAAATGTGTGGAATGAAAGAACAAATGTTATTCAGAATGTCTAGAACAGTACTTTGCATAGTACTATAGCACTATCCTCCCGTTGTTCATCGATTTGCTTGAGTCTCCTTTGTGAGATTTTGTTGTTACTGTGTTTGGCATATTGAATACATCACAGGGAGCTTGCCAGACTTTGCCATGCGGGCGAGATACTCTCGGTAGCTTGCCAGGCTCTCCGAGAGCGGCGAAGGTATTAAATTTGTGTTGGCCAGTCAGTCACATGCAAGGTTAACACCCTACCCGCTGTGTTATCGCTCCGGCCTGGGTGGGGTATTTGCCTTGCACGCTGCCAACCTGGGTTCGAGTCCCAGCATCCCATATGGTCCCCTGAGCATCGCTGGGTGTGACCCAAAAAGCAAAAAAATAAGATAATTTGCATATGAGACACAATTAATAATTCAATAAAAGTTAAGTGGTGTTAGTTCCTAATAGATATTTATAAATAAAGGTAAGTAGAGGGGCCATACATACTTACTTTGCATGCATCCAACCTGGGTTGAATCCCCAGCACCAACTGGTTCCCCCAGCATCACTTGATATCACTGTGGTACTCTGGTTGCCCAGGTAATTCCTTGTAACAAGGGGATGTGAAGCACAGCATCCTGGGACCCTTACACTGGATCACTGGTTGCCCTGCTCACACCATTGGGGCTCCTGAAGCACCACTTGGAAGTCTTATCCCCCCAAAAGAAGGTAAATAAAAATAGCACAAAACATGTCTTAATAACATGCCAAAAATTAAAATGATACTTTTTACTTAAATTTTAATTTTATTTATCACTATAATTACTAGTGAATTTCAGGTTTCCTTAATTTTATCATGTTTTTTACAAATGAAATTTGCCAGGGATGCAAACCCCAGATTATTTTCTATAATATTTCAAGTATGACACTGCCATAATCTTTTCTAAATACAAATATGCAGGTATATGCATATATGTATTTAACAAAAGTTGACTAATAAAACAAAAAGTCATATTCATGAATTTAAAGTTATGATTTTTTATTATTCAATATCAAAATAAATATTTCATAATATTTAAAATTACAATAGTTTTGCTTATTTTGAGGGAAAATTTGAACAACTGGTTACCCTTTCCTTTTAGAACTGCAAAAAAAATCAAAGCATATAATAATGATACTGAATCATTTAATCTATCGAGAAGTTTAATAATTCTAAAATAAAATTAGAAAACCAATTATTTGGGTAATAAAATCCCAAAAGGTTAATCTCAAAGATAAAAAGAGAGGAACAATAATACTATGCAGCAAAAATAGAAAGTGATCTTTTTTTATTAAAGCCCTTCTCTTCAATTTTTATGGTTCAGGCTACACCAGTCATGTATGATAGTTATGCAATTTGATCTCTCTAACTGGCAATGGTCATTTTTGCAGCTGAGAATGAGTTCTGTGCAAGGTCAAAAGCAGCATGAATAGTTCTTGGAGGAAAAGTTCTTTGAACAAAGTTCATTTAAGACCATTTACTACCATAGAGACAGAAAACTGTTTCCATTATTCACATGAAGCAGCGTTACTACTGTGAGTGCATAGCACAGTTGCCAGGAGAGATGTGAGTCATTAAGCTTCGAGTAGATTGGGAGGCTACAAGGTGCAGGGTATTGCACATCATTCCAGTAGACTGCAACCCTTAACGTCTATTCAATCAGAGGTCAAATGAGAAGAGCACAAGTTTACTACTAAGGAATATTATTTGGCACACGTTCGATTTTTACTGCTTCCCTGGTGGTCAATAACATTAACCTAAAATACTATGAATTTTGTACAGAATTTGCCATAGGAGTATGATTTCCTTCGGTGAAATTTGAAGGTGAACTGCCTATAACAGAAGTCGTGGGATGTTACATGCTGATTTACTCCGTCAAGATGACCATCCATACACTAATTTTGGTGAAAGGGATATAATAATTTCATGAGTCCCCATCCTCACATCATCACACTTAGAGTTCTGTTCAATCAACATGAACAGAGAATTTTTAGTTAGAAAGCAGCACAACACCTTGCATTTCCTTCTCATGCATACAGCCAAAGGGGGTGAAATATGAAAACGAAAATCATAAATTTCTCTTTGCAAATCACATCCTAAATATGAGTGGATGGTATATATTATAATGCCTTTCGAAGGATTCAGAAGCAGAGAACCAAACATTAAAATCTGTAGGATAATTTAATGATTTTCTAGTATCTCTGTCTCTTCCTCTCTACTTCTCCCTTTCTTCCGCCAAACACACTAAAACTATTTCTTGAAAAATAATATTCAACTCATGCTATCAGTGGTACTATTTTTTATTTCTAACACTCAACCCCTCCCTTTTCCATGTTTTCATCCTTTTAGAATTCTTTGCTCCAGACATATGGGACCATGGCCAATTTCTTCTAAGGACTTCTTTTCTTCTTGAGCATTTTCAATGTTGCTTTCCATTTGAAAAGTTATACATGTTCACTTTCATTTCTTAACTAATAATCTTATCACTTTTTCTCTTGGAGCTCTTATAATTTTCCTGTTAGGTTCAAAATTGCTGTGCTCTTGTTGTATCCCATTTATATTTGTGTTTTATCAGTTTTGATGCTCTATCTTATCTACCATATTATTATGCACAAATCTATATTCTTCCAGCAGATAAACTGTGCTTCATGACTCTTTCCATGGCCTAAGCATAATCCACAATACACACTAGTACTGAATTTTTTTTAGAGTGGGGGCACACCCAGAAATGCTAAGTGGTTACTCTTGGCTCTGCACTCAGGAATTACTACAGCTTGGGGGACCATATTGGATACCAGGGACCAAATTCAGGTGCAAGGCAAATGCCTACCTGCTGTACTATAACTCTGGTCCATGAATTTTTACCAGAAAAATAAGTACAAGTAAAATATACTGAGACAATGACTTCATTGTGATTTTGATTTAGAAAGTGACCATCTAGAAACTTACCTAAAAATATCAATTAGAGAGCAATGTAAATATTTCAATCCATATAGGGGACCCTATATATGCTATGGTTTTAAGTTAGCTTTCTGGTAAGTATATATTTCCACTATATTTTTCTTTATATATATATTTTATGTATGAAGTATAGCCCAGCAAGCCTAAATTTTTTAAAATAAAATAAATGGAATCTGAGCAATATTACAGGTGTTAAGGCACTAGCCCTGTTTGAGACAGACCCTGGTCAGATCAAGTGTAACATGTATCTCTCAGGAAATTTCAGGGAGTGAATTCTGAGCACAGAACCAGGAGTAAGCTCTGAGCACTGCTGGGTTTGCCCCCCAAAATAATATTTTTTAAATTCTATCTTTAAAACTTATAGGGAATTGTCTTATGTGGTCTAGCTTCAATAGTTTATATCTAAAAATAGTTGCTAATTTTTATTCATATTATAACTTAAACTGTCACCTAAAAAACTAAAAGTTTGTTATATGACAAACTTTTATATGTATATATGTGTTATCTCTAACAAATGTTTTCTTCCTTCTGTGACCCCCATTGTTTGTGCAAGTAAATATCCAGTCTAAAACTTGGTCTGATAAAATAAAAAATCCTTCAGGTTGTTAGATAAAAATTCTCAGCATGGCAAATAACTTCCCTCTAGCTTCTTTTCTTAACACAAGACAGTTGTACCTATCACATGCTCTGGACAACAGTTAGAGAAAATTTAAGATTTTTGAATATGGATCAACCTACTATCAGGCTCCTACAGTCTACTGAACAGAACATACCCCTTAGTAAAACTCTGGTTTATTCTTCTTTTGATAGGTCATATTCTGATCAGTGGTCAGGCTCTGAAGATTTTGTCATATGTCTTGCTGATACAAAAACATTCATAATGGGGCTGGAGAGATAGCACAGAGGGTAGGGCGTTTGCCTTGCACGCAGCCAACCCGGGTTCAATTCCCAGCATCCCCGAGCACCACCAGGAGTAACTCCTGAGTGCAGAACCAGGAGTAACCCCTGTGCATCGCCAAGTGTGACCCAAAAAGCAAAAAAAAAAAAAAAATTCATAAGTGTAGGATAACACTCTTTTGTCCTTCCTCAGGTACCTTAGGTTTGTCAGGTCACACCCATCTAAGGACACTGAACTTGTATTGTAAGCAATGTCCTTTCTGTGTGGACACAGGAAGACAGTTAATATTATGCTTTGTAACTTGGGAGTTGATTAACTCCGAATCATATTTACTCCTGGGCATCTGATTTCTTGACTCAGTTCCTAGCACCCCAAAATCAGGGTCCCGAAGAGGGACTGAATGGACCCAGGGCAAGCTGTGAGCTACCCTGGCATCGAAATGGGCCAGGCCAAAGAGCCACGATACTCAACTATAAGTTGAGGGCATGATCATGGACAAATGCTGTCATGATCCAAAAGTAAGTAACGGCGAGACTAGGACCCTGCTGGAGCTAGGAAGATTAACCTGGCCTGAGGACTGCGGAATGTATAGTGAGATGTTCTCAGGAAGAACCAAACTAAATTTATATCTCTTACTGTGCTCATACAGAATGACATTGCAAGAAATATTAGAAGTTGACTTATTACAACTATTACTAACTGAGGGAAGAACACACCCTTGTTGGGATCCCACCCTTGGGCGGATCTCCTAGTAATCTGGAGTAATCTCTGTAGATGAGATTTTATCCTTGAGTTAATCTCCTGGAGGAGTGGTCTTACCTCTGTTTGTTGATTCGTCAATATTCAACCCACCTTTATGTCACCGTCTTATGTGACTGCTATATAAACTAAGACTGTAAGCTCGGGCAGTGGAGAGAGTCAGAGCAAGCGGGGTTCAAGCTTGAGAGAAAGAACAGCCGTCCTGATCCAGGCACACTCAGGGCTCAGGAGCACCGAACGCAGGCGGTGAGAAAGAGCCATCCAGTGAGCCCGTGAACACACAACCTTCGGCATGATAAGATTTTACACATAAGGTCTAGCTGTGACCTACTACTTTCTAGCATCATGCACTATTGCTATTACTAAAGATTATGTTGCCTAGTCCAGCATTTTCTGTCCAATTCTTCTTAGGTATATATCCACTGATAAGTATTGGGTCAAACTGCAAAGTACAAATTAACTTCCTCCCAGATCTGCAAAACAAAGGCAAAAGAAAGCTGTCTCCTCTGCACTTTGTGCACTTTAAATTTTCTTAATTAAAACAGAGTGATCTAGCTAGCCAAACAAAACATTCCTGGTGCTTATTTAAATAAACAGTTAAAAACCTTAAGTAATTCATCAAACGTGCCTGGTTTGCAAAGCAAAGAGGGATGTTAAAACTCTTAAGTTTCAGAACCTGAAATCACCTTCTGTATTAATGGATATTAACACATAAAAAGACTGAAGAAAAACTCAAAAGGTTAAAAGGAATCATAAGTCAATTAACAGGATTTGGTGTCTAATGCCAACTTTCCATCCCTATCTACAAAGCACTTAAATACCCCTTAAAAGCGAAAAGTAAATTATAGAAAGCATTAACAAAAAATATAGAATTTATACCAGTGACTGCCTTCTTCCCATTTTTTTCCTAGTTTAGGCTATGAATTGGATGTAGACCATCAGTCAATACATCACTGTTGTTCTTAAAGCAAAAATCAGCTTCAGACACTCAGTTCTGGAGGAACAAGAGATTCATGAAGTTTCAGTCGAATTGTGTTGAGTCTCAGAACATCACCTCGACGAGATTCAGGGAAGTAGTATAACCCAGTGAATTAACTCAGTACATTAGCCTCAAATCTAGAAAATTATATAGTTCGTCTCTCAATGTATGTCCATCAGAGCAAAACTCTTTTTATAATCCCAAGGGATCTTATAGGAGAATGATTTCCTTCTGAGATTCAAAAAGAGGACACTCAAATTGACTATTAGCTCAACTACTTTATCCTATAAAGACAAATATAATAAATCAGAATATTCTTGTTTCTGAATTCTGTCTACCCATACCACGTTAGCTTTAATTCCTGAGAGTATGTATTACATGAATATTGAGAAGTAGCATGACTTTTTGATTATATTTCAATCAAAATTCAATCACCTTTTTCACATCCAAAGGAAAAACTTCCATAAGCACATTACAATCTTGTTCTATATTTTGATCTCAATGTCAAGTTGATCAATACAGTCACATCTAAATTCTTTAGAAATCAAAAGAAATTAAGAGATGGTCCGAAGCAGAAGGAAATAGTTCAGAATCCATCCACTTTTGTAATCACATTAGATGAAACAGATATTCTATGAGAGACAATATATGAGAAAGTCATGAGGATGACACAATGATTTGCAAGGGTTAAGACTAAAAATTGCTTCAATATATAGGTAATAGTGAATGACTAGGCAAAAAGGTATAACTAGTCACAGAATGCTAGAAAACACCCTCAGGGAATATGTCTTAGTTTGTGATTTGTTGATTTTGGTTTTTTTTTTGTGGGGGTGGAAGATATGGGGGGAATAAAACACTTCGTAGTTCTCAGGGCTTCTGGCTCAGTGCTCAATGATCACTCTGGGTGGGACTTGGAAGACCATATGTGATGTCAATGGGATAGAACCTGGTCATCTGTATTCAATCATTTTAATTACTGTCCTCTCTTTTGCCTCTTAGACTGAGTTGTTATCACAAAAAGATTAAGTGACATAAAAACAAACATTCATTTTCCACAGTTCCGAAGGTTCAAAACCAAGGTAGATTTTGTTTCTGGAGGATATTTGCATCTATACTTTCTCCAGGTGGGCTGTCATTTTGCTGTTATGCCACATGAAGGAAGGAGTAAGGAATCTATCTGGCATCTCTTTATAAGCACCATTTATGAGATGCTTGTCATTATCATTGAATCCCTCCCAAGGTCCCAGCTCCTAATATCATCACAGTTGGGATTAGATTTCAACACTGAGATCAGGGGCGGGGGGTGGGGCAGAAGGGGGGAGGTAGAAATTCTGTTCAACAAACACTTAACATGACCTCTAACTTTTAAACAAAAATTTAAATTAAAAAATGGCAGACTTTAAATTTTATAGGTGATTTTGTATAACTGATCTAAAGATACTTCTCATTTTGTACAACCAAATAAAATTTTAAACGTGTTCATAAATACAGCAATATAAAAATGTTTGTTTTTATTTAGATAAAGGGGACAATTACTATTCTTATTTATTATAGATTATAAGTTAAGGTTCAGATTATATTTTCAGCATTTGATAATACAGCGGGAGCAATAGCACAGCAGGTAGGGCATTTGCCTTGCACTCCACTGACCCGGGTTTGATTGCTCCATCCCTCCCAGAGAGCCTGGCAAGCTACTGAGAGTATCCCACCCACACAGCAGAGCCTGACAAGGTCCCCATGGCATATTCGATAGGCCAAAAACAGTAACAATAAGTCCCACAATGGAGAAGTTACTGGTGCCCGCGCTCGAGCAAATCGATGAACAATGGGATGACAGTGCTACAATGGACAGTGCTACAATAATACAGCATCGCTATTTAAATTAATTTCTACTTTTCTATTGGTTTGAAATTTTGCATCATTTATCATACTTTGACATATATCAAAGTCTGATTATACAAAATCTGTTTCTGATATTTGTATTCTGTCTCATTAACCTGATTATTATAATTGGTGCTAATTTATACATGCTGTCTTGACTATCATTCATTCATTCATTCATCATCCTGTTATTCGTCGATTGACTCGAGCAGGCCCCAGTAACGTCTCTTTCATCCTAGCACTGAGATTATATTCAAGGCTCTTTAGGAGAATGAGACCCATCATTGTTACTGGTATTTGGCATATTTGGTGCGCCACGGGGAGTTTGCCAGACTCTGCCCTGTGGGCAGGCTATATGTGATAGCCTGCAAGTTTGTCCAGAGTAGGAATGAGATAATAAGATATCATAAAAAGATGTCTTGATAAGATGTCGCGCGGCCGCAAGTGCGGCCGCGCGGTTCCGGGGGCTGGATTTTATAGTCTCTGAGTCTTGGCCGTTGATGGGATTACACGGCGCCGGGGGGTGGGGCCAGGTGGTGGGTGTGACCCCTGCCTACTGGAATTTGGAGGATCTGGGTGGAGAATGCTCGACTCCAATTCGAGTAGGCTTGGAGATCTCGGCCCCGGAACCCACGTGGCTTTGTCCCTCTGCCAGTACCTTCATGTGTGCGGAGAGTGGTCTCAGCATGGTGGTGGCTGGTCCTGGAGGTCTTCGGCTGCTGGAGCCCTGGTCGGGGCGGGGAGGAAAGCTCAACCCGCTCCCCTCCAAGGGACCCCAGCGAGGAACAGCCAGGCACAGGGGCAGGAGACTGACTGCCTTGACTATCATGGCCCTGTTTAATATTAAGTATCTGGTAGTAACCTCATTATTTACACTTAATTTTTTTTAATTGAATCACTGTGAGATACAGTTACAAAGTTGCTCACGATTGGGCTTTAGTCATAAAATGATCCAACACCCTTCCCTTCAGTATACAATTCCCACCACCAAAGTCCTCAGTTTCCTTTCCATCCCTAACCCGCATTTGCCTCTGTGGCAGGCACTTTTCTTCTCTCTCTCTCTCTCTCTCTCTCTCTCTCTCTCTCTCTCTCTCTCTCTTTTTCTCTCTCTCTCTCCACTTCATCTTTTAAATTAAATGTTTAAGTACCATTTTCTTTATTGTTCTGGCACAAAATTTCTGCATAACTAAAATCTGGTGAAATTTCGTTCATATGGAAATTTGGACTTTTGGGCTGGAGTGATAGCACAGTGGTAGGGCGTTTGCCTTGCGCGCAGCCAGCCTGGCCGAGCCAGGTTCGATTCCTCCGCCCCTCTCGGAAAGCCTGACAAGCTACCGAGAGCATTCAATATGCCAAACACAGTAACAAGAAGTCTCACAATGGAGATGTTACTGGACCTGCTCGAGCAAATCGATGAACAACGGGAGGACAGACAGACAGTCACAACTTACGTTAAAATTATTTGGAATAACTAAATCCCTGATACCTGTTAATTTATTACTGCTCGTTCTCTTCTCCCCCCTTCATTTCTTGATTTCTTTCCTCTTTTTCTGCCTTCTCTCTAAACACTGGAGTAAAGGATGATCTAAGCATTCCCCTTTTATTACATTTCCTCATCCAGTATTCTATATTCCACAGATAAGAGAGATCATTCTGTGTTTGTCTTTCTTTTTCTGGCTTACTTCACTCACCATGATATCTTCTAGTTCCAAATACGTTGGAGCAAATTGCATGATTTCATCATTCCTTGCAGCTGCATAGTATTCCATTGTATATATGTACCACATTTTCATGATCTATTCATCTGTCATTGGACACCTAGGTTGATTCCACGTCTTAGCTAGGGCAGCAATGAATAATTACGTGCATATGTCCTTTTGAGAGAGTGTTTTTATGTCCCTGGAATAGATGCCCAAAAGTGGAATTGCTGGGCCATAATGGCTGTCCAATTCTAAGTTTACTGAGAACTCTCCATACTGTTTTCCACAGGTGTTGTACCAGACTACAGTCTCATGGGCAGTGGGAGAGTTCCTTTTTCACCACATCCCTACCAACACAGATTGTTCCTACTTTTTTTTTTTGATGTGTGTCATTGTCACTGGTATAAGAATGGCGCATGTGAAAACTGTCATCTTGATTTGGATTTCCGTGATGATGAGTGATGAGTAGCACTTTTGCATGTGCCTACTGGCCATCTGCCTGTCTTCCTCTGAGAAGTGTCTATTCATTGCCTCTCCCCCATTTATTTATAAGGTTTTTGAAGCAGTGATCTGTGTGAGGAATCTAGCCATGCACCCAAGATTCCACAAAACTGAAAGCATGAGACTAAGTGGCAACCACAGAAAACTTTGTAATGTGTCTGTCAAGTTGACAGGTGGGGTGGAATAGGAGTTGAGAAGGGGAGGAAATTAAGAAATGCTGATGGAGAGAACTTGACACTGGTGGAGGGTTTGGTCTTGAATTATCATATGTCTAAAACACAACTGTCAGGGGTTGGAGTGATAACACAGCGGGTAGGGTGTTTGCCTTGCACGCAGCCAACCCGGGTTCGATTCCCAGCATCCCATATGGTCCCCCGAGCACCGCCAGGAGTAATTCCTGAGTGCATGAGCCAGAATAACCCCTGTGCATCGCTGGGTGTGACCCAAAAAGCAAAACAAATAATAATAATAAAATAAAATAAAACGTAACCATCAGTAGCTTTGTAAAAACCATGGTTCTTTAATAAAATTTTTTTAAAAAATTTACTTGGAACATCAGCTACATTGAATAGGTTAAGGTGCATGAGTTGTACATGAACAAATCCAACACATTTCCTAGCAACACTCCATCCCTTAAGCATCACCATGTCAAGATATAGAGGACCGTGAGCACCACCGAGTATTAGAAAATCCCCAGCAGCATCATCACAGGACTGGAAGCAGCCCACATTCTCAGGCCCTCACATTCAGCTGGCTTAATCACTGGACAGGGTCCCTGGGCTCCTGCACAAACTGGAATTCCCCACCCCCAAATTTTGGGAGGCATATAAAGGAATTTAATTAAATCTCTAAACAAATAGAACAGGATTAATATCTTCATAATTTTTATATTTCCTATTCTGGAACATGATATGTGCACATTTAATTAAGTCTATAATTATGTCCCAGGTAAAGCTTATTAGCTTTATTAATATATGTTCTATACTCTTCATTTTTAT
Source organism: Sorex fumeus (assembly GCF_029834395.1). NCBI lineage: Eukaryota > Metazoa > Chordata > Mammalia > Eulipotyphla > Soricidae > Sorex > Sorex fumeus. The sequence goes on from NW_026606059.1 coordinate 18,235,529, forward strand.
TAGTTTTTGATCATCCAGAAAGTATTTTTGAAAGCCTTTCATGGAAAAGTCAACCAGTTAATTTATTCTGAGATAAACTTTTGCTGCTAATGTGAATATGCCTATTCTCCGCAATGTTTGGTGATCATTACTAATAAATAACATAGCTCATTTTTCTGTTCATATGTTTTATGACTATTTTCTAATTAGTCTTAATAATGAACTTATTTTTAAGTAAGAAAATTAGAAAATTATACTATCTACAATAATATTTTATTACACTTGTATTTTTAATTCAAATTTTACTTTTATATTTTAAAATAAATTTCGGAATAGTATTCAAGTACAATACTGCATATATGAATATGTAGTATTCAAGTACAATGAATTTCAGGATATAAGTTCACCTTAATAAGTCTAAAATTAGGCACAATTCCTTTGTCCTATGACCACTTTTTATTCATACATATTTTGTTTTTTCTATCATACCTGATTTTTAATATCAATAACTTTATGTATATTGTAAAATTTTGAAAGAAATCACCTTTTTTTATTTATTTATTTTTTTACAGTTGTAGATTTACAATTTTTTTGTGCTTGGGTTTCAATTATACAATGATCAGATACCCATCCCTCCACCAGTGCCCGTTTTTCACCACCATGGATAATATCCCCCCAACCCCATCCCCCCATCCCCCCTGTCTCTGTGGCAGGGCAATCCCCTGTGTTCTCTCTCTCCGTTTGGGTGTTGTGGTCTGCAAAAGAGGCATTGAGTGGCAAACATGTTCAGTCCATAGTCTACTTTCGACATGCATCTCCCCTCCTGGGAGGATCCTCCAAACATCCTTTATTTGGTGCTCCCTTCTCTATCTGAACTGCCCTTTCCTCTAGGATACCCGGCTGGCCTCTAAGTTATGGAGTAATCCTCCTGGTGCTGATCTCAGCTATTCTTGGGTATTAATCTCATACTTTGTTACTTTATATCCCCCAGATAAATGCAATCTTTCTATGTCTATCCCTCTCTTTCTGACTCATTTCGCTTAGCATGATACTTTCCATATTGTACCACTTGTATGTAAATTTCATGACTTCATCTTTTCTAACAGCTACATAGTACTCCATTGTGTAGATGTACCAAAGTTTCTTTAACCAGTCATCTGTTCTTGGGCATTCAGGTTTCTTCCAGTTTCTGGCTATTGTAAAGAGTGCTGCAATGAACAAACAAGTGCAGATGTCACTTCGACTATACATTTTTGCTTCTCTGGGATATATTCCCAAGAGTGGTATTGCTGGGTCAAATGGGAGCTCAATTTCTAATTTTTTGAGAATCGTCCATACTGTTGTCCAGAAGGGCTGAACCAGTGGACATTCCCACCAACAGTGAAGGAGTGTCCCTTTCTCGCCACATCCACGCCAGCATTGGTTGCTTTTGTTCTTTTGAATGTGGGCCAGTCTCTGAGGTGTGAGATGGTATCTCATTGTGGTTTTGATCTGCATCTCTCTGATGATTAATGATGTAGAGCATTTTCTCATGTGCTTTTTTGCCATTCGGATTTCTTCTTTGAGAAAGTTTCTGTTCATTTCATTGCCCCATTTTTGGATGGGGTTGGGTGTTTTCTTCTTGTGGAGTTTAACCAGTATTTTGTATATCCTGGATATCAACCCCTTGTCAGATGTGTATTCGGCGAATATCCTTTCCCATTCTGTAGACTGTCTTTGTATTTTGGTCACTGTTTCTTTGGAGGTGCAGAAGCTTCTTAGTTTAAGGTAGTCCCATTTATCTATCTCTGTTTTCACTTGCTTGGCCAGTGGCGTGGCATCTTTGAAGATACCATTAGCTTCAATATCATGGAGGGTTTTGCCAACTTTATTTTCAATGTACCTTATGGTTTCTGGTCTGATGTTGAGGTCTTTAATCCATTTTGATCTTACTTTTGTACATGGTGTTAGGCAGAGTTCTGAGCCTATTTTTTTGCATGTAGCCGTCCAATGATGCCAACATAATTTATTAAAGAGGCAAGAAATCACCTTTTAATATTAGTCTATCACCTGTGTAAAGATTTCCCAAATTATTAAACTGTTAATTTTCTTTATTATCTGTATCTATAAATTATCTTAAGCATTTTTTCTGTATTTTTATAAGATATTTGAGAACATTTAATTTTCTTTCTTCCTACTTAAGCAATGAAGGATTTTTAAATATGAAATTCATATAATTATATTGATGAACATATATGATAAATGGGTGTTTACAGCAACATAATTCTTTAATTCCTAAACTAGATTTAAGTTAGAACCACAACTTACTAATATTCTTGGTACAAGCAAATTTCTCAAGTACCTTTCTATGTTAGACATTACATCAGTGTTTCTCAGTGAATTCCACCTAGCAGTATTGAGGTCTTTTGTTACAGTCTCTCTTATTGATTCTGCACTTGAACATGAGAAGTGCTTTAGGTATGTTTCAGCATACACAATATGAGTAGGGAGTTGGTCAGCAATTATAAACGAATATTTGTCCTGAATCACACTCCATGCTCTATAGAATAATAGACTACTCTCATAAGAAAGAAACATGAAAAACTCTAAAGGGAAAAACACCGCATATAGAACCACGATGTCCTGGTAAAGTTCCTGACAATACATGGAATAATGGAGTAATTTGTCAACCTAAATAATCATAAGAAATAACAAATGCTGTTATTTCATTTGGTTTTGGTTTTGGTTTGGGGGCCACACCTGACTATGCTCAGAAGTTTCCTCCTGCTCTTCACTCAGAAATCACTCCTGATGCATGGGGGATCATATGGGATGTCAAGGATGGAAGGCTGTTCAGCTGTGTACAAGGTAAATGTCCTACCCACTTTGCTATCTCTCCAGCCCGCAAATGCTGCTTTCTTAAGGTACTATGTGTTGGCAATGTTTGCTATGCAACAACAACAACAACAACAACCAAAATAAATCGATCATTTCTATTTAAATTTGATTAAATGATTTTCTCTTTTATTCAAATTTCAGAGAATTTTACTGAATAACTGTTTATTTAATCCCTCGAACATTAACTCTGCCACCCTGATGAAAAGGCATGAATATTTATAGATAAAGAGAGATTGAAAAAGCATTTTTTTCCTTTGTTTCCCAGGAGTCATAACTTCTTGCATAATATCAGTATCATTTTGTTAGTGATGTAATAGAAACATGGGGAAAAAGTTATTAGGTATCAATGGCATCAAAATCCTTTGATGCAATTTCAAAATTGTAACTTCTTTTGAAAATACAAAATGACAAACATAAACTTTGATCAATGGTTAATTTTTTATGATGTGCAAACATTTTTCAATGAATGAGAAAGCATACGCCCTCTCCGCAGGGGTGAGGTGTTGGGGAGTCGGGGGCAATCCATAAAAAAGTAAGCACTACATTTAATCTGGGGCTGGAAGGATAGCACAGCAGTAGGGCGTCTGCCTTGCGCACAGCAGGCCTGGTCGAGCCAGGTTTGACTCCTCCGCCCCTCTCAGAGAGCCCGGCAAGCTACCGAGTATCTTGCTCACAGGGCAAAGCCTGACAAGCTACCCGCGACGTGTTCAATATGCCAAACGCAGTAACAACAAGTCTCACAATGGAGACGTTACTGAGCCCACTCAAGCAAATTGATGAACAACGGGAGGACAGTGCTACAGTGCTACATTTAATCTGAAAAATTTCACAGACTGCTTGGGAAAATCGTGGAGTTATTAAGAAAAATATGCAATTACCTTCAAATATTGTTAGTCAATGACTCTGTATCTTGATATTGTCTTGCCTTGGACTAAAATGACATAAAATCAAAACAAATAGCACTGCAGCACTGTCCTCCCATTGTTCATCAATTTGCTCGAGCGGGCACCAGTAACGTCTCCATTGTGAGACTTCTCGTTACTGTTTTTGGCATATCAAATATGCCACGGGGAGCTTGCCACGCTCTTCCATGTGGGATGATCTTGGTAGCTTGCCGGGCTCTCTGAGAGGGACGGAGGAATCAAACCCGGTTGGCTGCTGTGTTATCACTCCAGCCCAAAACAAATATAGCCATTTTTCGAACAAGAGTGGTGTCTGGCAAATCACTGGCTGCCTCTAATCCTCCATTTATCACCTCTCACACCACACCCCTCCACAGTGAATAGTACAAAAATCAAGTAATTTGCTATTTGAAAATAAAAATAGAGCTGGAGAGATATTATAGGAGGTAAAATGTTTGTCTTGAACGTAGCTGACCCTGGTTTGATCTCAACATATGGCCCTCTGGGTTCTGCTAGGAAAAACTCCTGAGCACAGAGCCAGGAATAGTCCCTGAGCACTGTCTGTTTTAGCCTCAAACATAAGAAAGCTTAATTTTAAGAAAATTAAATTATAAAATAAAATATATGGAAGGAAGCACTGCACTGTAGCACTGTCGTCCCATTGTTCATCAATTTGCTCCAGCAGGCACCAGTAACGTCTCCATTGTGAGACTTCTCGTTACTGTTTTTGGCATATTGAATTTGGCATGGGGAGCTTGCCAGGCTCTTCCATGCAAGTTGGGTACTCTCGGTAGCTTGCCGGGCTCTCCGAGAGGGATGGAGGAATTGAATCTGGGTGGGCCACGTGCAAGACAAACGCCTTACCTGCTATGCTACCGCTTCAGCCCACCAATGGAAGGGAGAGGCAGACAATATACTATGGGAGATATCTAAGTTCTGACTCAGGTTGAGAGCAAATTTAGAGCAATGATTAAGCAAATTCATTCAAGCGAAAATATAAGAAATTTTGTCAGTCACTACGGAGAGATCAGGTGTGTTCAGGGTGGTATTGAGCGATAGCACAGCAGTAGGGCGTTTGCCTTGCATGCAGTCAGCCCAGCCGAGCCTGGTTTGATTCCTCCACCACTCTTGGAGAACCTGGCAAGCTATCGAGAGTATCCGACTTGCACGGCAGAGCCTGGCAAGCTCCCCGTGCCGTATTCAGTATGCCAAACACAGTAACAAGTGTCACAATGGAGACATTACTGGGCCCACTGGAGCAAATTGATGAACAACAGGAGGACAGTGCTACAGTGCTATGAAGAGAGGTTAAAAATGAGACAGCTTGAAATACCCAGGATGGTCCTTGTGATGATTAATTTTATATTTCTACTTGCTAGTACAAGGTGAGAAGATATTTTATCACATATTATTCTGAGTGTTTTTGTGAGGGTGCTTTTAGATGAGTTTACCATTTTAATTTTGTAGACTAAGTGAGAACTTTAGCATCCCACTGCAGCAATAAATAGCTCGTCCAAACACAAAAGCATGAAGGAAATAATGGTCGTAAATGAAAACTGAGATAGACTTATTACATCTTTATAGAGCATTGCACACCCCCCCCAAACAATAGAACATACATTTGTTTCAGTTGTTCAAGAACACTCTCAAGAATAGAAATGGTGGACACGAAACAAGACCCAATCAATTTTATAAACATTAAAATCATATTATACATGTTTTATACATACATTATAATGATATGAAAATAGAAATCAAACAAAGAAAGAGAGAAGAAAACAAATTTGTCAAACCTATTGGGAGAAAAAGAAAAACAAAGATGAAATGTAGAAGCCTTAAATGGTCTTAAATGAGAATTGAGATAGACTTATTACATCTTTATAGAGCATTGCACGCCCCCCCCCCCCCCAACAACAGCACATACATTTTTTTCAGTGTTTCCTTGAATGGAATGAAATGGAGACGTAATTTACCAAAACATGTAGGAGGTAGAAAAATCAGGACAACAGAGAAGTTTATGGAAATTCAGGTCTATGGCTGGTAGCAAGAAATATTACAAATGAAAATACCAAGCTTATACCTAAAATATCTAGTAAAAAGAGAAAAAGACAAAATCAAAGGCATTAGACAAAAGGAAACAATAAAAATTAGAGTACTGGGGCTGGAGCAATAGCACAGCGGGTAGGGCATTTGCTTTGCACGCATGCTTTTCCCAGCATCCCATATGGAGTAACTCCTGAGTGCAGAGCCAGGAATAACCTCTGTGCATGTGCATTAGTGGGTGTGGCCCAGAAAGAAAAAAGAGTACCAAATAGCAAAACAGAGATTAAGCACATTCAAAGGATCAATTCCTTATAAAGAATCCTCTTCATTTGTATGAGAAATGAAGAAACCTGAAGAACATTTACTTATGTAACCATGTAACCCACTTTATGCAGCAAGGCCAGCTTTACTTATGATCCAACTACAAATATTGTTTTCTAACACATACGCATCCACTGTAGATAGGGCTGTATCTCTTTATTCACAGAAGACACTGCTTCTAATCAGGTTTTTACAATTATTACAGCACTATTAATATCTTATTATTTAAGCAGTCCCTCTAGAACTAGCAATCTCAGAGGCGAGCCACTCACATGACCAAATAAGTGAGGATTCTTGCTAACTTTAAAAATTCTCAGTTATTTTTTCCTAACATTAGGTTTGAGCAATCATTCTGTTGAAATTCTTTAAAGAGAGAAAAAAAGACAAGTCATCTCACATTCACCTTTTCCTCCACACAAGTGGATCGAAAGTTCTAAACCCTTAAAATATATCACCATTTAAGTGCCATCATATAGGATTATGTCTTCACACTTTGATTCTTTTTCCAATTAATGGCCCATTTGTGGAATGCATATGTAGTTATTTCAGTTTTCTATGGCTCATTAGAGAGTCTTTTCAGTGACGAGTTCCATTTTCCTTGGTCTGATATGAATGTATTCGTTAAAGACATACTATAAAATAACTAATAAAGTAAATTTTAAACATTTTTTTAAAAAATAATAAAGCACAACTTACTTTTCCTTAAAAAAATAATTTAATTGGTTGTGGCTGTTTTAAAATTAGAAAACAGGAGGAAATTCTTTACAAGTGATTTTTATTACTATTTGAAATTTGATTCTTCATTCAAATGTGTATATTAATATTGAATGCATAGCAGAGTAACTCCTGTGGGAAGGATAAATATATTAAACTGTGCAAGTATAAAGAAGTAAGAATAAACAGGAAATCTAGCAGGGGATCAGACAGGATAAACTTCCATCCTATTTGTTCTTCTCTGAGTAATTTCCCAGCTTGCAAGAAATCTTACTGCCGTTTAAACATAGAGTTGATCATGATTTTGCCTTACAGATAAAATGCTATGTAAATTTTGCTATTGCAATTCTATTCTATTGGTTTTGCTTTGCTTTTTGTGAGTTTGTTTTTATCTTACTTTGCTCTTGCTTTTTTTATTTCACTGATAAAAGTAGTTGCTATATGCTGAAAGTTTAATGTTTAGAAACTAAACCCAACAAAATTGCAACAGTAAGAAAAAAATATGGCTTCTTTTTCATCTACCATGAGGAAATTGACAGTAATTAACAGGAAAGTATTGACTAAAATAGCAAAGATTCTTGCTTAACCTAACAATATATGTTATGTAGTGACAGATTTAGTTGTCCTAAGTACATTATTAATTGATATTTGGGTGATCAATAATTGTGATTTCTCATGTAACCACCAATTCTAACAAATAATTCAACGTTATAGTAAGAGCTAGAGATGCTTTTCACTACCTTAACTAGCTTTATTTAAAGCACTATGATTTATAATACTGTTAATGTCAATATTTCTTGTGTACAACATTCCAGCACGACACCACTTACCACAGGGTCTACTTCCTTCCACCTTGTTTCAGGATACCCTCATCAATGCACTGCTCCATCCCTGACCTGGGATGATATCAATTCTGTATAACTGCCCCATGCACTGTTTTGGTCATTTGTTATTATCTTACTATGTTTCTTTACATTCCCATATATAAGAGAAATCATTCTGATCTATCACTCTCCCTGACTAACTCAATCAGCATGATACACCCCAGGTCCATCCACTTATCAGCAAATTGCAGAGATTTTGTCTTTCTTTACATCCAAACAGTATTCAATTGTGTATATACAGCACAGTTTCTTTCCCGAGTCATCTGTTCTTGGATATCTGGGTTGTTTTCAGATTTTGACTATTGTGAATAGTGTTGCAATAAGCATATGAGCGCAAAGGAATTAGGAGTCGTTTTTGGTTCTCTGGGTAGATGCTAAGTAGAACTGCTGCCTTTCACTACTTTACACCATCACAAGACCATCAAGAAGGTGTCATTTATAAGGCAAGTTCTTTGAAATTTATATTCATGCCATTGTATTAAAGCTCCAGTTTAATCCATGTTTAGATTTAGTATTCAAGCTCAAACCACAAAGTCAATAATAAACAAAACTTGTATTATCCTTAATCTCAATGCTAACAAACTGTTGAGCATTCCACTTTTTAACTTATCTTTCACAGCTTTATTACGATTGAACTAAAATGAATATTTTTAAATGACTTCTTGAGAGTTAATGATAGGTGATATGACAGTTATTTTACATTTAATATTGCCCAGACAATATGTAACTGAAAATGATTAATGATAATATATTTTATAATTCTATAATTTTATGAAATATGCATTCAAATTAAACTTCAAAAAGATGAATTAGACTATAAATAAACTGTATGTAATAGTTTCCATAGGTTTCTCACAGTTTTCAGACATTTAACATTGTTTAGGTAAGAATGGGTCATTAATTGACATACAGTAAGTTATAATTGTCAATTCTGAAAGGAAATAAGTCTTTTTAAAAGATCCATAGTTAGGGTCCATGATTAGAACACAAGATAATCGTGAGGCATTCAAAGATTTTATTAAAGAGAGAGCTGTCATCAAGGGTCAGGAATATTTCCCCATAGTTGGAATCCTGTCTCATGAGCTGGGGGAGAAGGCAGCTGGAACAGAGAAGGAAATACTAAGACAATGATAGTTGGAGGGATCACTGGGGATGGGAGATGGGTGCTGAAAGTAGATAAAGGACCAAGCGTGATGACCTCTCAGTTCTGTATTGCAAACCATAATGTCTCAAAATAGAGAGAGAGTATGGGGTAAATTGTCTGCCATGGAGGCAGGCGAAGAGTTGCGAAGTGGGGAAGGGGGGATACTGGGAAGATTGGTCGTAGAGAATGTACACTAGTGGAGGGATGGGTGTTTGATCATTGTATGACTGAAACGCAAACATGAAAGCTTTGTAACTGTATCTCACAGTGATTCAATTAAGAGAGAGAGAGACAGAGAGACAGAGACAGAGAGAGAGAGTTGTTACAGACTGACTGGCCAGGTCTGCACCCTGTAGAAAGAGAGTTGGGGTATGATCCCCACACACACAGTGACTGAAGGGCAAGGTTTAAACAGCCCAAAAGTACATTCTTGGCTGACTACTTTGTTCTTTCTACCTAACTAGCCTGTAAGCTGATTGGTTAGTGTCACCTGTGGGTGCCCGTTTGTTCTATTTTTTCCATGCCTGGCTGACCACTAGCTTCCTTCTCCTTACTAATTGGCTGGCACTTTCTGCAAGGATTGCTATTTTTGTTTGTTCTCTTCCCTTTCCCAAGATGTGGTCTCAGGTTCAATCCCAGTTCATCTGTCAGTTACATAATCATACAGAATAGAAAAACATGGTTACTAAAAACCAAAATGGCTGCATTTTTGTTCTAAAACCCCTTAACATCTTCCTCAAAGTTTGTATCACTAAACTTGTAAGTTTTTTCTTATTCCTCCCATCTCTTTCTTCAGCTATTTATAGCAAAATAGCCAGCCTAAACAGGATATTGTCATGAATAAACTATATGCTTAGCAATGCATTCTCTAAGTTCCTCAAGAAGCATAATTCTTAAATATTTAAGATATTTAAATTATATCTTACCAAAAGGCTGATACATGCATGTAAGAGTCAGGGTCATTTGGAAAAAGCAGGTTTGTTTAAATAAAGATGATATGTACTGACTTTATATTTATTTGCAGAAATAGGAAAGAAGTGGCAAATGGAAGGATGGAGGGGATGAAAACCAAAAATTATCAAGATCTTAGTCTTGTTAGTTGACAAAACTGGGTTCTTGACAAGCTCTCTAACCTCTCAAAGTTTCCTTTTTCTATAAAACTTGCCTAAAGAAGCACTAAGTCTAGCCCAGTTATTAGTACTAAATGAGATGATGCAGGTGTAACTGGCTTTCTTTATAACACCTAAGAACATCTGAAGATGACTCAGTTCAAGGATCCCAAGCAGCGAGTGCCATTATGAAACAAAGCCTTTTCAACTCCTCTAATTTTTGACGGAAAGTCATGAAGATGAGTGTAGCAAAAGCACTCATTAAATAGTATAAATTCAAGGCACAGAGAAAGGTCAAGTGTCTTCCCCTGGCAAACACACCAGAGAACCTTGAAGTATGAAGAAGTAACGTCCTCATGAGACACCCAAGATAAACTGCTAAGACAGCTGCCTTCGGGGCAGGTCTGGAAGACGTGTACTGAAGGGAAGGCGAGGAGGCTCAGAGTGACTCAGTTCCCACTGGCAGCAAGAATCCAAGAGCCCCTAGGGACATCTGCAGATGCTGCTTCCTGCTTCTTCCTAAATACAATGCTTGTCCTGGGGACCTCGAGATCAGCTTTCCTTCTCATATTTGTTTAGAAGATTTTGTTGATTTTTATTTTTGTCCTTACTAACATATGCCTCAGAGACCTGGGCCCTATGAAAACAGGATGAGAACGCTACTTGGGTATCCCAGAGAGGAATCAAAAGAGCTATGCTTGGAGTATCACAGTTCACTCAAATGAGAGAAGGAATCCGGAGTTTCAACCTCTGTCAATGATTGAGAATCAGAGACTCTGTCTCATTTGCCAAGGCATTGAAAATCAGATGGGCCAGACACGTAATGTGATTTAGAGATGACCGCTGGACTAGAGCTGTTACCGATTGGATTCCATGGGATGTCAAAAGAACGCCTGGCCTCCCACCTACCAGATGGTCAGACTTCTTTATCAAAACCCTGAACAAACGGTTTGAGGCTCTTCCTGTTCCTGGAACAAGCAGACACCACTGGGCTACACTAGCAGGCGACAGAGACGAATGGAAATGTTACTGGCGCCCGCTCGAGCAAATGGATGAGCAGCAGGATAACAAGTGATACAAGTGATATTTTTGTCCTCAAGCCATTGTACATATTTCTTTCATTTACTAATTATATGATTTGTAATCCCCTTTACTTGTTCTTTTTTTTCTTTTGAATTGTCAGAGCTTAGTCCTGGGTCTGTGCTCAGGGATCACTCCTGGCAGTACTCCAGAGTATCGAAAGAGGTACTGGGAATCAAGTCTGGACTGACTGGGTGTAAGGCAAGCACCGTGCCTGCTGTACTATGTCTTTGACCCATCCTTTCCATTTCTTAAGCAAAGTCTTCTATTTTCGCATATCCTTCACAAAGTACTGGAGAACCCTGAAAAATCAGGTTAAATGAAGAAAAAAATAATAAACCTTTTAACTTAATCTTCATTTTTAACTAGGTACTAAAATGAAGAATTAATTGCCTTCTTCTAAAAAAGAAGGCACTCTTGCCCTATAAAAGAAAAATATGAAATAAATATCTATATCCTGCCATATAGAATAAGAAGGTAGGTGCTGTTTTGGGAGAGATAAGAAGGGAACATATACTTCTTCTGTGTGACATAATAGAGACACATCTGAGGAAAAAGACCTTCAGGACTAGAGGACCTTTTATTACTTGGTGTGGGGATGGCAGTCAGCAGTCACGGGGCTTACTCCTGGCTCTGCACTTGTGAATCATTCCTGGCGCGCTCAGGTAACCATATGGGATGTCAGAGAGAGAACTCGGGGTTGGCCATGTTGAAGGCAAGGGTCCCCACTGTACTGTCTCCAGCCCCAAGAGGACCTCATTTTGAGCACCTCTTTTGGTATGGCCACACTGAATACGGATGGTGGATTCTATTGTAGAGATTGATATTGACAGTACTAATCCCAAAGATTAGTACCTAGAAGAGATTTCCCCTAGAAGAGATTTCCCGCCCTGCCCTAAAATCTATTTTTGGCATCATAACTGGTGCTGCTGGAGCAATAGCACAGCGGTAGGGTGTTTGCCTTGTATGCAGCTGGCCTGGCCAAGCCAGGTTCGATTCTTCTGCCCCTCTCGGAGAGCCCGGCAAGCGACCAAGAGTATCTCACCCACACGGCAAAGCCTGGCAAGCCACCCTTGACATATTCGATATGCCAAACACAGTAACAAGTCTCACAATGGAGATGTTACAGGGCCCACTAGAGCAAATCAATGAACAATGGGAGGACGGTGCAGTGCTACATCCTGCCATATATTAGTGAACTCTTCATGGTACCCTTGTGCCATAAATATTAAAACAATAGACACTGTTTCATGTTTGAGAAGCATACTGTTTCACTGAGCTGTAGTTTCTAATAGAACAAGGGACTCTGACAATAACCTTTGCCATTAGTAAGTTACTATTGTTCAATTCAAACTGTAGCACTGTCTTCCCACTTGTTCATCGATTTGTTCAAGGGGGTGCCAGTGATGAGACATGTTGTCACTGTTTTTGGCATATAGAATATGGGACGGAGGAATTGGACCTGGGTCGGCCGTATGCAAGGCAAGTGCCCTACCAGCTGTGTTATCGCTATGGCCCCAATTCAAACTACGGTTATAAATTTTAAAATGTGATTTGCTATATACTTAGTTATCTTTTCTTTATCTTTCTACCCTGTATTCACAATACCAAAGTGAACCACACTTAGAACAGTGCACTGCAGCATAATTGTGGGAACCAAAAGTATACTTAAGTATTTCATATGGAATGACAACACCAGTGATAATTAGGTTTTTCAAACCTCCTAAGTGGAAATGAATCTTAAGAGCATGAAGTATGGACATGTTAGTTCTTTCCAATCTGTTCTATAATTTATACTTCCACTCAGATCAATCCAAAGAGATAGAGATGAACTATCAAGTCTCTCATACATAGAGAATAGCTGTATATAGATCACATATAGCAAATTATGTGATTTTACGCGCAAATTATGTGTGGGACCCAGAACTGAGATCCCCAAACCTACTCAGTTAGGAACTGGGCCTCCTCCACCCAGATCCCCCATCTTCCAGTAGCTAGACAGTTACACCCACCAACTGCCGTGTAACCCAACAACAGCCAAGCTCCAGAGACTATAAAACCAAGCTCCCAGAAACATGTGACTGCAAATGTGGCCGCACAACCTCTTCTTGTCTAGTTCTCACTCTCAGAGAACCTGGCAGGCTAACGATCTCCTGCCCGCATATATGCCTGACTGGGAACACCTGTAAAGGTGATTAGAGGCTTCCCCACAAGCCTCCACCCCTCTCAGAGAGCCCAGCAAACTACTGAGAGTATCCTGCCTGCACGGCAGAGCCTGGCAAGCTACCCATGGTGTACCCGATATGCCAAAAACAGTAACAATGATGGTCCTCATTCCCCTGACCCTGAAAGAGCCCCCAATCTGCCATCAGGCTACACTAGCTTGTGATAGAGATGAATGGAGACATTACTGGTGCCCACTCAAGGAAATCAATGAAAACAAGGTGATAGTGATAGTGATAGCAAATTATAAAAAAAAAAATTGCAAGCTTTGTTCATTTTGAGGGAAATATGAACCACATCTGGCTGTGCTCAGGGCTACTCCTATCTTTGTGCTCAGAGATCACTTCTGGTAGTGCTATGAGAACCATATGCAGTACATAGGATCAAACCCAGGCCAGCCATCTGCAATGCAAGTGCCTTACCCACTCACCTATCTCTTGGCCAAGTTGCATGCTTTAGAAAAATTGTTCTTATCACTTCCTCCTTAGTGATGCACATATAAACTTCTAAAGCCATATATGTATGTTTCCCACTGGGGAAGTCTGATCACTTACATGATCGCTTCTCTCTATCTTTCTTTAAAACCTAAGGTCTCTCTATTTTCTTTGACCCTCAGAGTCCTGATTTTTTATTGATGAAATGGCCCTGCATTTCTGAGACTTCTACAGTCAATTCACTAGCACATTTAATTTCTTAGTCCAGTAGTACCTAAGGCCAGTATTCTTAAATTCCAAGTTCCACTCTCTCAGAGCTGGATTGCTCCACTTTCCCATCTGTTGCATCCCCCCTGCATCCTAATATCCACTAGAAGTAGCTGGACTGAAAAAATAATTCTAAATGAAGTTGGCTTACTGCTTCACCCTGTTTCTCCAGTACAATTCTTATTGTTTTCCAATAATTCCTCTTTATCACTTGGTTCACATTTGTGTACGGAATAGAAACTAGCTGACCCAAAGGTCTCACTAATAAAGAAGACATGACAGCGCTGTCATTTCTTTGGTTTCATGTTTGTACATTCAACTCTCTAGTGGTTTAGTCACTTTTCAAAATATATCCCCAAACAAAAGATCAAATAGTCTGAGTGCCTTTTTAGACAACTGAACAAATATTAATACTGAAATCTAAAATATGAGTGCAGTAGCTTCAAAATTAATAAGTTTTACATCTTCATAAAGCTCATTAATATAAATCTCAATTTTTAAATAATCTTTAATAACTAAATAAATACCTTTTTATTCCACACTAGTTCCAGTGTAGTAACCAGAGATCCCCTAAATTATCATTTTCATATCGTGGCTCAAGCCCTTGTGGTTTTATGTCACCTTGTCAGATATTTATTCTTCAAAAAAGCATCTCAAGAGCCTACTCTGAGACACAGAATGGCAGGATGGATTAGAAAATTGAACCCAACATTCTGCTGCCTGCAAGAAACACATCTCAACAGTCAAAGCAAACACAGGCTCAGAGTCAAAGGCTGGAAAACAATCCAACAGGCAAACAACTCCAAAATAAAGATGCGGTAGCCATCCTAGTATAAGACAACATTGATTTCAGACTGAAGAAGGTCACAACAGACAGTGACGGCCATTTCTTACTGATCAAGGAATCTGAACAACAGGAAGAACTTACAATACTAAATGTATATGCACCTAATGAGGGACCAGCAAAGTACTTAAAACAACTACTCATAGACTTGGAAAAAGACATTGATAGCAACACAATACTAGAGGAGACTTCAACACTGCTTTATCAACTCTTGATAGATCAACCAGACTCAAGCTTAGCAAGGACATACTTCATCTGAGGGAAACAATGGAAGAAAGGGACTTAGTAGATATATACAGGACACTTCATTCTCAAAAAGCTGAATACACATTTTTCTCAAGTGTGCATGGAACACTCTCCAAGATAGACCACATGCTGAGCCACAAAACATACCTCCAAAAAATTAAGAAGATAGAGACTGCATCAACAATGTTCTCAGACCATAATGCACTGAAATTAGAAGTAAATCACACACACAAACAGAAAACTAAATCAAACATCTGGAAATTTAAACAGTTCACTTTTGGCCAACTAGTGGCTTAGAAAGGAAATCAAAATATTCCAGGAAACGAACAAAAATGAGGACATGAGTTACCAAAACTTATAGGACACAGCAAAAGCTATGTTAAGAGGAAAGTTTATAGCTCTACAAGCATTGCTCAGGAAGGAGTGATCTCACATAAGTAACCTAACCTCACAGCTTAAGAGCTTGGAGAATGACCAACAAAAGGAGCCCAATCCAAACAGGAGGAAAGAAATAATAAAACTCAGAGCAGAGATTAACGAGATGGAAACCCAAAAAACAATCCAAAAGATCAATGAAACCAAGAGCTGGTTCTTCAAAAAAATTAACAAGATCGATAAGCCTCTAGCAAAACTCATAAAGAAAGGGAGAGAGAAAACCCTAATAAACTGAAACAGAAATGAAAAGGGGGTCATTACAACAGAAACTACAGAAATTCAAAGGATTTTCAGGGACTACTTTGAGAAGCTTTATGCCACGGAACATAAAAACCTTGAGGAAATGGATAAATTCTTAGATTCCTATAGCCCACCAAGGCTGAATCAAGTAGACCTGGAATACCTGAATAGACCTATCACCATCAAGAAAATTGAAACAATAAAAAAAATTCTCTCCAAGCACAAAAGTCCTGGCCCAGATGGATTCACTAGTAAATTCTTCCAAATCTTTAAAGAGGACTTACTGCCAATCCTTTTTTAGCTTTTCCACTAAATTGAAATACCAAAAACACTTCTGAACAGTTTCTATGAAGTAAATATCACCCTGATACCAAAAGCTGACAGAGATACCACAAAAGAGAATTACAGGCCGATATTCCTGATGAAACATGGATGCGAAGATTCTCAACAAAATACTACCAAATAGAATTCAACAACTCATCAAAAAAATCATACACCCTGACCAAGTGGGATTCATCCTGGGGATGAAAGTATGGTTTAACACTCGTAAATCAATCAACATAATGCATCATATCAATAAAAAAGATTAAAACCATATGATCATATCAATAGATGCAGAGAAAGCATTTGACAAGATCCAGCACCCCTTTATGATGAAAACCCTGGCCAAAATGGGTATAGAGGGGACTTTCCTCAAAATAGTTAAAGCCAGCTACCACAAGCCTACAGCAAGCATCATCCTCAATGGGGAAAAACTGAGAGCCTTCCCTCTAAGATCAGGGACAAGACAAGGATGCCCACTCTCTAAACTGCTGTTCAATATAGTCCTGGAAGTACTTGCAATAGTGGTTAGGCAAGAAAAATACATTAAGGGCATCCAGGTAGGAAATGAAGAAATCAAGCTCTCACCATTCGCAGATGATATGATACTATATTTAGAGAACCCTAAAACCTCTACCAAGAAACTCCTAGAAAAAATAGACTTGTATAGTAAAGTTGCAGGCTATAAGTCAATACCCAAAAGTCCATGGCTTTCCTATATGCAAATAGTGAGAGAGAAGAAAGTGACATGAAAAATCAATCCCGTTCATATTGTGCCCCAGAAAATCAAGTACCTAGGAATCAGCTTAACTAAGGAAGTAAAGGACCTGTACAAAGAAAACTACAAAACGCTACTTCAGGAAATAAAAGAGAACACGAGAAAATGGAAAGATATCCCCTGCTCATGCATTTGGAGAATTAACATTGTCAAAATGGCAATACTTCCCAGAGCGTTGTACAAATTCAATGCAATCCTTAAAATGATACCCATGACATTCTTCCAAAAAAAAATGGAGCAAACACTGCTGAAATTCATATGGAATAATAAGCACCAATGAAGAGCTAAAGCAATTCTTGGGGGGAAAAAATGAAGGAATCAAACTTCCTACTTTCAAACTGTACTACAAAGCAGTAATAATTAAAACAGCATGGTACTGGAACAAAGGCAGAGCTGCAGACCAATGGAACAGGGTTGAATATATGATCATCTAATCTTGGATAAGGGGGCAAAAAATGTGAAGTGGAGCAAGGAAAACCTCTATAACAAATTGTGCTGGCAAAACTGGACAGATACATGCAAAAAAGTGGGCTCAGATATCTGCCTAACACCATGTACAAAAGTAAGATCAAAATGCATTATAGACCTCAACATCAGATCAGAATCCATAAGGTACATTGAAGACAAAGTTGGCAAAACCCTCCACGACATTGAAGTTAATGGTATCTTCAAAGATGCCACGCCACTGGCCGAGCAAGTGAAAACAGAGATAGACAAATGGTACTATCTTAAAATAAGAAGCTTCTGCACCTCCAAAGAAACAGTGACCAAAATACAAAGACAGTCTACAGAATGGGAAAGGATATTCGCCCAACATACATCCGACAAGGGGTTGATATCAAGGATACACAAAGCACTGGTTGAACTCCACAAGAAGAAAACATCCAACCCCATAAAAAAATGGGGTGACAAAATGAACAGAAACTCTCACGAAGAAGAAATTCGAATGGCTAAAAGGCACATAAGAAAATGCTCTACATCATTAATCATCAGGGAGATGCAGATCAAAACAACAGTGAGATACCATCACGCACTACAGAGACTCACTCACATCCAATAGAACAAAAGCCACCGGAGTTGGGACGGATGTGGGGGTAAAGGGACCCTCCTTCACTGCTTGTGGGAATGCCGACTGGTTCAGCCCTTTTGGAAAACAGTATGGTACATTTTTAAAAAATTAGAAATTGAGCTCCCATTTGACCCAGCAATACCACTCCTGGGAATATATCCCAGAGAGGCAAAAAAAGTATAGTCGAAGTGACATCTGCACTTGTTTGTTCATTGCAGCACTCTTTACAATAGCCAGAATCTGGAAAAAACCTGAGTGTCCAAGAACAGATGACTGGTTAAAGAAACTTTGGTACATCTACACAATGGAGTACTATGTAGCTGTTAGAAAAGATGAAGTCATGAAATTTACATACAAGTGGTACTACATGGAAAGTATCATGCTAAGCAAAATGAGTCAGAAAGAGAGGGATAGACATAGAAAGATTGCATTCATCTGGGGAACGTAAAGTAACAATATAGGAGACTAACACCCAAGAATAGCAGAGATAAATACCGAGGGGTTCACTCCTTGACTTGGAGGCCAACAGCACATGCTAAGGGAAAAGGCAGCTCAGATAGAGAAGGGAGCACCAAAGAAAGGGTGTTGGGAGGATCCTCCCAGGATGGGAGATGCATGCTGAAAATAGACTATAGACCGACCATGGCTGCCACTCAATGCCTCTTTTGCAAACCATAGCACCCAAAAGGAGAAAGAGAACAAAAGGGAATGCCCTGCCACAGAGGCAGGGTGGGATGGGGGGTGGGAGGGATACTGGGATCCGTGATGGTGGAAAATGGGCACTGGTGGAGGGATGGGTACTCAATCATTGTATAATTGAAACCCAAGCACAAAAATTTGTAAGTCTACAGCCATACCTCATGGTGTTTCACTAATAAAAATTTTTTAAAAGGGCCTACTCTGATCTTGATGATGTAATTTGCTACAGGAAACTGAGAAATATAAGTACAGAATAAAAATAACTGTAGGGCAGACTGAGCAACAGTACAGCGGGTTAGGGTACTTGCCTTGCATGCTGTAGACCTGGTTCAATCTTTGGCATCACCTCTGGCTCGCCAAACCTCTTGGTGATTGTTTATTAATTACATCTATTGTGTTTTAATTTTCTTCCTTTTTCTCCTGAACACTGTAAATAGCCTGATAAAAGCTGTATGTAAATCACATAGGGCAATGAGTTAACTACTGGGTCTCTGGTTGCTTAGCAAATTTTAGATGATAAATGTTAAGCTAAAAGTATCTTTAGATGTAACCATCTCATCTTGCTAATGAAATAATAATAATGTTGAGGAAGATGAAGTGCTCGTCAAGGTTAAAGGTCAAAGATGAGACAGCGATCTTCCTACTTACTAGCTTACTCCTGGCTCTGGGCTCAGGGATCACTTCCGGTAGTGCTCTGGGAACCATATGCAATGCAGAGGGGCTTCAGAGACCATATGGTGTGCCGGGGATCAAACCCAGGCCGTCCAAGTGCAAGGCAAGTACTCTACCTGCTATACTATATTTCCAGACCCACTAGTCTCTCTTAACCTATTACATGAAGTTTGACTCAGTCTACTTGCTTTTCCTCACTACATGGAATTTTTTTATAATTTGAATATGTTCTACTTGGGTCAGCTTTTACAATTTTACTGGGGCTTAAAGGAAAAGACTAAAACCACTGAAATGTTTTACATATTCTAATTGCACTTAATTATTTAAAATGTCTTGAATGATATAATTTCTAACTAGGCCTTTCTTCTGTCATTTTTCCTTGATATAGATGGCAGGAATCAAATATTTATGAAAAACGGCAAATGTACTAAGATAATGACATTTTATATCAGTGCATAATTAGATCAAATTTTGGAAAGTGATAATCCCTATTTCCAAAGGAAGGAAATTATATCTGGGAAACATGTTGAGGGGTTTCCAGTTGGCATTCCATAACTCAGAACCAGCTTTGTATATTACCCTCATGGAGCCAAACAAGCAGACATGATACTCTGAAGGACAACATAGGGAAGACTATATAACATGCACAGATGTCTAAATGCTTCTCCAAAGCATGGTGGAAGATGCATACTTAATTTCTAATGACATATCATGGGGCCCAAGAGAAATTGCTCACCATTATAAGTACTGACAGAGATATGACCCAATATGGGATTAATTGAAAAAGTGTTTGTTTACTGGAAAATAATATTACATCGACTATAAATGATACTATCAAGAACCATTATTTTGCAACACTAGAGTTTGACAACACCTGTATTTCTGCTCAATAATTCTCAAGTTACTAAATTCATTTTTCTATCCCTTGATAAAAGAGGAGAGGTGGTACTTTTTTGAAAATTTGGATATATCATGATTTGTTTCACATTTCTCTGAGCTTAATTTCATAGAACAGAGGCTGTTTATAATTGAGATATAAGTTACATGTAAGAAACTTTTTGTGTGTATGTTTGCTTATATCGCTCTCTCTATATATAAATAGTTAAAATATTAAAATATTGTTCAGGATTACTTCAACTAGACCAAGGAAAATTAACTTAAACTTGTTATCCAGAGTTTGACTGTAATTCTTTATATTCTGTACTTTGGTATATGTTGTATATTTATATAACTCTCAAATTTTATATTCTACTTATGATGATTATTGTGGTCTCTTAGGGAAATATGAGGGATACTTAAACATGTCAAATATTACTTCCTCCTTGATGTTACATTATTCCAATTTTCAGTGGCAAGTGTTTGAAATTCCACAAGTCATAGATGTATAAATATTATGCTTCTTTATGGTAAGCCATATCACTTTAGGTAATTTTAAGTAATTACTTGAATCAGCTCTAGCATTCATTTTAACTGAAATTTGCAGATAATATGGCAGAGAAATTTTCTTACAAGCGAAAGAACTTTTGTTCTAGACAATGAACTATTTTTGGTATACTAAGAAAAAGAAAAAACAGGTCAAGGAGTAGTAAATACATAATACAGATAATCCAGTGTTATTATATTTATGAACCATTGACCTAAGAGTGATAATGCTTTACTCTGATTAGTTTAAAAAATTATTCTGAGATCAAAGAGGAGGAAAAGCATATATCACTATCAACTCTCAAGCTTCCTACATGCATCTAGCATCTGCCAGTTAGCTGTCTTCTGGATCAATTGGGGTCTGCGTGAAACAGAAAGCACATTAAAAATCTCGAAGACAAAGACTTTTAATCATGAAACAGAATATAAATAACTGAAAGGACGAATAGGAAGGTTGTGGTACTTGGGAAATATGTAGTTGTGTGAAGCAACAACCGTCTTAGCAAAGAGAGATCTTGTCAGATGAGTTTGGTGCAGGGGTTTTGTTGGGCTAGTGGACAACTGGAGCCATAGCCTAATGAAATTCTAAATGTGTCAGTCCATAAGATCACAGACTGCTGAACTGGGCAGGTCTGAGTAAGTACTTAATCTGCCAGAGGGAGAGTGCAGTTAGGTGATGCTTCCCTTGCTAAAGAAACTTGAAACTGGCTGCTGTCTGCTACTGCTAAAATAATGCTGATAATAGATAGGAAATATGAAGAAAGTCCTTTGTCCTGTACTTCTTTCTAATCACTCTAAATTGATGATAAAATAAAACTGAAATAGGATACCAGCAAGCCAAGATGTATCAGAAAAATAAAATGCACGGAAAATTAACCCTGTCTCACAAGCTAAGTATTGAAAATTAGTGTTGGAGAAGAATGACAGAGGATAAATAACTAGCTTATCTTCATTCTTAACTTTATTAGCTTAGTTTTGCTTTCCCAATAATCTTCACTTTGAGGTCACAAATATAACATGTCCAAAATATTTCAGTTGATAACCCCCCCATTCACAAACATGCTTTCATTTCTCTCAGCACTATTTCTTGTTAACCTGATTATATCAAAATATGGCCACTTAAATTTACAATATTTCTTGTGATCGTGTCTCTCTCTCTCTCTCTCTCTCTCTCTCTCTCTCTATATATATATATATATATATATATATAGTAAGTAAAGGCCCTCCCATTGATCATCGATTTGCTCGAGCGGGCTCAGTAACGTCTCCATTGGAGACTTTGTTGTTACTGTGTCTGGCATATCGAATACGTCACGGGAAGCTTGCCAGGCTTTGCCGTGTGGGCGAGATACTCTCGGTAGCTTGCCGGGCTCTTCGAGAGGGGTGGAGGAATCGAACTTGGGTCGGCCATGTTGGCTGCGTGCAAGGCAAACGCCCTACCGCTGTGCTATATATATATATATATATATATATATATATATATATATATATATATATACTGAGGTGATCGCCACAGTAAATTTAGTTAACATGCTTTACTACAATTTTTTTTTGTGATCAGCTTACTCTAAGCACATTTCAAATACACAATATACTATTATCAGCTATAAATTTCTTACTTCCCAACTCTAATCCAATAGGAAGTTCTAGAAGAGGCTTAAATTCCTTTTTGTTTGTTTTTGGTTTGGGACACCCAAGAATCACTCCTGGTGGACTTGGGGGACCATATGGGACACCAGGGATTGAACCCGGGTCAGCCAGTGCAAAGTAAGTGCCTTACTTCTGGCACTGAGACTGAAATTCTTCAGTCCTGTCATCTCTACATCTATAATCATTGTTGCCACTGAATACTTTAACTCACTCCCTTTCTTCCCAATGTTCTTTTGCTTCATGAGTCAGAGGACACGTTCATTTCCTCCTTAAACACTTCTCTCTCTGCATCAATAACTCTGTGTTGGTGTGTTTAGATGGCAATGTGTTTCACAGTTATATTGCTGGGATATGTCAGTTAAGACCCAAGGGAGACTTTCTCTTAGCATTCAGGCAAAAGTATTTCTATCCTATTTTTCTCAATTAACTGATTTCATCTTGTCAATTATATTAATCCTTTTCATCTACTTAATAAAACATGCTATTATTTGTAGCTACTTATTTTTATTTTCTAGTTATTTTTATTTTGTATGTGTATTTTTCACTTTCCCTTAGAATTGTAGCAAATAACATCATAAAGCTCAGAGTAAGTTCATGAGATGTATTTTTGAAGAACTAAATATCTGACAAAGTGACATAAAGCCACAGGGGCTGAGCCAAGATATAAAAATGATAATTTAAGGAACCTCTTGTTACTATACTGGGATTCATGTTGAATTTTTTTAAAAAGGCATATATTTATTAATGGTTATTAAAGATTAAGGTTTATTTTAATGATTTCTTTAAAGCTATAAAACATA
Source organism: Sorex fumeus (assembly GCF_029834395.1). Lineage (NCBI taxonomy): Eukaryota > Metazoa > Chordata > Mammalia > Eulipotyphla > Soricidae > Sorex > Sorex fumeus. Next base: position 18,258,682 of record NW_026606059.1, read on the forward strand.
TTAATGAATCTACCAGGAGTCATGTATTTTAGACACTAGAGATATCTAGGAGTCAACCAGTTGTTATCAGGAAAAGGTAGAAATAAGAAATATCCCCATTCAGTTTAATTTTTAAAAATCCAATTTCTATTTCCTGGAGCTGAAGAGACAGCACAGGGAGCAGTTGATTGCCTTGCACGCAGCTGACCCGGGTTCTGAGTCCAGCACCCTATATGATCTCTGGAACACCACCAGGAATGACTTCTGAGCACAGAACCAGGAGTAACTCCGAAACACCCAGGTATAGCCCCAAAACAAAACAAAAAGCATAAAATCTTTAATGAGAAAACCTACCTCCAGATAAAATCATTTTCATTAGTGATCATTTAATACTTCCTACAGAACTACTAAACAAGTTATTACAACACAGTGTTTCCATTCCTAATTCGTGGCTGTGATTTGTACTAAACTTTGAACCTCCAGCCTCTTCGGAACTGTTTTTAGGCTTTGTTCCGAAGGTGCAGGGTGTCACTCGATGTTATCCAGCAATAAAGTGGGGGAGAGTGAGTTAGAATGCAGGTTTCCTTGATATTAGTTTAATTCTCCCCTCGGCCTGGTACCCATGCAGGGCTATTATCACACTCTCCCAGTGAGCTCCATCTCAGCAGTGCTTCCTGCAAACACCGCCACAATAAGCTTCCTGAAATCTCTCCCCTCCTATTGATCCTATCAGAGTTTACCAGGCAGTCCCAGCAATGAGAAACACCGCAATCATCTAGTCCTATTTTTCTCCACCACCCACAGACATACTCTGTTAGTAACTGAAGAACAGCCAGGCCGGGTGCCAAGTGATTACTTACACTGGCAGAATTGTAAATAACGCCCTTATTTAGAAAATCAAAGCATAATTCCTGCCTTAAGGGTTACTGTGGGAAATAAAGAAGTCAGTCTTCGCCTGAAACTTGATAAATACTTAATATTGTAAAAATGATTGTTTCTTTCCTTTGTTTTTGATGCTTTTACGTTTGGGGTCTTGCTAACAGAGAGGCATGGAGAGCACTTCTAATTAGCATTGGTTAATTCCCAGTGGTAGGAAACAATTTTTATTTCATATAAAAGCCAATCAATTCAGAGGTCATACTCCCCATGGTTTTCTTTATCAGCTTCACAGTATCCAAGATAATACTCTATCTAGGGTCAGGTACCAGACAATTGCAAACACCTTCCAAAGCCTGATGAAATCATTCCTAGTAACTAATCTTAATTCCACTGGTTCGGCTTACCGGTTCCTCCCTAGGAAAACCACAGTAATAATCTTCCTATTTGTCCCCCTCATCCCCTCAGACTTCTGACATATCCAGGTGTTTCATTATTTTTGCATGCCCTGCTTCTTAGTTCTGTAATTTCTCTGTCCTTCCATGTCTGTATGTCTTAGCAAAGTCCAGTTGCTCATCAACAAATAGCAAACAGATTGTTTTCTTTTCTGGCCCTTCGCAAGATACTCAGTTCTTAAATTTCAGTGTGCCCTAATAACTTCTGAAATTCCCACCTCTGGAACTAAAATCCATAATACAGTATGCCTTCTTTCCTTCTGTTTATTTCCTTTGTTTTATCATCCAGTCACCCTTTAACCTATGTACTGAGTCCTAGGGAGAGTTCCCCATTTGACAAATGTTTCCATCATGGACCAGTTCCCTCTTTTCTCTTGTGATGTGATTATTATTTTCCCATTATTCTAGACTGTTCCTATGCATTTTTAAAATTTTCTTATAATAAACAACATTTATTTTTGTTCTCAAGTCTGGAAACTTCAACTATGTATGTACTCAAGACACAGCAAGTGTCTTAAAACATACCTTAAAACATACTCAAAAATGAAAAGGAAAAAATGGATTAAGAATAAATACAATGAATTAAGACTATTTTATTTTAAAAGGTAGTGGTGGTGGGCTGGGGACACAGCTCAGTGGTGAGGTATATGCTTTGGATTCAGGAGATCTGGGTTCCAACTGTAGCATCACAAAAACAAAACAAAAAATATACGAAGTTTAAGAGCTGACTCTAATATTATCTTTAGTTTTGGGATAAATTTCTTAGTATCTCTGAGATTCATTTTCTTCACCAGTAAAATGGACATAGTAAGAGGCCCTATAACATAGGATCATTTAAAAGATTAAATGAGATAATATGTGTAAAGCACATTATATGTTATATCTCCTCCTTAAAAATGGTAGTTGTTATTTGCCGCCAATGTAATTGTTTCTCTTCTGATGACAATGTCAACAGTACAAATTATTATTTTAAAAAGGTAATATTTTAAAATAACTTGAGAGCACCTTTAAAATTTTAAATAGGTCACCCTGGTAAAAAAAAATGGCTCAATATTTGGCTTTGGAATAATGCAAAATATTTCAGATTTCAGAGATAAATTTTATTTGATCAACTTATTTTTTGAAGGAACAAACATCAGCTCATTGAATGGACATGCTGAATGTCCATTTTCTTAAAACATTTGTTTTCAAATATATATAAAAATTAAAATTTAGTGTGCAATTGGGCTGGAGCGATAGCACAGCGGGTAGGGCATTTGCCTTGTACACAGCCGACCCAAGTTCGATTCCTCCATCCCTCTCGGAGAGCCCTGCAAGTTACTGAGAGTATCCTGCCCTCATGGCAGAGCCTGGCAAGCTCCCCGTGGTGTATTCGATATGCCAAAAACAGTAACAACAAGTCTCACAATGGAGATGTTATTGGTGCCCACTCAAGTAAATCGATGAACAGTGACAGTGTGCAGTTGTGGAACTCTAAATAGATCACCTCTTGCGGGGGGATGGGAGCGGGCACACCAACAATATTCAGGGGTTACTATGGCTCTGCAGTCGAGAATTATTCCTGGTAGTGCACGAGGACCATATGGAATGCCAGGGATAGAATCTGGGTCAGTGGATAACATTATCACCATATCACATATGAAGAAATTGAAGAAGGGGAAAGTATACAAAATTAGTAGAACACCAATTCCATATCTGAATTACCCTTAGTACAACCCTGACTTTACTAAGATAATAACCCTGACTTCTTTCAAGTCTTCAATACCTTCTAATCATCAAATGCATCAGTCAATTTGATGTTTTTATCTTAGAAAGATAACACTTGACAAAATTAAACACCTCCCTCTTCTTAAAATTTTTTCTTAGCATTTTTGCCACCAAATTGCATGATCTTTGTCTTTGCTTTCTCCTGTTTTTTTTTAATGTGTGTGTGTGTGTGTGTGTGTGTGTGTGTGTGTGTGTGTCCTTTTTGGCTAGATGCACTTTCTTTATCTGGCTTTAAAATTAAGTACTTCAGAACCTTCTCTAAATGGTTGTAAATTTTCCACAGAAAATATCCTGCAATCCTACTTAAATATCGCTTCAATATTGTTGATACCCAGACTTACACTGCAGCTCCAGCATTCAATCCCATGAGTTCCAAGACATGGATATTTACATATATTTTTTCCACAGTTGCCTACGATACACCTCAAAACTTAAACTATCCAGAACAAACTCGCATGTTATTTCAGCTCAAATATAAGAATGGCCGAGATTAGTACCAGGAATTTTGCTCCATGACTTGGAGGCCAACCACACATACTAGGGGAAAAGGGAGCTCAGATAAACAGAGGAACACCAAATAAAGGTGTTGGGAGGATCCTCCCAGAATGGGAGAAGCATGCTGAAAGTGGACTATAGACCAAACATGATTGCCACTCAGTGTTTCTTTTGCAAACCACAACACCCAAAAGGAGAGAGAGAACAGAGTGGAATGCCCTGCCACAGAGACGGGGTGGGATGGGGAGATGGTGGGTGGGAGGGATACTGGGATCCGTGGTCGTGGGAAATGGGCACTGGTGGAGGGATGGGTTTTTGATCATTGTATAATTGAAACCCAAGCACAAAAATGTGTAAGTCTGCAACTGTACTTCATGATGTCTCACTATTAAAAAAATTCTTAATAAAAAATAAATAAATAAATAAATAAATAAAACAAATATAATCTCCTACACCAATGTGCCCCTGCCAATGTCTCAAATAGAGTTTCCCCCTGTAATTTCATATTTGTGTGACCACAGGGAGATCTTGCCACAATCCTTCCTTGCTAAAAAAGCTCAGCATCCCTGTGGGCTCAGTCTCCTCTTTCCCACCCAAAGACACCTATTTATCAATCTCAGAAAATCTGCCCCTTGGGCAGCACACTTTCAGATCAATAACAATAGTATTAATGATGGATGCACCAAGTAGATCAAAATAACATTGCAATGTACAGAAAAGTAAACTGCTATTGAAACCCAATGCCAACAATAAGCCAAGGCCTCTGTGCTAAACAACTGGACAATAGCTGATTAACCATAGCATTTGAATAGGTTTCAGGGTTTCTCTCATAATGAAAAAAAAATGTTCAGGATGCAATAAAAATAAAACCAATCATTATTCACACCGAGAATCAACAGATCACAATGTACATGGAAAACGCAATAAAAAGAGCTAATAAGATGAAGTTGAATTATATGGCAGATTTTAAAGCAGCCAACACAAAGATGTGTCAGCAAGTAGAAAATATCAGCAAATAAACTGAAATAATTTTTAAAAAGAACTAATGGATCATTCTCCACCCTAGACATTGGTTCACATCTCAACCTGAGATAGGTACTCTCAACTTTGGCTTCTCTGAAGAAAACTGTTTTCTCTCTTGAACATATTACTCTCTTTCTCTCACACACACATCTAAGTAAATTAATTTAAATTAAACTATTTTACTTCAAATAGTTTTGACAGGGACAAATGGATACGTTACTGGCGCCCGCTCGAGCAAATCGACGACTAACGGGAAGTTAAGTGAATTTAAGTGAAGTGAATTTTACTTCAAAAAGTAATAACTAAACAGAAAACATAGAACTTAAAATTTTGTTAAGAATAATAAACTTGCTGAATGATCATAGCAGAGAAGGAGAGGACTAGAACTTTAAACTAGAGGAAAATGAAAATTTACCCATAATGATAAACTGACTGGGAAAGATGATAAAAGACCCTGTGGTATACAATTAAAGAAAAAACAAACCAAGCCTTGTATCGTGGAATTTCTATGAGGCAAGGATAAAGAGTGGCTGAGAGGATATTCAAAGAAATTATGGCTGAAAACTTCCCAAATTTGGCAAAAAAGACACAAACACACAGGTTTAAAAAGCTAACTGAAACAAGATACCCCTAAATAAATTCTTAATAAGCTTGATAATAATTAAAATTTTGGAAACTCAGGAAAAAATATTTGGAAGTAGTAGTAGCTAAGTTTTAATACAATGGGATTTTTTTTCCAGTAAAATGCAAGAATCATTAAATATAATAAAATATTTAGATGGGTCTCTGTTACTTCTTTCCAAAAAGAAAACTAGATCAAGTGGCAGTACTAGCAACTTGTCTCTGCAATCAATACCCAAAGTTCCACAAGAGGGGTCTTTGAGGGGTCTACTGGGTCTCTCCGGTTTTCTCTAAGTGAATGTCTTATACTTCTACCTATAAATTCTAAGAAGGTATTATATGTTGGAAAAAATTTATCCAAGTCTTTTCACTATGTGCAGTAATCATTGAAGAGAAATTTAATTTCATTTATATAGATTACTCATGGTAGAATATCGAATACTCTCGGTAGCTTGCCGGGCTCTCCGAGAGGGGCGGAGGAATCGAACTCGGGTTGGCCATGTTGGCTGCTTGTAAGGCGAACGCCCTACCCGCTGTGCTATGGCTCCAAACACAGTAACAACAAAGTCTTCAATGGAGATGTTACTGGGTCCGCTCGAGCAAATCGACGATCAACGGGATGGCCTTTACCTTTACCTTTACTCATGGTAGAAAATTCTAGCATGATGTATCTTGATTTTATAGAATGCATGCTCCATTATCAGTGTTTTTAAGCTCAGTCTTGTCTCTAAAAAAGGATATTCACAATAAAAATTCCCAGTGTTCATTTTTATGTATATATAAACATTTATACATAACATTATATATCAACATTATGTATATATAAACATTTATATATACCATATATAATGTTAGGCTTTCTAATAAGACTAGAAACCCCAAAAAAGATTGCAAATGCTCAGAATTTTAATAGTGGGTCACTATTCAGAAAGATGAATGGGAAATAAGATTGCTGATTATATAGCTTCCTTAGAAGTTACTAATATTATCACTTCATTGATAATATTGACCTTATCACTTCATTTTATTTAAAACATGATTGTTTAAGACATATAAATTCATTTGAAATTATGACTAGGGAGTTAATATGTCTTTTTGAGGACTAACAGAGCCTTTTAAGTGTGTGAGCTATTCCAGTTTTACCTCTAATAGTGTATCCTCAAAGCAATGTAACTTGAAAATGGATTTTCTTATCATCCATGAAAAAGTATAAACTTAATCTAGTTTCTATTTCTTTATCTCAATACCCTTTTAATTGACACTTTGCCTTACCTAATGAAAAAAGCACCCTTCTCTACAATCACAACTATTAGAATCTTATTTTGGCCTTGTCAAGACTAACTGACAGTAAGTTGAAGCTTAAACACTGATAGTTGAAAATCTTCTAATCCAAAAGCCAGTAAAAATCTTCAGTATACTGACTGAATATATATTTATTATTCTTTATGCCTAACTTCAAGAGGATTTAGAATGACAGATAACAAGATTCAAGAAAGCTTAATGCACTTTAATTCTTGCTTTAAAAGCATTAAGTACTATGGTTTGATTTTTTTTTTCCTCTAAAGCATATTTAAATTTAGAAAAGGAGCTAAAGAAAGTTAGACAGTCTTCTTAAAACATTCCTTCTCTCAAAATAATCTAATTTTCTCATCATCTATTAAAATATACACATAAGTCAAAAGCTATGATTCATTATATCAAAATTCCAAGATCAGTATATAAAAGAGATCAGTATGGAGACAGAGAAAATACAGCAGATGATAGCTTTGAATAGCCTGTCAACCCAAAGAGAAGTGAATCTACAAACAAGCAACCCCACAAGTTTCTGAAATGTCCTATCCTACCTTGTTCAGTATCATGATTGCCATACTGATGGTGAAACCAGTTATCCTGGTGATTAGAAAATGTATAAATAACACGCAATGCATCTATATGATGAAATAAAACACAAAATTAAAGAGAAGATCCTAGTAGCATATACTAATTTTTTTAAATACCCCATATTGTATAGAAGTTTTAAAAACTGATGTTGTATTTGGGGGCTGGCAAGATAGTCAGCGGGTTACCTTGTGCTGACCTTGAATGTGGCCAATTTGGATTGATCCCCAGTTTTCCATACGGTCCCCTGAGCATCATCAGAAGTGATTCTTGAATATAGAGGCAGGAGTAAGACCTGAGCATCAATCAGACATGGTCCTAAAAATGAAATAAAAAGATGTTATATTTATAGCAGCATCCACACTTTTTGTCTTACATTTACTGTTATTGATTTGCATTTCCATGATTAAAATGTATGCAAGTAAATGTATATGTAACCCCTGATTGAGCAGATAAGCTGTAATTGAATTTTATTTGTTTGTTTGTGGGCCATACCCACCTTGCTCAGGGTATATTCCTGATTTTTTTACTTAGGTATCATTCCTTCCGAGACTGGGGCAGGAGTGGGGGAGGGGGACCATATGGAGTACCAGGGATCAAACCTGGGTCTGCAGCAACGCAAGGAAAGCACACTAACTTTTGTACTCTCTGGCACCACGTTTTAATTTGTTTATCCAACTGGCCAGCTGTCTCATTCTGAGTTCATCTGCTCTGACTTTTGCCTCCAGGAGTGATGATTTGTCTTTCTTATTTTGTTGCTGTTGTAGCTGAGGTAATATGGATGCAATGTTTAGATTTATGCTTCAATATACATTGCCCATCTACCACCACAGAAGTGTCCAAGACCCCCTACTGGTACTGGTGTCATTTTTAGTCTTCCTCTTCCTCCCCCTATTCCCCACTTAGTAATCTCGGTTCTGTCTTCAAGGTCCAAGAGCTTGTTATCCTGTATACTCTTTGTTTCCTTGCTCTGTTTCTTTAGATACCATATTTGAGTGATATCATAATGGTAATTTGTCCTTCACCCTCTGATTTATTTCACTAAACATAAACTCCTGACTAGGTCCATCCAATTTGTAGCAAAGGGAAGATTTAAACTTTCTTATCACTTCAGTACAGCGGTAGGGCATTTGCCTTGCGGGCAGCCAGCCCAGCTGAGCCAGGTTCGATTCCTCCGCCCCTCTCGGAGAGCCTGGCAAACTACCAAGAGTATCTCGCTCCTGCGGCAAAGCCTGGCAAGCTACCCGCAACGTATTCAATATGCCAAACACAGCAACAACAAGTCTCAAAAAAAATGGAGACGTTACTGGGCCCGCTCGAGGAAATTGATGAACAATGAGAAGACAGTGATGTGACAGTCCCTGAATAGTAAGCTATTGTATTTTTATACTACAGCTTCTTTATCTACTTATCTGGTCATTTCACTTGGATTGATTCCAAATCTATTAAAATAACAACATTCCTTGGCATCTATTCTAAGAATAAAACATTGGCTCAAAAAGACACATGATTTTCCTTATCCAGGCAATTAAGAAGATACATGGAGTTTATGAGTGACATTGCCAAGGTAGTGAAATCAGTCCTCCTCAAAGATCAACTATGAAAGAGCTGTGTACCGTAGGGACAAAAATAGCTCTGGGAGACAACCAGAACCCTCTTGACAAAATTTAGCAACTTACGGGAACAAAAATCTTGAGAATTATCACACAAAATGGGAACAAAAACAAATTCACATTGCCTGCGCTGACTAACTCCTCATCCCAGCCTGGCTCAGTGAAAGGTCTGGGAAAGAAAGAGCAGAGACCAAGAAAGAATCAGGTTGGGATGTGTCTACTGAAATGCTCCCAGGCAAGGGTCATAGGCCTTAGAAGAGCTCCAGTGAAGTCGCGCCCATATGCACCCAGTGAAGCTCAGGAAGTCTGGGGTTAAGGAGAGGATGGTTCTGGCTTTGGAGTAGGTTCCAAGGAAGACAGCAGTAATAGGAAATTCCTGAGCTGTGGTTTAATGGCCCACACGTGCAGTTTCTTCTGCCTGAGTCCCCACCACCTAACAGTACAGGAGAAAACTTCCATCTAGAAACAGTTCCATTCACTCAGAAAGGAAGAAAAGGAACCACCAGATTCCAAGCCTTTCCCAACACCGACGTGCCTGTCTCACTTCAATTTCACACACCCAATCATCAACAAAGCTGAAACATAAACTGATGACTAGGGGGGTGGAGCGATAGCACAGCGAGTAGGGTGTTTGCCTTGCACACGTCAGAACTGGATTCAATTCCCAACATTCCATATGGTCCCCTGAGCACCCCCCAGGAGTAATTCCTGAGTGCAGAGCCAGGTGTAACCCCTGTGCATCACCAGGTATGACCCAAAGAGAAAAACAAACAAACAAACAAAAAATAACAACAACAACAAAAAAAAAGATAGGTAGGACCGAGTAAGAAAAGTAGGAGCCCAGAGCAGTGCTGCATGCAGGAGTAACCTGCTCATCAGCGGGTACTCCCTAGACAACCCCACAGCTGACAACTAAGGGCATAGGGGACAACATCACTGCCACTAATCCAGATGGCTCCAGCTTTCGCCTCACAACTGTGTACTGATGTCTGCCAGTCTTTGAGTTCCTTCTCACTCCATCTTCACCCCGGCAAGAGCCTGGGGTTGCACTGGCTGCCACCCTAGGCTTGCATGGCAGCACAAGCGCAAAACTCAAACCTAGACCACCGCCCCCACCTCCACGGCTGTGGGTATGACTGGTCCAAGCTGCTCAAGCCCTCATCAGAGGCACGATGCCTGCCTCTCTCCACTGCCACAAGGTGCACACAAGTGCCCAGTACAAGAGACAGGCTGGATCCCAGAGCTGCTAATGAACCTAGATGCTCACACTTTACCCAAGTGATAGAAACAAAGAACTACTTATTAAAATGATTTATGTAAGGCTTGAGCAATAGCACAGCAGGTAGGATGTTTGCCTTGCATGCAGCCGACCCGGGTTCGGTTCCCAGCATCCACATGGTCCCCTGAGCACCGCCAGGAGTAATTCCTGAGTTCATGAGCCAGGAGTAACCCCTGTGCATCACTGGGTGTGACCCAATTATATATATATATATATATATATATATATATATACACACACATATATATACATATACAAATATATATATACATATACATATCTCATCATTTACTTAGTGGTTCCTTCTCCACCAGGATGGAAGATGTGTGCTGAAAGCAGAACAAGTACCAAACACAATACCCTCTTAGTATCTGCATTGCAAATCATAATGCCCCAAATTAGAGAGTAAGAAGAATTGTACCTGCCACAGAGGCAGGGAGTGGGGTGAGGTGGGGGTGGCGGGTGGGACACTGGGAACAAGGGTGGTGGAAAATGTGCACTGGTGTATTGATGGGTGCCCAAGTACTGTGTGACTGAAATGTAACCAGGCAAGTTTGTAACTGTATCTCACAGTGATCCAATAAACCTATTTTAAAAAATGATTTATGCTCCTTATAAGATTGATTAATGTAGTTTTATAAATTAAATTTATCTTGTTTATAACTTTGAAGAAACTTCTTTGTATCTATTTTCCACTTTAATTTCTAAACTATTACAAAAATAAATAAGAGATTCTTAGTATGGAATGATAAATCCATCGATAAGTAGGATAAATATTAGACAAAAAGTCTTTAGAACTTTATTCAACAATTTTATACTTTCTATTTAATCCCTGCTGAATTTCAAATCACTAAGTGTTTTACTATTTGATTTGACAGAGAAAAGAAATCAATGATATTTATATATATGGAGAGAGAGCACTCCTCTTTTCAAAAATAACTCGTAATTTGATATCACTCATAAAATCAGAAAAGCTAGATAAAAGAATTGTTGCATTGAATTCATGGCCTAAATTAATTTTATTTATGGTCTCTGTGCTGGGTTGGAGCGATAGCACAGTGGGCAGGGCGTTTGCCTTGCACAAGGCTGACCTGGATTCTATACCACCATCCCTCTCAGAGAGCTTGGCAAGCTACCGAGAGTATCTTGCCCACACAGCAAAGCCTGGCAAGCTCCCTAAGATGTATTCAATATGCCAAAACAGTAATAACAAGTCTCACAATTTATTGTGAGGTGTTACTGGTGCCCACTCGAGCAAATTGATAAACAATGCGAGGGCAGTGCTACAGTGCTATCGTCTATGTGCTATTGGAGACTAGTCAAATGAGAAGGTCCAAATTTAGTACACTGCAGAATTTGTGGTCCCTAATTTAGCATCTTCAGGAAAAGCAACAATCAGGTTTGCATGCATTGATTTTTTTTCCACCTGAATCACAGGTAACTTATTTTTCATGACTGAATTATCCATAGTTCTATAACTTTAATATAAACTAACTCAATTAAGAAAATTTTAATTTATTCCAAATCCATTTACAACACTTGCAAAAGAAAAACTAGTGAGTACAAAAAAAACTAACAAGAAAAAAGTTATCTTCTGAAAAGATATTTTGGTTGTTAATGTAAATTTTTAAGACAAATTAAAGGTCATTTGAAAATTAACAAGGAAATAATTTGATGCTTGTTAGGATTACTATAAACATATAAACAAATAATTAATAAAAATTTTTTATTTGGGTCCACATCCAGCAATACTCAGAGCTTAGTCCTGGCTCAGTGCTCAGGGATCACTCAGGGATCACTCCAGGAACCATGGGTGGTGCCAGGGATCATACAGAGTCTGTAAAGCAAGCTCTTAACCCCTGAACCATCTCTCTGGTACCTAATGAAACATTCTTTTTGTTTGTTTGTTGTTTGTCTTGGGGTCTTATCCAGCAATGCTCAGGGGCTACACCTGGCTCTGCACTCAGGAATTACTCCTGGCAGTGCTCCAGGGACCATATGGGATACTGGGGATCAAACCCAGGTCAGCAGCATACAAGGTCAATGTCAAAACCACTCTACTATCTCTCTGGCTCTTCTAAGAAAATGTTTTCTTTTGTTGTTGTTTTTGTTGCTATGTAGGTGACTAATTTTTTAATTGAATCACAGTGAAATACACAGTTACAAAGTTGTTTGTGTTTGGATTTCAGTCATGTTATTGTTCCAAGTCCCTTCACCAGTGTATATTTCCCACCACCTCTGTTCCAATCCAACATAGCGAGCTTCTCTCTGCCTCCCTCTCTCCCTTTCTCTCTCTCTCCATCTCTTCTCTCTCCCACTTCATCTGTTGAATATCTCTCTCCCTCCCCTCTCTCTCCCTCTCTCTGTCCACCCCCTCTCTCTCCTACATTATCTGTTGAATCTCTCTCTCTCTTTCTCTCTCTCAGCCTTATGGTTTGAAATTCAGATACTGAAATGTAAGAAAACATTTTTAAAACAAAAACAGATTACTGTGCAACCTACGCTAGTAACTTCATGCTAAAATTTTGGCTTAGCTGTTGTACTGAAAGTATTATTATCTATCTAGAGAGTCTAACTGAAACCTGAGTCAGAGTTCACTCTAAATACTGACTGAACTCTGGAGTCAATATTAAAACAGGCGGTCCCTGAAATTTCATTCTCCCATGCACACACCAAACAGACAGCTGCCCGTGTAGTAATTCCCCTGAGAGAAATCTGCAAATGAACTAGGTGATTCTGAGAGGCCTGGCAAAATAGGGTAATGGCCCACCAAAATAGGTTAAAAAATGGGCTCAAATAACCTCTTTTCCATAAACTCCACCACCTAAATAGTCCCATAAAATCAGGAGAGAGCATCTAGTTCCAAGTTTCTCCCTGGGGTAGATGAGTTTAGCTGACAACGCAACACCCCAACTGTGAAGGTTCCTGTCAGAGGAATGACTCCCAACAGACCTGTGAATGGGACCACTGAGCTCCCAACTCCCACCTATCACAGCAACAAAGCATCAGGCCTTGGAGGGACTGTGTTTCCTGTGATGTGGCAATTCCTCAGGCTCCCTACAGTGTTTTAGAGATAGGAATCAAATATCAGAGTCTCTGCAGGGTTTGTTTTAGGCTAAATCCTCTTTTTGGCCTTATAGAAGTTGATCTTCCTCATTCTGAAGTCAACCCTCTGTATTTGTATTCTAATCTTCATTTTTTTTCCTTGCTAGTGGAGAGCACTCCCAGTGGTTCTCAGAGGCTACTCCCAGAGTGATATTGGTGTGTGTGTGGGGGGGGGGGGGGGGGGGATGAAGGGGGGAAGGTCAGAATGCTTAGAAATCATAGGTTCCCAGGGATAAGCCCAGAATTCTTACTTTTGAAGACTCTGGCCTCTGGAGCTATATCTCTGCCACTCTCATCTCTTCTTACAAAGACACTGGCCACACTGGTTTGGGACCCACTTCAACAATCCCGTTTAATCTCATGATCTCTTCACATCACTTATCTCCAAATACAGTCTCAGCCCAAAGATATTATTAGGCTCTAAGACTTCAATATATGGGCTTGGAAATGAACATATTTCAGCCTCTGACACTCTGAAGCTCACTTCCTCCTGCTTACTGCCACAGGACTAGTGGAGCACTTGAACTATGTCTATACAGCAATTTCAACCTCTAGATTATTTCATTCTGTCTTCCACCCTTCCCTAATTTGTACTTTATCTCATCCAGGATTTTAAAAAAATTAAATTAGAGTCTTTACAATATGTTGCCCAAGGGTCACCTCCTGTCTAGAAAATAAGCAAATTGATAAAGTGTGCTATGAAATCTTTTAAAGGTCTACCAGCCAAGACAAAACAAACCGTTAATAGTAGATGTTAGGTCAGTAAAGCAATAAATTTACTTTTATTAAATGCTAGTTGAGACACTAGAAAAATTCCATATATGTGAGCAGAATACATCTATATCTTCAATTGCTTTGTATTAATGCTCATTTCTTACACAAGAAATTTGTAAAATGTCAAATAAATTGCACTGCCTGTTAAAGCTGAGCGTGCAGCACTTCTAATTTGTTTATCACTGTATCTTTGGAATTAGAATCTACTTAAAATCATCATATTCTTATATATCCCTGATAGGGGTGGTAATGATATGACCTTTAGTAAAGTAATTTCTTACATAAATTCAAATATTTAACAATGTTTATTTACCCAATAATTCCAATAGGATTTTAACTTAAGGATATTGTGTTAAATATAAAAATATTTTGCACAAAAAATATTTATTGCTTACAAAAGTACAGCTCGTCCTAAAGAGACTTTAAATGTGTTTATAAGCAGATCAAAACCTGAATAAAGTAACAATAAAATAAATGCTTTTTACCAGAAGCTTGGCAGTCAAGCCCACAAAATTGCTCTTGGAGCCATTTAATCTCATCAACATCCTTGATCCAGAGACTCAGAAATAAAACTCCCAGAAGAGAGCAACATAGAACGTTCAGATCCTGCACCAGGCTGTCTCCACTGGGGCAACTCAGAGGTGGTCGGGTGAGTTTCCCTGCCAGCCCCAACAGAGCCTCAACAGCCGAAAACTTCCAGCACTCAATCATTAACATGCTCAGGGCTGCTCTCCACGGGCTCAGACCTGCCTCACCCATAAGTGAATCTGCTTATAATCATTCTAAATTTTAGAAATTCTAGAGCAACCTCTCACACTCCATATCACTGATGTACCAAGAATAGCACATACAAGGGCTTAATCGCTCCAGGATGAAATACAAAAATCTTCACACAATTTTCTCTAAGAAAACTTTATTGAACCAGTTTTAGTGGATTATTCATAACAAGCAACACAAAATTGCTTCAGTTCTGCTTTGGGGGCCACCGTTTGGGATTTGGGGTGGAAACATTTGAAATATGGTGGTGGGAAAGTGCAATGGTGGTGGTATTTGTATTCGAATATTAAATGTAATGAATTATTGTAAACAACTTTATAAAAATAAAGACACCTCATTTTATTTTATTTTATTTTATTTTTTGAATCACCGTGAGATAGTTATAAGCTTTCATATTTGGGTTACAATCACACAATGATCAAACACCCATCTCTCCACCAGTGCACATTCCCCACCACCAATATCCCTGGTATACCCCCCCTTCCCCACCCTCCCTCTGCCTCCGTGGCAGACATGATTCCCCATAATCTCTACTTTGGGGCATTATGGTTTGCAATACAGACCCTGAGAAGACATCTCATTTTATTTTTTTATGGGTTTTTTTTGGCCTTTTTTGGTCACACCCGCGATGCTCAGGGGTTACTCCTGGCTCTGCACTCAGGAATTACCCCTGGTGGTGCTCGGGGGACCATATGGGATGCTGGGAACTTAACCCAGTTTGGCCGCATGCAAGGCATACGCCCTACTCACTGTGCAATAGCTCAAGCCCCAACACCTCATTTTAAAGTGTTTAAAAAAATAAATGCTTAAGAATGGGTCATTTACTATGTGTCATAACATTAGGCTAAGTGTTTTATAAATATTATTTGATTTAATCTTTGTGCCAAAACCAAAAATTAAATAGTATTATCACTACTTTACAGATGGAAAACTTAAGTTTATAAAGATTAAGTGATTAAAATTTAAGTCACTATTAAACCATGGAGCCAATCAGCATTCATTGTTTTCATGTTTTTCAAAGTCACATTCTTTGTAAGTCTACACGATACTCATTTTTTCCCTATCTCTTATTCAAGATTCAAGACTTGAATCAATTTTACCTACTATCTGGAGTAAATACGATATCCGCTTCAAGTTCTTGAATTTAAAATGCACTGTAGCACTGTCATCCCATTGTTCATCTGTTTGCTCAAGCAGGCTCCAGTAATGTCTCCATTGTGAAACTTGTTACTGTTTTTGGCACATCAAATACGCCATGGGGAGTTTTCGAGGCGTTGCCGTGTGGGCAGGATACTCTCGGTAGCTTGCTGGGCTCTCCAAGAGGGGCAGAGGAATCGAAACTGGGTCAGCCGGGTGCAAAGCAAACATCCTACCTGCTGTGCTATCACTCCAGCCCTTGAATTTAAAAAAGAAACAATGATTATTCAATATTGGTTGTTTTCAAAGTGTGGACTCCAGTCATGAGAGTGATGATGATCATCTTAGGAGTCCTATGAGAGCAATATTTATTTCATGGAGAACCAAAGACATGAATTACTTTTATTGACTCTGCTTTTCTAATTGCTTATTTTCCATTTTCAAAGTTAGATAAGTGCTCCCTCAACAGATCTGAGTGCAAAAACAGAAAAGAGAATCTGTCGTCTATTAAACCAAACATTAATTAGATTTGCCAATATGGGGCAAGGTTTTCAGATGCCACTTTCCTCTTGTTTGTCTTTTAGTTTTGGAAAATGCATTTCTTTTTCATGACTATCTCATTTATGTTGATATGTAATATGGTGGACTCCGTTGATATGTCATCAGGACTCCACACCAGGTTGTGTCCAATCAAAGCACCCCAGAGGAGGGCTCAAAGTGGGGCAGGCAAGAGCCCTCCCCACCCCAAGGGACCCAGCCCTGGCAGCCAACCTCCAGTACACAACCGTCGCCACACTCCAGGCCACTTTCCAGATGCTCAGGCTCAACCTCACGCAGGAGTGAAGTGCCACGGAACCCAGATAATGCAGAACTTTGTGACCTTGGACTCTGGACTCAACAGAACCCAGGAGCAGAGATCCTCTGCCTGCTTCCCCCCGTCTCCAGTGACCCAGGGATCACAACTATAAGCCACACCCTGCCAGCACTAGATAATCTCCTCATCGGCCACCCTCCAGAACTCACAGCTGCTCCTCCCAGATGGGAGAATAAAATGAGGCTCCCATAACCATGCCCCCAGACTACACACCAGGATGTTTTAATTCGGAGAACCCCAGAGCAGGGGCGGGTGAGAGCCCTTCCCACCTCAAGGGATGCAACCCTGGCAGCCAACCTCCACTACCCAACTGCTACCATGCTCCAGACCACTTTCTGGACCGTGCAGCACAAAGTGGCCGTGTGAAACATCTTAAGACACTTCCTACCCATTTTCCATAATTAGCACACCATGTTTGATGGAGTTCAGACAGTAGGCAACAAATCATAGAGAAATATATATATACATATATACATATATATATGTATATATATATATATATTTATTTTTTTTTTTTAGAGAGCCCAGCAAGCTACTAAGAGTATCCCATCCACATGGGCAGAGCCTGGCAAGCTCCCCAAGACTTATTCAGGTCTCATTCCCCTGACCCTGAAAAAGCCTCCAATTGTTGGGAAAGATGAATAAGGAGAGGCTGCTATTATATCAGGGCTGGAAAGAATAAAGATATTACTAGCGCCCACTCGAGTAAATCGATGAACAATGGGATGACAGTGAACAGTGAACAAAATGTAATATGGATATTTTTTAAATTCTGTTTTAAATTTTAATACCTCAATACCTACATATTTCATTAATAAAACAAAGAATTCTGGGGTCCCCAGTTTTGAAAGTAAAATTGGTCTGAAACAAAATACTTTATGAAAATGATGTCCTAAATAGATTAAACAAACAAACAAACACTGTCTTCCCGTTGTTCATCGGTTTGCTTGAGCAGGCCCAGTAACATCTTCATTTTGAGACTTGTTACTGAGTTTGGCAGTGCGGGAGAGATACTCTTGGTAGCTTGCTGGGCTCGGAGGAATCAAACCCGGCTCTGCCGGACTGGCTGTGTGCAAGGCAAACGCCCTACTGCTGTGCTACCGCTCCAGCCCCCTAAATAGATTACCAAGTTAATAATAAAGTACCATTTGTGGCAACAGGACAGCTTTTCCAGGGATGTGACATTTCTAGCAGACTTGATCTGTACTACAGGTAATGAAACCTTCTTAGACTAAGTTTTTTATTCCAAGTTTTCATCATTCTTTCAAGATCTTCAAAAGAAGAAAGCAGTGAAGCCTACTGAAAGTCTATCTTTTCTGGGAAATAGTATAGAGAATTCTTTAAAAAGAGAAAATAGGTAGACCTGAAAAAAGAAATATATATATATATATATATATATATATATATATATATAACAGCAATAGCTATCTCTGGGGAAAAAAAGTGAAAATAGAAATTTTCTACAATCCAGCAATTTGGGGCTGGAGCTATTCCTAGGTATTTATCTGAAAAAAGAAAAACACTAATCCCCCAAAATATAAGCACCCCTATGTTCAAACAGCATTATTCATAACTGCCAAAACATATAAATAACTAAAAAGTTAATCAACAATTGCCTGGATACAGTTGGTATAAGATTTGGCTTCTTCGGACATTGAGGGAAGGAACAGTGTAGTCTGATGGTTGGAGTGATGTTCTTGGAATGATGTAAGCATGAAGTTATGATTAACAGTATTGTAAATCACAGTATCTCAATAAAACAATGATAGAAGAAAAATAGAAAGTTGGTATATATCATCAGTAGTATACAATTTTGGTATTTACAAAGATGACTATTGCCTTTTTCTAAGAATGGATGGAACTTTAAGTGATTGTGTGCTAAATAATTTGGAAAGTGAAAGATAATTACAGAATATTCTGACTCATGTGTCTTATAAGTGCTGAATCCTATATATATATATAGAGAGAGAGAGTAAAGCTATCCTCCTTAATTTTTTCCTGTTGTAAACTAATAAGAGATCAATACGAGAACACCAGAAAAAAAAGTTAAGTGAATTAACAAAGCATAAGAACAACAATAAAACTTTTAGACTTAGAAAAATATCTGGTTGCAAGAAGAGTATGCGTGGAGGAAAGCAAGAGACAGACTAGGGTCAAGTTGATAGTGTGAATGGCTCCAAAAATTTGGTAGTGGGTATGGAAAAACACATATGTGTGTATACATATGTATGTATGCATATACGTGTGTATGTGCGAGGGTATGAACTCTCAAATTCTTTGTACTATTGTAACCCAATAATAAATTCAAAAATACTTAAAATAAATAAAGTTAAGTGGAGAAGAATGAGGAGACAGATTGGTGATTATACAGGGCAGTTGATCTAGGGTCTTGGATATTTCCATGATGTGGAAGTGAGGTAACAGTAAGTAAACCAAAACCATAAGAGTAAATTAGTGGGGGGAACTGAATTTTCTAAAGAGTTTGATGGTAGAAGGAGGGAAACTTGGGTCATTAGTGAAGGGAAAATGACACTGGTAGTTGGTTTTGAGTCGGAGCACTGGGTACCTGAACCTCCATTATCAACAGCTTTATAAATCATTGCCAATGATAGATAGATGATAGATAGATGATAGATAGATAGATAGATAGATAGATAGATAGATAGACAGATAGATAATGTTATATACAGCCCCAATATTCAAGGAATAGCAGCTTATGTTTACATCATTTTTTTTCACCATACCCACCACCAAATTTTTGGTGCCATTCACATTATCAACTTGAGCCCAGTCTGCCTGTTGCTTTAAATGACTTAAATCTAATAAAAATAAAAATGGGTATTTACAAGAATTGAGCATTTAATATGATCAATATTTGAAAATATTGGTCAGTATTTTTTTTATTCAGGCAACTGTTCTTTCCCCTGCATTGTCACTAAATAAATAATTAATTTGACTAAACTCAGGAAGGAACACAGTAGCTATCATCGTTGTTGCAGTGTATACTTATAGTCTGTCTGTCTGTCTGTCTGCCTGCCTGCCTGCCTGTCTGTCTCTCTTTCTCTCTCTCTCTGACTCTCTCTCTCCCTCCCTCTCTCTTTCTTTCTCTTTCCCTCCTTCTCTCTCTCAAACACACACGCTGCTACAATCACCTTTTCCCAGTCATAGAAACTGAGGGAACAGAATTATGCCCACATTTTCTGAAATAAAAAAGAAAAGTCCCTATTTGTCCTCTGGTGACAAAATACCCTCTGATTATGACAATAGCAGAAGATGCTCTCACTTGATTTCTGATGATGATAGCATTTTTGTGCTGAGTTGCTACCCTAAACCACTCCTATTACTGATGTTTTAATCCATTGTCTCTATTCTTACCATAATCTGAGCTAAGTGCTATTACATCCTTTTACAAAGAAGAAGCTAATGCTAAGAAAGAGTAAATAAATAACCTGCTCCAGGAC
Source organism: Sorex fumeus (assembly GCF_029834395.1). NCBI lineage: Eukaryota > Metazoa > Chordata > Mammalia > Eulipotyphla > Soricidae > Sorex > Sorex fumeus. The sequence goes on from NW_026606059.1 coordinate 18,278,796, forward strand.
ACAAAGAATGAGATTGCAGAGCTGAGAGCCATACTCACATTTTCCAGTGTATAATGACTCATTTTCTTTTGCTAAATCTTTGTTCTTATAATTTTGTTATTATGAGTTACCTTTGTAAATTCTGGTATGGGCTTGCTTGCTTAGCTATTACATGATTTGATAGCCCATAGTAAAAGTGGTGTCTGGATTTGGTGCATAAAGGCTGGGGAATTTTTATTTCTGTTATATATTAGCTGACTGTACTTTTAAGATAGTTTTGGTTCCTGCTGTGTTATGGTTCCTCAAAAGTTCAAACAACAGGACATGAAGCAAATGAAATGATTAGTAACATTTATTCACGCAGTTATTCTGAGTCCCACAAAAATAATATAATAAATTTACTTTCGTTTTTAATGTTAACTGAGACATTATAAGACCAAAAGTAATCTAGAAGGTATGGAAAGAAATATAGATAGTGGCAAGTACAGTTAATTGAACATTTTATAGAACATTGAGAGAGTTCAGGGAAAATGCCTTTCTCATATTTTATCTGCCCATGTTTAATGAAAATCAGTCTATTATGACTGCACAGAAAAAAGAGGAAATAAAAGAGAATTATATATTTTTTTCTATTTAACTGTACATTCCAGCATTTGAGTGTATTGCATTGAGAGGCAAATCTTGGGGTCTTGGTTGATAGAGATAGGAGACAGAGCAAAGATAAGTTTTCTGTATCCTTCTCCTAATCCTATCTAGCATATTTTAAATCTGTGTTGATTTAGAAAACCTTCAGGTAGAGACCCTGACAGATAGTGCTTGGTTTAAGACACTAGGCTTGCATAAAACCAAGCCCAGTCGGATTCCTCAGCACCTCATATGATCTCTAAGTACTGCCAGGTGTCACTCCTGGGCAGAGCCAGGAATAGCCCCTAAGTAATGCCAGGTATATCTCCAAACCAGAAACAAATAAGCCTTATAAACAAACCTCATGAAATAAAGCATCTCTTGCCATAATAAAAATAACATCGATTTATGAGATATCACTACAGTTTAATTTATGAATACCTGCTTTACTTGAGATCAGACTTCTCAGCACTACAATATGAAACAATCCTACTGAAAATATTAGTAATGATAATATAGACTAAATGGCAAACCAGTTGAATGGCTCCTGTTTTGAATCATTTGCTTCTTGGATTCTCCTTTACGATGATGATCTTCATGATAAAGATGATTCTAGGACAATTGAGATGTTCTGATGTCTGGGGGGTTAAACTCAGAATCTACCAAATCAAATTCAGGCAATCCCATTTGAAAGATATTTTCCTTTTTATCCAAAGCAGTTCTATAGGGTCAGAGAGATAGTACAGCCGGATAAGGTGTTTGCCTTACATGTAGCTGACCTCTGTTAGACCTTCAGCATCACATATGTTCTCCTGAGCCCCTCCAGACAGACACGATGCCCGAGTGCAGAGTTAGGAAAATGTCACTGATCACAGCCAGACATGCTACCCCTAAAAATAAAATTATAGGGAACAAGGGGCACAGTGTAGAGCTTAAAGCAGCAACCCTTGAAGTGTCTGGAGGTCATGATTTCAAATCCCCTGTGTCTCTCATGAACCTAGGAAAATCCTGGAAGCTCTGTTGTTTGAAGCTCTGATGTCTTCCATACCTGGCACCACAAGTGACTTCCTGATACTGCAGTCACGTATGTACAACACCAAACCAAGAAAAGGATGCAACCCTCAGTGAAAAATTAGAGCACATATTGCCACCAAGTGTGACCTCTTAGTGAGCACTCGTGCAGGCATCATAGCATCCAGCCGATAAGTACAGCCAACTGGAACTTATATGTCTCAGTTAGGTGCAACCCTTGCTGAAGCACGTGTGCAAACACCATAACTAAAGGCTCTTGGTGAGCACTGTGACCAATTTTTTGAGCAGTGTCATTTGATTCATGACCCCTAGTACCATTGCCTAGAGTATATGGGTACTTCAGCCAGGTAGGCATGCAACCACTAGTAATTACAAAAAATTCAACAAAAAAAGTAAAAGGAAGGGGGTAGGGAGCAGTAATAAAATTAAAGAAAATGTTTGCCAAAAAAAGAGAGAATGAAATCCATTTGTTTAAAAATAAAAAATCAACTATACGAAGCTTCAGGTTTATAATGTGTCTTCTCACTGCATTTTTTTTTAAATCCTGAACAAAATATATGTCAGAATATCAAACATGTTAACTGCGGTTTGAGATAAGACTAGTATGTTTTTGGTATTTTAATGTTCTAAATTTTTTGTAAGTGGCATGAATATATATACATATATATGAAAACCCGAGTTTGATTCCTCCGCCCCTCTCAGAGAGCCTGGCAAGCTACCAAGAGTATCTCGCCCACATGGCAAAGTCTGGCAAGCTACCTGTGACGTATTCGTTATGCCAAACACAGTAACAATTGTCGCAATGGTGTCGTTACTGGGCCCACTTAAGCAAATTGATGAGCAACAGGGGGACAGTGACAGTAACAGATATATGAAAACAAAGATAAGTGTTAAAGATAATTTTAAATATGAGCTTATTTAAATGAGGCATTTAAACATAGAAAGTTTTCCTCTTTTAATTTTTCTCAAGAATATGAGAGCAACAGTAAATCAAAATAAGTCAATCCTTCTTTACAAACTAACTTCAGCCATACCGTTCCCACCTACCCCTAAGCACCTGTAATACTACAGGATAATAGGAATTAAAGGTTGATAGGTGAAATATATATTTGCTAGAAAATCCACAAAGTCACATATTTCAACTAACATATTAATTTCAATATTTTATTATCCCATTGCATATACTAGCAAATTATGCACCACTTGGATTACAGATTTAAAGTAAAGGCCCTCCCGTTGATCATCGATTTGCTCGAGTGGGCCCAGTAACGTCTCCATTGGAGACTTTGTTGTTACTGTGTTTGGCATATCGAATAAGTCATGGGTAGCTTGCCAGGCTTTGCCGTGCAGGCGAGATACTCTCGGTAGCTTGCCGGGCTCTCCGAGAGGGGCGGAGGAATCGAACTCGGGTCGGCCATGTTGGCTGCGTGCAAGACAAACGCCCTACCCGCTGTGGAGCGATAGCACAGCGGGTAGAGCGTTCGCCTTACACGTGGCCAACATGGCCGACCCGAGTCCGATTCCTCCGCCCCTCTCGGAGAGCCCGGCAAGCTACCGAGAGTATTCGAGATGCCAGACACAGTAACAACAAAGTCTCCAATGGAGACGTTACTGGGCCCGCTCGAGCAAATCGACGATCAACGGGAGGGCCTTTACCTTTTTACCTTTGGATTACAGATGTGTGATCTAAGCACTTCTCTCTGCACATTCTCAACTATAAGAAATAAAAGGAAATGTAACATCATAACCTTCCAGATAATTTTATACCTGACTAAACATAATAAGCCAGAATATTTTATTTTTGTTCAAATACTAAAATCCTGTTTTAGTTGTTTTAAAAGTTTCTGAGGGCTGGAGCGATAGCACAGCAGGTAGGGTGTTTGCCTTGCACGCAGCCAACATGACCAACACAGGTTCGATTCCCAGCACCCCATATGGTCCCCTGAGCACTGCCAGGAGCAATTCCTGAGTGCATGAGCCAGGAGTAACCCCTGAGCATCGCCGGGTGTGACCCAAAAAGCAAAAAAAAAAAAAAAGTTTCTGAAATGATTATGAAATAATTTTTTGATAATATTTACTCAGGAATTTTTTAATGCAAATTTTAGAGGTTTGTTCAAAGGCTATTTTAGCAGATAATTTTTTAAATTTTTTAATAGTGAGACATCACGAGGTACAGTTGCAGACTTACACATTTTTGTGCTTGGGTTTCAATTATACAATGATCAAATACCCATCCCTCCACTGGTGCCCACTTCCCACCACCACGGATCCCAGTATCCCTCCCACCCCCCATCCCCCCCATTCCACCCTGCCTCTGTGGCAGGGCATTCCCTTTTGTTCTCTCTCTCTTATTGGGTGTTGTGGTTTGCAAAAGAGGCAATGGGTGACAATCATGTTTAGTCTATAGTCTACTTTCAGCATGCTTCTCCCGTCCTGGGAGGATCCTCCCAACACCTTCACTTGGTGTTCCCTTCTTTATCTGAGCTCCCTTTTCCCCTAGTATGTGTGATTGGCCTCCAAGCCATGGAGTAAAATTCCTGGTACTAATCTCGGCCATTCTTGGGTGTTAGTCTCCTATTTTGTTACTTTATGTTTTTTATCTAGTGACTTTTCTTATGAGAATCTTTCCATTATGAGAATTTATATTTGCTCCCCTGAAATATCCTTCCCACCTCAAAAATAAAGCCCTCCTCCTCCAAATCCTGGATGTTTAATTGAATCAGGAGGCAATTATCTATTTGAGTGGCACACCCAACGTCCATGTAGCCTAACTCATAGGTCTCAAGGTAAATCTAGGATCCACAAATTGTGTTGCAATAATAGGATCCTGCCATAATGAAAGTGTCAGCATCGGCCTCTATCTGCAACCACAGCCACTTTCACTCTCCAGTTTTTATTTAAAAGGCTTAATTGGAAGTTTTTATTACTCCCAATTAAGCTTTTTAATTAAAAGAAAAAGTTGAAAGAGGCTGCAGGCAAATACCGCTGAAACCCATATCAGCATAAAATCAAAGGAAATAAAAACCGGATTATGCTACTGTAAAACAACAGTAACAGACAGAGCGTTCAATAATGTTTACCTCTGGTCATAGTTAATAGTTAATGTTACGAAAGCAAGTTGACAATGACAAAGCCGACAAAACTGATTGGGAAAAAAACATACTGTATCTTATATAGCGGTAAAACTCATCAAAATGGAACAGAGGGGAAAAAAAAACACATTACCATTCCAGGCAAGAATCTACCAAAATGCACAGTTGACAATTCAAGTAGTTAGCAACTCTAATCATCAACATGGCACTAACTCTACATTCTAATGCACTCTTAAAATCTCACTAACAAGCAGAATACAACATACACAATATGTATAAGTGTTTATTGTTGGAAGATGATTAGATTTTTAATTCCTTAGTGGGGGGTTTCCTATCTTATAAAGTCTTAGCTGTCGTCGTTGCCAGGTTTTGTACTAGTGATGGCTTTTTAATTCAAAATGAAGTGAGAAATTGCATTCACTTATATTTTGATATCAATTAAGTTTCATATAATATCTTCAGAGTAAAATTAAGCTTCTTATCTTCTGCACCTCAAAAGAAACAATGACCAAAATACAAAGACAGCCTACAGAATGGGAAAGGATATTTGCCGAATACACATCTGACAAGGGGTTGATATCAAGGATATATAAAGTACTGGTTGAACTCCACAAGAAGAAAACATCCAACCCCATAAAAAAAAATGAATAGAAACTTTTTCAAAGAAGAAATCCAAATGGCTAAAAGGCACATGAGAAAATGCTCCATATCATTAATCATCAGGGAGATGCAGATCAAAACCACAATGAGATATCATTTCACACCACAGAGACTTGCCCACATCCAAAAGAACAAAAGCAACCAGTGCTGGGGCGGATGTGGGGAGAAAGGGACCCTCCTTCACTGCTGGTGGGAATGCCAACTGGTTTAGCCCTTTTGGAAAACAGTATGGATGATTCTCAAAAAATTAGAAATTGAGCTCCCATTTGACCCAGCAATATCACTCCTGGGAATATATCCCAGAGAGGCAAAAAGGTATAGTCGAAGTGACATCTGCACTTGTTTGTCCATTGCAGCACTCTTTACAATAGCCAGAATCTGGAAAAAAACTGAGAGCCCAAGAACAGATGACTGGTTAAAGAAACTTTGGTACATTTACACAATGGAGTACTATGTAGCTGTTAGAAAAGATGAAGTCATGAAATTTACGTACAAGTGGTACTACATGGAAAGTATCATGTTAAGCAAAATGAGTCAGAAAAAGAGGGACAGACATAGAAATATTGCATTCATCTGGGGAACATAAAGTAACAAAATAGGAGACCAACACTCAGGAATGACCGAGGTTAGTACCAGGAATTTTGCTCCATGGCTTAGAGGCCAGCCACACATACTAGGGGGAAAGGGAGCTCAGATAGAGAAGGGAACACCAAAGAAAGGGTGTTTGGAGGATCCTCCCAGGATGGGAGAAGCATGCTGAAAGTAGACTACAGACCAAACATGATTGCCACTCTACCACTCTATGCCTCTTTTGCAAACCAGAACACCCAAAAGGAGAGGACAAAGGGGAATGCCCTGCCACAGAGGCAGGGTGTGATGGGGGCGGCGTCTGTAGTGGTGGGAAATGGGCACTGGTGGAGGGTTGGGTATTTGATCATTGTATAATTGAAACCCAAGCACAAAAATCTGTAAGTCTACCACTGTACCTCGTGGTGTCTCACTAATAAAAATTTAAAAACTTTAAAAAAAATTAAGCTTCTTATATAAAGGTGAGTTTGTCATCAGAAGTAAAGGGAATATTTAAAGATATCAGGTCTATACCAGACCCAATTTCATACGTATCACATTGACTATTCCACATAAATTTGATAAATCATACTGAAATAGAAGATCATTAAATGGATTTCAAGGGGCTGGAAATAGTACAGGAGTAGGGCAAGTCTCACATACAGTCAACTCGGGTTTGAAACCCAGAACCACAGATGATCACACAAGTACAACCAAGCCAGGAGTAACCCCTAAGCATCAGTGGGTGTGGCACTAAAAAAAATGGATTCAAAAAAATTGAAGTAGAAATGCCATCAAATCCATTAATTCCCTGCCTAGCTATTTATCGAAAGAACACCTCTAGAGCACCATCCAGAAATCCAAAATAAAAGTTGTAGCTATGAAAAAATATAAGACAAAGTCCTTCATTTTATCTTTACAACGCGAACAGAACTGGAGGGAGTCATGCCATGTGAAATGAATCAGGAGGCAAAAGGCAAATACGAGATGTTCTTACTTGTAGATAGTGTGTAAGGAAATGAAGCAAGGGAGGAGTTGAAGAGACAGCACAACAGGATGGAGTGGACGCTTTGCACACAGGAGGCCAAGGCTTACTCCCTGCACCACAGGGACCCCTAAGCACCACCAGGAGCTACCCCAAACTTCAAGCTGGGAGTAGTCCCTGAGCACCCCTGGTTATAATGAATAAAGAGAAACTAGAGATTTTAAAACTAAGGGCTAGAAGGACAGGGGAGTGATTGGGAAGTGTCATAATATGGACAATGGTGGAGTTTTGACGGTCCACGTGAAAGGGTTAAAATTGTGAACTCATAAATGGTCTTTAATATATATTGAGGTATATCCCTTCTATTTACTGATTGGTTTTAATCATGAAAACGTGCTGAGTTTTGCCAATTCTTTTTCTGCATGTATTGAAATGACCGTATGATCTCAATGTGTGCTTTTTTAGCTTTTATTCCACAAATGGAGTAATGAACTTATTAATTTTAATTTCTACAAATATCTTTGTATTTGCTCGAGCGAGCCCAGTAACGTCTCCATTGGAGACTTTGTTGTTACTGTGTCTGGCATATCGAATACATCACAGGGAGCTTGCCAGGCTCTGCCGTGCGGGCGAGATACTCTCGGTAGCTTGCCGGGCTCTCCGAGAGGGGCGGAGGACTCGAACTCGGGTCAGCCATGTTGGCCACTTGTAAGGCGAACGCCCTACCGCTGTGCTATCGCTCTAGTGGTATATCTTTGTATACCAGGGATAAATTCTTTTTGGCTAGAATAAATGATCATTTTAATATGTTGTTTGAACCAGATTGGTAGTGTTTTGTTAGGAAGGTTTGCACCTATTGTTCATCAGATATCCTGACCTATTATTTTTTCTTATAATTCTTTCATCGATTAAGAGAGAATGACTGTAATTCCAAAGTTAATGTAATTCCATTTAACTTTGGAATTACATTAATACTAATCTCATAAAAAACTATGAACTGTAGATGTTAAGTAGGGTTGGGGAAGAGATCTTGGAATAATGGTTTCGCATTTTTGTTGTTCCTGTGCTGTGTATGGTATAGCAGCACTCCAACTGTGAAACTCTCAGTATTGTTGTAAAGTATTATACCTCAAAAAAAGCAATTTATATTTAAAAAAGGAGATTGAAAATATTGTTTCCCCCTCAATTATTAGGAAGAGCTTAAGGACGATCATCCTTAATTCTTCTCTAAATGTTTAGTAAATTTAATCATTGAAGCCATCTGGTCTGAAGATTTTACGTGTTGGGAGATTTTTAATTACTGCTTAAATTCTTTACTCACTGTTATATAATTCAAGCCCAACATTTTCTTAATGATTTTCTTTCCATATGATTACTTACTGTTGAGAATAAGATAGCTGTCCCTAAAGATTTTTTAGAATTTGCTTAATATGTTTTAAAATCCAGGGTTGGACACAAAATATTTGAAATTGTTATAATCTCTTGATAAATTGATGATGAATTTAACATTGCAAAATGATATTATTTGTCTTTATTAACTTTTGGCTCAAAATTGTTTTGTAGTTATACTTGTTGTCTCGGGTTTCTTTTGTTACTTATCCATGTACTATCTTCCTCCATACCTTCACTTTAAATCTACCTGGGCCTCAAATCCTAAAGTATTCTCTCATAGGCCACAAAGAGCTGTTTCTTCCTTTAAAAAATATTATTCTTTCATACAGTCTACATCTTTTAATTGAAAACTGTGTATTCACTTACATTTAGAGTAATTATTGACAGAAAAGGACTTACTAATGTCATTGTTCTTGAGTGTTCTGTTGTTCCTTTGTTATTTTATTGATATCTTTCTTTGGTAAACGATTGTTTTCTAGAGTTATTTACTTTAGTTTTTTCATTCATTCATTTTTTTATATACTGCAAATTTTACTTGGGGTTGCTGTAAAGTTTTCCACCACCCTCACCAAAAATAACTTTAACAATCTTTTACATCACTAACTTTGCCTATACAATATATTATTTTGCTTCTCTCTTTTGTTTGAGTCACGGTTAATCTCTTCAATATTAGGTGCTCATTAACAAATTATTTAATATAATTTAATAAGTTTTAATGATTTTGTCCTTTAAACTTTTTACTAGATTGAAGTGATTGATATCACCACGTAAAAGTTTTAGGTGTGTTGAATTTGCACTTATACAGGTCTTTTCCTATACATTACATGCTTGGATGTCAGTTTCTGCTTAAGTATCAGTTAATGGTGTTTTTGTTTTACTTTGTTTTATTTCAGTGCTTAGTATAGAACCCAGAGTCTTGTGCATGCAAGACAGGCAGGCTCTTGATGGAGATTTGTTGGTGACAAGCTACTTCTTTGATTTTGCTTTTATGGTTCTCTTTGTCTTTGATCTGAAAGTTTGACAATAATGCCTCTGCTAGACTATCTCTTTAAATTGTATTTATTTGGAGATCTATATGTTTCTTAAGTTTGGATGTCTGCAGATTTCAAATATTCTGTTTTCTGTCTAGCTTTCTTCTCCAGGAAAAATAATGATTCAAATTGGTGAATCATCTGAATTTCTTGTTGCTATTCATAGTTTATGCAGGTATTCTCTATTTTTTTGTTATTCTTTTATTTTCTTTTTACCCTCTGACTGGATCATTTCAAAGGTCCTGTCATCACAGATTCTGGCCTATGTTTGATCCATTCTGTTGTTTATGCTCACTATCGACTTTTTTTTTTCATTGCAGTCTTCAGAAAGTCAGTTTGGTTCTTTATTTATTATTATTTACATCTATTTGTTAAATTCTTCATTCTGATGAGATCCAGCACACTCAAGGTGGTATGGTCATAGACAAGTTCTTTATTCTGTTTATGCATTTTTATCCTGAATTTGATTAATAATCTTCCTGTGTGTGTGTGTGTGTTTTAACTCAATGGGCTTTCTTTAAACGACTTAAACAACTTTAATTTATTTGTGTTTCTATGGAAGAGTTGAGCTAGAGCGGTAGCATAGTGGTAGGGCGTTTGCCTTGCACGCAGCCTACATGGCCGACCCGAGTTCGATTCCTCCACCCCTCTCGAAGAGCCTGGCAAGCTACCGAGAGTATCTCACCCGCACAGCAGAGCTTGGCAAGCTACCTGTGGCATATTCGATATGCCCAACACAGTAACAAGAAGTCTCATGATAGAGACGTTACTGGGCCTGCTCGAGCAAATCGATGAACAACAGGAGGACCGTGACCATGACCGTGATGAAAGAGTTGACATTTGGACAACACTTCCAGGTTATTCTTGCGCTGTACTCAGAAGTACAGAAGTGACCCCTGAAGTGCTTAAGGGACCATACCTGGTGGCAGGGATTGAAAGAGCACCAGTCACTTGCAAAGCAAGAACCTTATCTCTGGAATTATCTCTCTGGTCTCTATTCTCATCTATTTAGTAGATAAATTAGGAGTATTTGTTATCTTGGGTCAGTTATTAAGAATTATTGTTATCCTTTAGCAATAACTGTGCTTTCTTGTGGGGTCTTTTAGTTTTTTTTTATACCTAAAGTCTAGAGTTTTGCATTGAAGTCCCAGTCATCTCCAGTCTTCACTGATTGATACTGAGAGAAAAATATATTGTCAGCCCTGCTAAAGACATTGAGGCTTCTAGAGTTATCAATATCAGTCCTGCATTAATTTTTCTGTTGGTACTATAACAAATTATGTATGCCTAAAAAACATAATTTTATTCCAGTCTGGGGGCATCAGAACTCTAACACAGGTCAAAATCAGCCCAAATGAAAATAGTTGTGAAGCTCTTTTACTTTTTTCTGTGTTAAAAATTTTGCATTACAAATGTGTGAGAGAGGGAGAGAAAGGGAGGAAAGGGGTGAGGGAGGAAGAGAGAGAAAGAGAGAGAGAAAGAGAGAGAGAGAGAGAGAGAGAGAGAGAGAGAGAGAGAGAGAGAGATCCTAATATCCAGTGCCTGGCAATTAGCAGATGGGACTTTGGGAAGTTGCCTGTGTCCTAAGGGTGAAGCCTCTTTGAATGGATTCATGCTTTTCTAAAGAAGACCTCACACATCTCTGTAGGTCCTTCAGGACTCTAAAGACACAAGATATGACCCCCTTGATATAGACTTCCAGAACCAGAACTATGGGAAATAAATCTGTCATTTATGAGCCACTGAGTATAATTGTTATTGAAACAAGACATTTTCTGAAGACTCAAGGGGAGAATAAGTTTCTTCACCTTTCCCATTTTTACAGAGTGCCTACATTCCTTGGCTCCTAACTCCCTTCCATCATCGTAAAGTTGTAGTATCATCTATTTTCTCACACTTCTTCCATCATCACGTCTATCTCATTAGCCAGGTCAAAAAATTTCACCACCTTTTATTCATGAGATAAGGTAGAACACCCATAGAAGAAATGATAATCTCCCATCTCAAGGTCTGAAAAGTCCCTTTATAGAGATCACTGTCACTGTCACTGTCCTCCTGTTGTTCATCGATTTGCTGGAGCGGCCCAGTAACGTTTCCATTGTGACACTAGTTACTATGTTTGGCATATCGAAGAGGTAACGTAAACAAATTCAGAGGTTCGACATTATAGGATGTGAACATGAGTGGGAAAGCATTATTCTTCCTTCCACAATTATCTCCTCAAGTCTCAATTCTCCCACATGAAAAACATGCAGAAATAATAGCACTTACTTTACAGATTAAAAAATCAAATCAATTTTTTGAAACCAAATTGTTTCATGAAGCAGTTGTCCCAGCATCAGGCAAGTAATTATGACACTGGTACTCTCAGCTATTCTCATAACTAATAAAATGTGTTCCTGCTGTGACCACTAATTTCTAACGAAATGAACTTTCCACTACCACCAAAATATATGGTTAGGATCATTGAATTTAAACGTTTCCTATCACAGATTCTTCTCTGTTTCTTAGAGGAACTTTGTTTGCCTCTTTTTTTTTTCTTTTTGGGTCACACCCAATGATACTCAGGGGTTACTCCTGGCTCTGCACTCAGGAATTATTCCTGGCAGTACTCAGGGGACCATATGGGATGCTGGGAATCAAACCTGGGTTGGCCGAGTGCAAGGCAAACGCCCTACCCGCTGTGCTATCGCTCCAGCCCCTTTTGTTTTTTTCTATAGATCAATCTTAAATCTTTTGCATGTGTTTGCCTTCTCTTCAATTAAATAAAAGAAGGACCGGGAGATGGCTTAGCAGTCCAGACCCAGGTCTCACATGCATCCAACGCAGGTTCCAAAACCAGAACCAGATGCTTACACAAGCAACCACAGGTCAGATCTGAATGTCCAGGCACTGCCCATGTGACTCATGCAATCCCCTGCACCATGAACCTAAGCTGCATTATGTCCTCAGGCTCTTGAACTGACCCTTTGCCCAGCTGGCCAAATCACTGCTAAGGACCCCTGACCTCCAGGACACTGCTTGGAAAGCATCACCCCACAAGCTGGAGTGGTAATAAAAGAGGGTTAGACCTGCACAAATGAATTTCTTTAACTATTGCTTATTAATATCTTCCACCCCCACCAAAACTTTCTTATGAACATTCGTGGTTTCTTTTCAATCTAGATAAATTCCACACTATAATTCATTTAAAATTAAAAAAATAAACAACAAACAGTAATATATCTCTTGAACCTACTACCAGAGCTGGAAGCAATGAGTTAGCAAGCCAATCAACTGCCTGGAATTACAGTGTAACCAGATTGTCAGGGTTCACCTAGAGGATTACCGAGTAAATCACAAGGTTAAAGAAAACAATTTAGAGTTACCCAAGAGGAAACAACACACTTACTTATCTCCAGACTCTCCACACAGACTATTAAATTTTCCATAACCAAATTTACTGCAGGACTGAGAAAAAGAATGTGATGTTTCTGCTGAGCATTTTTGATATTTGAAACTGCCTTTTACAGAGAAGCTTAAAGTGAACTTGCAATTCCCTATTTCTTCAGCAAAGATCATTTTTTTCCATTTGAGAAAATTACACGGTCATCTATTTGTTCCAAAGTAAAAGTGCGTTCAAAATATAGGGCCTAAGTAAAACTAGGTAATGCCTCTCACTGTCAAGATTTTTTTAAACACTATATTTGATATCATCAAACTGTTTGAGAATTCTTTGAGCTCTGGTTTCTTTGACATTTTAAAATCAATAAACAGAAGTACTCAAACTAGTGGGGGGGAAAGTGAAGGATTGTAAAATGTTGCTTAACAATGTCTAAACTAAGTATACATTTTAATGCAGAACAGTTGATCTGAAATGATAGAAAGAAAAAATTTTAAAAACCATTACCATTTTTTCTGCACTTGGCAGCCACTGAAGTGGGAGTACAACACCGAAACTTAGAAAACAAGCAGAATGCAACTAAATAGATTTGTTGTAGTCAACATTTACAGATGCTAAAAATACAAGCATGTTTTGTTTGAAAAGGGCACCTCAATTCCCATCCCTTTCCATCAAGTGAAAAGAAAAATACATGAGAAACTGTGAAATGTCAGCATACTAAGTAGACTATATGGCTTGTGTTTCTTGATATGAAAAGGAAAGATCTCGGTGAATCTTATTTGAAAGTCCATCTGCTACCGAGCTGTAGTGTTCTTCCCTGTATTCTATAAAGCCTGCGCGGACGGGATGTTCAGAGTGCAGAAGCACTATCTCAATACATCGTCCCATCACCACCCAGGGCTGTTCATCAGAGTGCCACAGAGAATTGAGTGTACTAAAGAAAATGAATCTGGAAATAAAAAAGAAGGGTTTCTGAATTTAAACAAGAAAAGGAAAATAACTGAAGGAAATGATATGGTTACCTTATCCCATGAGACATGCATGCGTGAATGAATATCATAAGAATTATTTTTACTAAGCCTAAACATGGCTGTGCAATATAAAAAGGGTCTAGATCTTTTGTTGTCACTATCAAAGAGGGGAAAATGAGCTGGTCGAAAGTGACAGTGCTGGAGGCAGATAATGAAAGCTTGAAATTGAAATGGTGATAAACTCTGTGTGCTAGTCCTGTAGATTAGATGAATATTTATTACAGTTACATTTTGGATTCCACTAAAGAGCACATACCGTCATAAAGAATCATTTTTTAAGCCCTCATCTTTTCATTTCAAAAGAAATGGAAGCAAAAGGGGACACGATCTATGTGGCTGAATGTGAATTCATGAATACCAATAGGCACAATATCTTACTATGTTTCTCAAGCCAAAGAGCCCCTAATCATTTTCCAGATTTAACAAGCTGACATCAAGCCATAAACAAGATCATTTCATACAAAACTTCTCAGCCACCTCTGAGAAGAAAGCAAAGAAAGACTGTGCATATTATAGTGCAAAAAAAGGAAAGTTGACACTAGGAAGTTTGGTCATCCTAAGATGAATAACGTGTAAGATTTAGCCAAAATCCTTCTGTCCGAAGCAGGTATTTCCGTTTTACTTAGAATTTTAAGATGGCTGGAGACTTTGAAAGGCAGCATATTGTCGTCTGAATGGATTTTGCTTTAAAAAGATCATTCTGATATATCCCTACACAGAATCAAAGTAAACAGGCACTCAAGTGCAACAGAAGCTTTCAGAAAGACATATTTTCAATACTGACCTGGCTAAGTGTAAGGCTGTAGAAAATATATTGAAGTTTGATTTGATGGTTTTCTCAAAAAAAAAAAAAAGAAAAGAACAAGAAGAAATAAAAAACTAAAACAAACAAAACAAAAAGTCCCTCTTTCATTATATCAAGATCATGGCATTTATTTTTGCATGATCAAAAGTGGAGTGGACTTCTAAGATGTACGATAAATAAATCATTCATAAATTTTAGTCCAATAATGATAATTCAGTCTATAAAGTAAAGTGACATGAGAAATATTCAACTGTATAACTTATAACACGCTAGAGATCCTATAGGAAAAACTTGGGAAGGAGAGACTATAATAAAAATATAAATATATAACATATATAAATACACATAAATAGTAAAATCTAAAAATTTATTTATTTTTCCTTAATCATCTGGTTCACTTTTCCTTTTTTAAATAAATCTGGCTAAATAAATATGGTTCACTTATCAACTCTTCCTCTCCATGTTGAGCCACCGTCCTAGTTTTTAGAGCAGAAGTCAAAAACATACTTTATGTTTTTATTAAACTGATAACAGAAAAAATATCAGAAGGCAATATATTTTATTTTTTGCTCCCCTTGCCCATTAAAAAAAAAAGCCTGTCTTGCTTGAGCTTTTAATTAGCTAATCTCCCTAGCAGGTAAGTCAGTGTTGTTAAGTGCTGTTCTGGTTTCAAATAATTACCTGAAAATGAGTGCCTGGGGTTGGATTAACTATTGCTTCATCAGCATTCATCACTGTTGCTAAAGCATAAATTGAAGGGAAAATGATATAAAATGAAGAGAAGAAATAAAACTATGAAAACAAAATTCACACTTTATTTTTTAAATCTTTGTACTATCTTTCTCCCCATATACAAATTCACTGCACTCTTTGTGATGGTCACATAAAAGCCACATCCTTGAAACATATTTGTCTGGCATCAATTTTGTATGTTTCCGGCTTTCCAGGCAGAGGATATTATAGTTTAAAGGGCACTAGAACCACCTGGGGAGCTTATTAAAAGTTAAGATTCCCAGTACTCAAAATATTCTAATGCAATGTGTATAGTTTGGGGGCCCTGAAATTTCCAAACACCAATTCTCATTCAGGGGGTCAATGAATCATACATTTAAAAAAAAATGCTACCCTAGGGGGCTCTGTCTTGGAAACTCTTCTACATAGCAAATGAGAAAATATTTTCTGCACATGCCCTTCACCCTCAATGGCAGAAATTCAGACATAATTTTTATTGGACAGGCCGCTATAAGCAATATGCTAATACCATCACCCTAAGCTGAACTTCCCAGGGACAGGTACTTGACAGTCCTCCATTTTTTAGAAGTACTTCATCCCAGACTTGACTCTCTTCTTGTTTCCATATGGATTTTTGCCAAAATTAGTGAAATCTTATTCTTCACAAATATTTTATGACAATAAGCACCCAAATTGACAGTGCAGAAAAAAAGCATGTGGACACACTTCTTCAGAGGAAAGTTCAGGGCATAAAACCAGTTAGAAATGCATTAGTGATTATATGAGGCATTTTGTTTGTATGAAGAGATGAGGGGATTTGAGCTATTTGATATTTAGAAAACGCTGTTGATTAGTATAAGATATATGGGACACTGGAATACAGAACAGAAATACCAAAGGATATACCGTGTTTTCTAATTAATAAACATGAAAAAAATTCATTCAAATTACATGGAAGTTATGTTTGATTCCTGGCACCACATATAGTCCTCTGAACTCCACCAGGAGTAATCCCTGAGTGCAGAGCCAGGAGTAAGCCCTTAGCATCACCGGGTGTGGTCCCCCTTACAAAAAATAATTTATGGGTAAGATTGTTTTGAAAAGAGTAAACCTTTATATGTCTATAAATTGTGCACTATTATGATGCATAATGGTATCATGAATAAATACATGCTAAAGCTAAAGAAATTCACTTAGGAATTAAATGTCTAACTGAATTTAATAGATTTAATAGAAAATCAACTTCATTAACAAGTAATATATCTTTACAAGTTTCTTTACAAGTTTATAACAAAACTTCAAGTATATGTGTTTATTATCTAAAAAATATTTAATATAATAATCATGAGAATTTTTAAAATTCCAATAAGATTTATTTCAAAGATATAAGTGTACTCTATATGGGCAATCAATATGCACTATCAATCATATCAAAGGATCAACTAACTTTAAATTCTATAAGAACAATTATTTTAAATGTGAACCCATAAAAGATTCATGTGCTTACTATTTAACTTATACTAAATTCTGGTGAACAATATTTTATGGTGTCACTGTCATTGTCACTGTCATCCCGTTAATCATTGATTACTTGAGCGGGTTCCAGTAGCATCTCCATTTGTCCCAGCCCTGAGATTCTAGTAAACTTTATGCTCTCTCTCCGGTGGATGTGGCACGCCAGCTGGATGTCCTTGGGCATAATGGTGACACGCTTGGTGAGGAATGCGCAGAGGTTGGTTTATGCTAATATTCTCAATTTCAACAAGTTTCACTGCAACCTCTCTATACAAACTTGAACAAAATCATTGGCAAATCTAACTTCTTCTTACAATGAATATAACTCTAAAGACTTGATCAGAATTATCAGTCAGCAGTTACCAAAAATATGTTCAAATGATTACTTAAGAGTTAACAATAATTGGGGCTGGAGCAATAGCACAGCGGGTAGGGCGTTTTCCTTGCACGCAGCTGACCAGGGTTCAATTCCCAGCATCCCATATGGTCCTCCAAGTACCGCTAGGAGTGATTCCTGAGTGCAAAGCCAGGAGTAACCCCTGAGCATTGCCAGGTGTGACCCAAAAAGAAAAAAAAAAGAGGTAACAATAATTGCTTCATGTGATTTAAAGTTGTTTGCACAGAAATAACTTCTAATTGCTTGTTTATTATTTATTAATAAATAATTAAAATAAGTATTTATTAATATTAAAAATTATTTATATTTTGTTTTCCTAATTTTTAACTAATGAGTGTTTTGTCACCAAGATAAGGAATACATAGGTAGCTTCAAAAAAAAGGATGTAAAACAACAATGATGATGAAAATACTAAAGTGATTCCTTTAATATAGATCTGAATCAACATATACTTTTCAGACCCATTGTGACAATTTATTGAGATACCATGATTTACAGAAGCACTGTAGCACTGTAGCACTGTCCTCCCGTTGTCCATCGATTTGCTCGAGCGGGCCCAGTAACGTCTCCATCATGAGACTTGTTGTTACTGTGTTTGGCATATTGAATACATCACAGGTAGCTTGCCAGGCTTTGCCATGCAGGCAATATACACTGAGTAGCTTGCCAGGCTCTCCAAGAGGGGCAGAGGAATCAAACCCAGCTCTGCTGGGCCGGCTGTGCTCAAGGCAGATGCTCTACCGCTGTGCTATCACTCCAGCCCTTTACAGTAGCATCAATATTTATTTTTTAGGTGTACTATGCTACTGGGCTGGAGCAATAGCACAGTGTTAGGGTGTTTGCCTTGCACGTGGCCGGCCCAGCTGACCTAGGTTCGATTCTTCCACCCCTCCCAGAGAGCCTGGCAAGCTACCTGTGACGTGTTCAATATGCCAAACACAGTAACAAGTCTCATGATGGAGACATTACTGGGCCCGCTCGAGCAAATCGATGAATAACAGAGGCCCGTACTACCGTGCTATTATGCCACTATATGACACCAAACACCAAAGTATCAATATCCTTCCACCTCTCATCCAACCCACTATGCTCCCCCAAAACCTTTTATCCCAACGCCCTTGCTTAGTAAATTCAGTTATTCTCATTTACTTTACAATGAATTTTATTGTTTATATATTTTGGTGGTGTATTTGATGGCTAAAAAGTATATTAGTTTTCTGTGTATATAGGTCATCTGCAAATAGTGATAATTTGACTCCTTTATTTCAGTCCCTTTATTTATCTTGCTTTTTAATTGCTGTGGTTAGGATTTCCAGTACTATGTTGATTAAAATGGTGAGAGAGTGAAGACCTTCATCTTGATCCTGACCTCAGAAAACAAATAGCTTTTCTTAGATGCTACATCTTAGAAATGTTATTTCACTTTTAATAAGCAACCTGTGTCTCTCAAGAACCAAATTATGTCCAACTTCCTTTTAAGTGTTCTTAATTAAGATGATATTAATGTATTTCTAATTCGAATAACTAGTTTATATAATTAATCACATAATTCTGCATTCCTTTATATTACCTCAATATAGACCTTTACTAAAATTTTAGTGGACTTTTAGGCTCACAGCAAAATTAAGCAGAAGATGAAATATTCACTGCCAGAATAAAAAATCTGTCACAACAAACATTAATAGAGGGGGTTCAAAGTTAACATTAGAACTCATTCTTCATGATGTATATTTTAAGACTTTTGGAAAATTTTATAACTACTTGTATAGACCATTAGAATACTATGCTCAGTCATTTTATTGTTTTAAATAATCATTCCACTCTGCATATAATATGTTCATCCTGAACTCCTGACAATAACAATTTTTACTGTCTAGGGTTCTGACTCTCAAAATCTCTATAGTTGGAATTACAATATATATTCTTTTCAGAACAACTTCTCTTATTAGCTTTATACATTTAGAAATCTTCCATATTTTTTCATGCCTTGACAATCTATTTATATTAAGCACCCCAAAAGAAATATTCTATTATATATGTATACCCCAGTATGTTTAGGTTTTGAAGGTGAAGGCAATGGGACCCCAAATGGTACTCAAGGGGCCTAAGGCGATCCCAGCAATACTCAGCGCACTGGGCCAACAGCTCAATGCTAGCCCAAGGATGTGGTACTGCTCAGTACCAATAGGACCATGCTTGCAGTGTTTGGGGGCCACCAGGGTCACGCCCATAGATTGCTGGGGAACATGAGATGCTGAACTAAACCTGGGTGGGGACCCAGTTTTCTATTTACCAACCCAAGACATATTACATGCTTCCATTTACTGGTAATTATGATTAAAGCTGCTCCACACATACATGTGAGGTTTTGTGCAGGTTTCTGGACAGGACTCCTGTCAACTCTATTGGTAAGCACTAAGAAAAGTGACTGCTAGGACAGATGGTAACAGCAAGTTGGTTTCACAAGAGAAGAATAAGAGCTTCTGCTTCTTCTATTTTTTATTTTAATCCTCCAAAATTTGTCCATGGTAAGGCTTTGGACTTAGAGCTTTTGTAGTCATTTCTAATGGATGAAATTGAGCTGATATGCTAAATAAAATAAGGAAGTTTAAAAAATTATAGAAGTTTCATTCATATATGGAGTACAACTATTACTAAGGTATCAGTCTGTGGGAAAACCAGCAGAACTCTACCCTAGGTTTGGTGAAAACTATGGTGTTTACCAGGTGGAAAGGAAGGTGGTAGAAGGTGTCTTTGGGGTAGTAGCATGGTACTAGACTGTTGGTCGCAGGTCCACTGATTCTGAAACACGTAGGTAGGTATAATGCTCTACTCTTGAAATTCTATCATTGCAAACCAATGACAAGTCACCAAATGCATACATGCATACACATATGGATGAGACTATTTCTCTGCATCCGTCCTATGACTTAGTGTTGCCAAAGTTCTGAATCTTGGCCATTTTTTATAGAAGTGAATGTCATCTCATTGGAGTTTTAATTTACATTTTCCTAATAACCTGGAATGTGAAGTATTTCTTATGTGCTCTATCACCATTACCATCGTTTTTGGTAAAGTGTGTACTAAGTCTCTGACCTATATTGTAATCAAGTTTTCTTAATGTTTGTTTTAAGAGTTCTTTGCATATTTAGCCAACAGACCTTTATCAGCTTTCTTTTGAAACTTTTACTCTTGACCTTTAATACTCCTGACTTTGTCTTTTGCAAAGTAAAAGTTTTCCAGTGTAATCAAGTTCAATTTACTCCTTCTTTCCTAGATTTTACTCTTGGGAAGTCACTGCCAACCCAAGATCATCTAGATTTTTCTCCTCTGCTGTCTTCTAAGAGTTGTATGGACTTGCATCTTATCTTACATTTGCTTTAAGTCTGGAATCTGTCTTGAGTTTTTTAATTGTTTGGGTTTTTTTTTTTTTTTGGAAAGCATAAGATTTGTGTCTATATTCATTTTCTGCATGTAGAAGTCTAGTTATTCTAATACCTTGGGTATAAAAGTATCTTTTCTCCATTGTACTACCTTTATCCACTGTGAAAAATCAGTTGACTTTGTACTTGCTTCCACTGTACATATATTGATATTTGAATAATACAGAGAATATTAGTGTGGTCCATGTGCAAGGATGATCCACAAATTCAGGAAGCAGTCCATATTTTAAATTTAAAAAAATAGTTTAATCTATATGATGCACTGTTACTAAACTCTATTCTGTTCAATTAATATTTTTGTCAATATTACACTGCTCATCTACTCTAATTTTAGTAACTTTATTGCAAGCCTGGAAGTCAGATAATGTCAGAATTCCATCATATATTCTTGTTTTTCCTTTGATAGTGATGATGACTATGATGAAAACAATGACTTCTAATTTTGATTACCTACCAATTTTGGTGCCTTCCAATTTTGACAAATTATGCCAAAGACAGTACTTTAGTCAATTGCTAAAGAATATGAGCTAGCTGTAACTGATGTTCAGTGAAAGCATAGCTCTGTGAGACACATCATGTGTAACACGATTCAAAGTAATATTTAAACAATTCTATGTTTCATGGGAGAAAAAGAAAAGTAAATCATTTGCTTTCCTTATCAGGGATGAATGAAGGTATAATGGTAAAATTTCTATCTATTTTTCACTTTTTTCCTAAACTCATGAGTGCCCAAATGTCAAGGACTATGCAATTCTTTGCTTTTATTTTTATAATTATGGACTTATCCTTAGTTCATAATACTATGCGATTTCTAAGATATAGCTTGACAACTCTATGTGTATACAAGTCACCATACTAACTACCAATGTACCAGAACCATCCTATCCCCCAAAACACTCTTCACCATATTACTCCTGTCAACCCTTTACTTCCTCTTCACTAAACACTAGTTTTCACCAAGTCTAGGAGTTACTTTTCTTTCAGGGGAAGTGGGGCACACTGGGTGGTGTTTGGGGCTTTCGCTTGGCTCTTTGCTCAGGCATCACTCCGGATGAGGCTCAGGGAACCAGGTGAGGTGCCAGGGATCTAACTCCCATCAGCAGCAAGCAAGCAAGAGCCTACCTACTGTAACTTCTCTACAGCCCCCTAGGAGTTACTTGAATTGTTTCTGTCAGTTTGTTTGCTTCTTTCCTATTTATATATGAATAAAGTAATTAGTAATTATAGTTCACATATATATGTATATATATTTTTTTCCTTAGCATGATAAACTCAAGTTCCATTCATTTTGTCCCAAAATAAATTTTGCTCACCTTTTCTTAGCAATGAGGACAGAGGCATATTTGTATTCTATTACAATTATAAATCTGTTGTTTAAAAAATCTGTTGTTTAAAAAAGGAGCTTCCTTACGCTGTTGATAGGTAGAGTCCATGTCCAAAGATTATCTTTATTTACCCTTTCCATCCTTATATAGGTATAGATATGATCAAAAAGTAAAGTAATATATTTAGGGTTGCCAAGTTTATTTTTAAATGTATGTGGTATGAAGGTACTGGCAGAGGGACAAAGCCACGCGGGTTCCGGGGCCGAGACCTCTAAGCCTACTTGGATTGGAGTCGAGCATCTTCCATCCAGAACCTCCAAATTCCAGTAGGCGGGGGTCACACCCACCACCTGGCCCCCTGGCGCCATGTAATCCCATCAGCGGCCAAGACTCAGAGACTATAAAATCCAGATCCTGGAACCGCGACATCTTATCAAAACGTTTTTTATGACATCTTATTATCTCATTCCTACTTTGGACAAACTTGCAGGCTATTGAATGTAGCCTGCCCACAGGGCAGAGTCTGGCAAACTCCCCGTGGCGTACCAAATATGCCAAATACCAGTAACAATGATGGGTCTCATTCTCCTAAAGTGCCATGAATATAATCTCAGGGCTAGGATGAAAGAGACGTTACTGGAGCCTGCTCGAGGCAATCGACGAATAACAGGATGATGAAATGAAATGTGGTATGATAATCTGATAATCATATACATCATAAACTGATTCCCACACTGATTAACATGTTCGACATCTCATATATTTGCTTTCTATATTCATGATGAGAACACTTATGATCTTATGATTTATGCTTATTTCCCCCCTATTTGTATTTTAACAATTATTTTCACCATGATCCTCCAAAGAATCACAGACTAGAAACTTGCAGGAAATCTCTCACATCCTGTATTATTGAGAGCCCTTTCCATTCAGTTAAAAGAATCCTGGAGAGGTCAAAGGAAATTGCCTTCTTTTAGCAGATCTGGGTCCACATGGCTTTTCAAAAATGCATCAGTATTTTGCATTTCTATGGTAGACAGAGAATCCCTTTGGCCCAGCCAAATCTATAGTATATTTCAACGGTGACATTTCCCTCCAAATATCACTAACTTTCATAGAAGCCAGCAGCTTCAAAATGCTGGAGGCAGCAGGCTTGGGATCAGGAGACATTTATTCCCTCCTCTGTCACTATATTTCTGCTCACTTAGTCTCGCTTCATTTTGCTCATCCACAAAATGAGAAAAATCACTCTTGCTTGTTTTTTCACAGTGATCAGAATAAAATGCATGGGGATTTATACATGGATGCCATAATTTGATATCTTACAAATAAAGACAAATATATAAACATTCAAAATTACTATGATTCTCATTCGTTTCAGGAGCTCATCAATTTAGGCAGTATAACTTTTCTTTGTTTCTTGTTTCATCTTTAACTTAAGATGAACTTAAATAGGTAACATTTCCCCACAAACAGGACTAAGCATCACAAAAACTAGTAGCACCAAGATGCTAGAGGCTGGATAGCTATCACAATGGCAGAAGAGCAAGCTCTTTGTCTCAAGAAAGAAAGCTGGGATTCTCCATTGCGATAAGAAAAACATCACCCCTGAGAGCGCCTTTCCCCAATCAAGAAATGAAAAATCACTTGTATGTGGCAAGTTAACCAAATAATAGTGGAAGAATGCCAGTTCTAGGAAAAAGACATTTTGATGGATGTGAAAGGAATGAAATGAGATGCCTGCTTTATTAAACAGCAGCTGATCTATGTTCTACCCACAAAAGGAAGTTTACGGAGTAGGACAGTCATGTCAGGGAACTGAAGCCCACATCACCCATAGTAGTTTGAAAAGGATAAAAGCACCAAGCACAAAAAGAATAAGGAGTATAAAACAAGTGACATCTGATAAAACACAAGAGACTCAGTGGAGGGCATTTTACAGCTTGAAGATAGAAAGCAACAAATTAAGGTCAAGGCAAAAGCTTATTTTTATGAATTTGAAAACACACACAAAAAAAGAGGGACTGAGAAAAATCCGTGCAATTTAGCAAGGCTGCAGATGTAAAATTGGTGGGAAATTTTATCTCAATTTGTTAGAGATTTGCTTTTTTAATATCATTTTAATAAACGGAGTTAATTAGTGGATTTCAGTGCCCTTTTCAGTGGGAAAGGAAGGAAGTTTTTGCTGCTACTTTGGCATTAGAGATTTCTAAAATATTCTGGAATAGTCAAGCTTGCAGCTTGCAGCTAAACTCTTGCTGTTAAGTTAGGGTTACAGGTGCAAGGAACCTAAAGGGTTAAAAGTATCATTGGAAATTGGGAAGAAAGGATTTAAGGGTTTGTGCTCTCTTTTTGAAGTAATCATTTTGCCTGATTACATCAGAGGTTTGAAGGAGATCAAAAGCTCCAGATGCTCTAACCTGCTTGTTGGAAAGACTTCTAATTGAATCAGACATGAGCAGAATATAATTATGTAAAAAAGTATAAAGTCTCTGATCAAGATTTGGAGCGGTTATGTTTGGACTGTTCTAATTCCTTCACTGTCTCTTTTTTACAAAGGATATTGGAAATTAGGATTTGCCTTATACCCCAAATAAAAAAATTCCTGTCTAGGAGAGGAGAAATAAAAAAAAAAAAAAACAGAAAATAATAGGGAAAAAAAGTAACAGAAAAAGTTCTGGGAATTGTCTCCATAGTTGTTTTATATGAAATTATATACTTGAAAGGGAAATGGGTACAAGCTAGCTTAGAGTTATAATAAAAAGGGATAAGGATGATTGTCACCCATTGCCTCTTTTGCAAACCACAACACCTAAGAGGAGAGAGAGACCAAAAGGGAATGCCCTGCCACAGAGGCAGGGTGGGAGGAGGGGATGGGGGTAGGAGGGATACTGGGATCTGTGGTGGTGGGAAATGGGCACTGATGGAGGGATGGGTATTTGATCATCGTATAATTGAAACCCAAGCACAAAAATTTGTAAGTCTACAACTGTACCTCATGGTGTCTCACTAATACAATTTTTTTTTAAAAAAGAGAGATAAGGATAAGGATAGCTTCATATTTTAATTTATTCCAAGTATTTGGAAGACTCTGCAAAGACCAATCAACAAAACCAAAGGAAGAGAATAGCGAGAGAAACTACTGGAAGGTATTCTCTAAAATTTAGAACCAACTATGTATTTTTGTATAATTTTTAGGATACATGTCTATATCTTTGTCCTTTTATTTTCCCAATACTCACTCTTCAGGTAACTTCCAACGCTCCAGTTTTGCAAACCATCAAATGACAGAGAATTGTGATGTTTGCTTCCAACTCGATATTGACAATCAGTGAAAAGATATTTCTTAACACCTACAGGTTTTATACCATCACTATAGCGGATGCTTATAAGCACATATTAAAAAATAGATTCTGTTTTGAAGCAAAAGGAAATGAATGGTAATGATTTCGTGAGACAAGGTGTATTTTCTTGAAGATTTAAACCAGAGATTTGTATTATAAAAATAAACCGAATACAAAAGACGCAAGAAAACATTTCTGATAAGAAACCGATTTTTTTTCTTAATAGTTTGTTGCTAGAGATCAATGCAGTAGAGTAACTGTCGCAGCCTCTCCTTGCTACACACTGCCACCTAAAGGAAAGTCTGCAATTGCCTGCTTAGAACTTGTATTCTATCTCCAGCTTCAAAGTAAACGTCCTGATTAATTTCACGACGCCCTTATTTTTCATGCAAGTATTAAAGTTAAGTATGAATATGCAAACGTACACTCAATCTTTTATCTATAATCATAGAATATATGTGCTTCCAGGTTTTCGAGATTGATTTAAGGAAACTGAAAAAGTACCTCAAAGCACATAAAATTTCAAAATTTCATAACACGGTCCATTTTCTTCCCGTTCAATTTCCTTTCAGGAAGAAGATGATGAGAACTAAGTAGTCAAGAGCATCTGAATCATAATCTTAGTTTTGCTATTTGTGATCAAACCCACATTCAAATGTCGCATTTAATGTACGTTTTTGATAATAGTGGTTGTTTGCAGTAAGAGTACTTTTACCTAAATATTTCATTCATTGGATTGCAATTAGCTACAGTTCCCCCCCCAAAAAATCACTGATATTTATATGTAAAATAGTTGTATCTTTGAATTATCCTCTTGAGAAGCACAGAAGAGAAAATTTTAAAACAAAGAGAACCTCAGTGACACATTTTTTAAAATTATATAAATTCAAATCTTTGTATCTGCTGAATGTAAATAAAATGACCAGAATATCATGGCTATTAGGAAGACACTGATGTAAATTAAAAGAAACAATTTGATTCTTTCAATTTAATAACATGAACATTATGACATTTTCCATTTGGAAAGAATTATCAAATTACTTGCCTTAAAAAAAAAAAAGGATCAAATCAAACCAGAAGAGCAGCTTCCATGGCAACCGACGTGATAGATCATAGATGGTCTACATCCTCATTTTGAATTTTGAGTGCTACAATTCAGAGATTTATAGCACGCCCTAGATGAACTTAAGTTAATTTGATCATAGTTGTTGATGAAAGCGACAATAAGATTATTAGTGATAAGAATAACAAATTTCCAAAGATGAATTGATTTTTTGGTTAAATGTTTTTTCTCATTATGGACATAAATTAATCAAAAAGTCTTATGCTAAAAGAATTGCTTTTTTAAAGTTTTTAAAATAGATTTTAATTTTTTTAATTCAGCTGCTATTGTATGCTAAAAACTGCATATGACACCTTTCTGTTCCTCAGTTTGCACCCCTAGATATGCTTCCTATTTATAGTAATTATATGGTGGTGAATCATTTTACAGTACAAATAGCAACACTTGTCTTTTGTTCCATATATGTGACAAATAATCTATATTTAATTTTCTTAATGTAATACCATCATAATAGACAAATAACAAAATTAGGAGATACGTTCAGAAATTATTCTTTCAGATGGGTCTCATTTTCCTAACCCTGAAAGAGCCTTTAATATGGCACTTTTTAAAAAATCTCAGGGCTAGGACGTAGGAGCCATTACTGGGG
The DNA here is from genome assembly GCF_029834395.1 of Sorex fumeus. NCBI lineage: Eukaryota > Metazoa > Chordata > Mammalia > Eulipotyphla > Soricidae > Sorex > Sorex fumeus. The sequence goes on from NW_026606059.1 coordinate 18,305,844, forward strand.
CCTGCTCAAGGCAATCGACAAACAACAGAATGGTCGTGATCGTGATCATGATCAGAATTCAAAGGTATAGCATTGCAAGAGAAATTTTATAATCCAATTTTTCTTCTGCGCATTACCAGCATTTGTGAATTAATTAGGTTCATCATGAAGCAATAAAAATTCTACAATTCAAATTCTAAGATTACAGAGCAAAAATATAATGGGTTTTATTATATACTCCAATTTGGCATCAGAGAGACGAGAAAAATATATCATTTTATTTCAATAAGACATCGGCACACATATTTTTATTAGCTCTATTACAAAAATAATCTCACTAATTTTTCCAACACCTCTGACAGAGAGGATAACCAAATCAGAACTAGTAGGTAAGAGAAAAGAGAATAATGGCTGAAGTTTAGAACTATTTTGAACCAGTAATTATTGTAAGCTCCTTGATGGCAAGTATAAATTTTACCCTCTCATCTTCTGTCCCCTAGCATTGCTTTACACAATTAAAATTTTAAAAAATAAATTCATGGTGTATACCCTCTATCTTCACATAGTGTTTTGCATAATTGCATTATATGATAAACCAATATTACATAATTAAATATAAATTCATGAAAGGAAATTAGAGATTGTAAACATAATTTTATAAGTTTATCTGAGATGACAGTTCTCTATAATGCAGAAGTTTATAACATCAGTAATATATAATGAAGCGAGTCAGAGTGTTTTTAAGTAACAATTTATGTAGAATTAGACAGAGAACCTATAAAATCTCACAGCATAAACCCACTATGGCTAATCAACTTCTGACAACACAAAAATTTCTCTTCATTGGAATTCTGGGGCTTGGAGATGAAAAAGGGTGAGCAATCCTAATTTATGTAACACATTACAAAAAAATAATTATTTTTTCAAAGAGGAAAAACAGCTTATCCAATGAACAGGTTAATGGTCTGAATATCTGTAAGAATACTAAAATATATATGAATAGATAGTAAGCAATTATCTCTTGAAACCAACCTGAGTCACCAAGAAAATGTCATATTATAATACCCTAGTCTACTAAGAATTGAAGACAAATAATTTGTAATATCACTATTTAAAATAGTATATCCTAAATTAACATATCATTCAACTACATTTACCCTGAAATATCCATAAGGAAAAAAATCTATATGGTTAATACTATAATTAAGTGAAATGAGCAGTACAAGTAAAATATGTTGACTGATATGTTGAGAAAACCATCGCAATGAAGTCCTGATATGTTTTTGTCTAAATTGAGAGAAGTGCAAAAGTTTAAAAAGAAACTACTAAAGAATAAGTTTAATAACTAGATCAAGAAACATCAAGAAAAGCTAATTTTATAGTAGAACTAAATTTCTTACAAAAAAATTAACTAGAAAGAAATAAAGTCCTAGATTTAGATTAAATAGGATTGAGAAACAATGATTATTTCATTTGATCAACCAAAAAAAAAAATGCGAGAGTATTTAACTGACTCTACACTCAGAGTTAGCTCATAGAGTGATATACTAAAGGAAAAAAACTATACCCAGTATTGTTTTAAAATGTGGATTTCCAAGTAATCATAGTCACTAAAATATAATAATCATCTGCATTCTGCATGAACCAGATCATTGGGGGGGGGTGTCCTCGGGTTTTAATTGTTACCACCATTTTTAAATGTAAAACTGAAAATTTAAAGAAATTTTCAAGGTTACTTATGACTTACTCTGCTATAAAACCTCTGGATATATAAGCTTTTCCATAATCTTTCCCAACAGAATGCTAGAACTGGAAACAGAAAGATAAAACGATCCTGTCCACAGTGAACAAGTCACCTAACAAGAGTAAAAAAGCAAGTTGCCACAGAGGCAGGGTGGGATGAGCGATGGGCTACTGGGATCATTGTTGGTGGAGAATGGGCACTGGTGGAGGGATGGATACTCAATCATTGTATAACTGAAACCCAAGCACAAAAATTTCTAAGTCTACAATTGTACCTCATGGTGTTTCACTAATAAAAATTTTTTAAAAAAAGCAAGTTGCAACAGCATCCATCTGCAAACCATGTACCATATATTTTATTTGAGATCTTTGGAATTTTGTGCCAAGGGGAAGAACTTAGTGGGAAAACGAGACATAACTTTAAACAACTGAATAGATAATTTTAGGTGTGTGTCTAGACATATTGTGATATAACAAAGCTCAAGGGAGAATATAAATTTAAGCTAAGAATTCTCCAGAAGTGAAAAATTCACAGTAAAATAATGGATTTAATCATAAAGTATGAGACTCCTATCTTTAAAAATGTCTGATTAAAGATCAGATGAAATCTAGAAGAAATATAAAAGGTTTTTATCTTCAGGTTTAAGTTTTTAGTGGAAGGGATGATAACATATTTAGATGAATAAAGAACAGAGAAGTGAGGTAAAAATATGTTTATTTTATATATAAAATCCACTATTCTCTCTTTCCTCACACAAGATTTTAATTTTTAATCCCATGTTAAAAACAAGTTATGCTTCAAGAATTATAACATAGGCAAACCTGTTCATGAAAGTGAAAGACATGTCACGTCTAAAAAATTGTTTCTACTGTTCTGTACCTAGTGAAGAAACTTTTAGGAAAAATACAGTTAATAAACTCACCAGCAGGAGTGTAAAACCCAAATTTAACTTACAACTTGGGTTCAGGACTATTTGAGTTCATACGTACATTTTTAAAAAATTGAAAGAAATTATGCTTTCTAGGAAATCTATTCTTTTTGTAAAACTTTTCAAAAGATTTTCTTTTGCACAAAGTATACTCTTTTCATCTTACTCTATGATTCTTAATACTGCCTGAGTTGTAAGAAGGTGACTGATATTTTCTTTTGAAGTTAGTTCAAACACCCTCTCAGGGGATCAATAACACAAATTCTAAGAAATTTAGGGTCCACCACCTGCCATGTACTGCTAGGTTTGCTAAAAGACTTCTAATCTTCAAAACACATGAATTATTTTTCTGTTATCAAACACATAGCTTTGAACTAAGGTTCTTAAAAAAAGTCCATTTACATCTGGTGCTACAAAACACTGTTACAGAATTAGAAGATAAATATTCTATACCATCCAAAATAAACCTAAAGGCTTATTAATGTACTAATTTTTAAACAGTCAAGTGGTATATATGCTTACAAATTGATTTTTAGCAAATTCTTCCGTTATCCACAAAACCAGTCAATATCATGCTTTTCATGATAATTTTTTTTAAATTGAATCATCATGAGAATCACAGTTACAAGGCTGTTCATGATTTGGTTTCAGTCATACAATGTCTCAACATCCATCCCTTCACCGGTGTAAATTTCTTACCACCAATATCCTTAGTTTTCCTCCCACCATCCTCCCCACATTTCCTCCAACCCACCCTCAGCGCCAGCCTGCCTATATGGCAGGCAGTTTTCTTATTTCTCTCTCTCTCTCTCTCTCTCTCTCTCTCTCTCTCTCTCTCTCTCTCTCTCTCTCTTTCCCTCTAGGCATCATGGTTTGCAATATAGGTACTAAGAGATTATCATGCATATCCTTTACCTACTTTCAGCACTCAGTTCTTGTCCAGAGTGATCATTTCCAATTATCATCGTCTTACCTCTTCTATTTTTATAAGACTCCCCTGTGTTTATAGTATTTATTAACTGCAGAGAACCAGGAGAACTCTGTTTAAGGTACATTTACCAAATAGCTTTTTATTTTCACATTTTGGGGCCACACCCAGCAATGCTCAGTGCTTACCTCTGGTTCTGTGCTCAGGGATCACTCCTGGCAATGTTCAGGAGTACAGGGGTTGGAAATAGTCACGTTCAAGGCAAGTGCTTTATCCCCTAGCATAAAGTGAAGTGAAATTTTACATAGCTGCTTCTTAAACCAGAAAGATTTTATTTCAGTAATCCAGATTCATGCTAAATAATAGTATCATAAGCACCGACCATTTGTATATAACACTTCATTGTAACAAACCGCTACATGGAAACGACCCACTACTGTTCCTAATTGGTTTTCAGTCATACAATGTTCCAACACCCATCCTTCCACCAGTGTACATTTATGAGCACCAATGTCTCCAGTGTCCCTCCCGCCACCCCACCCCACAGTCTGCCTCTATGGCAGGCACTTTCCTTCTTTCTCTTTCTCTCCTTTTGGGCATTATGTTTTACAGTGCAGATCACTTGATCACTTGACTTCCTGTTAATCGTCGATTTGCTCGAGCAGGCGCCAGTACCGTCTCCATTTGTCCCTGTCGCGTGCTAGTGTAGCCCAATGGTGTCTGTTTGTTCTATTCGTTGTGGGAGCCTAGTTCGGCCTTGAGATTTTATCCACCTCTCCTTTCTCATCCTTCTCAATGCTGCCATATTGGTGACGCCTTCAGGGTCAGGGGAATGAGACCCATGTAATTACTGGTTTTGGCATATCAAATACACAACAAACAGCTTGCGAGGCTCTGCCGTGTGGGTGGAACTCTCGGTAGCTTGCCAGGCTCTCCGAGAGGGATAGAGGCTTTTGGGGAGACCTCTAATCGCCCTTGTAGGTGTTACCATGGTTCAAACTATATTTGAACCCTATCAAATATGGTACGGCAATTCTGGAAGATGGGTATTTGGTGTCTTATAATGTATCATGCGTCCTAGAGCATGGCGGCGGCTGGGTAGTGGAGATAGTGAGATACTGAGAGATACTGATGCAGATACTGAAAGGTTATCATGTTTGTTTCTTTACCTACTTTCAGCACGCAGTCCTCCTCCAGAGTGATCATTCCAACTATCTTTGTCATAGTGGACCCTTCTCTATCCCAGCTGCCTTCTCCTCCAACACTTGAGGCAAGCTTCCAATCATGGACCAATTCTCCTGACCCTTATTTTTACTGTCCTTGGGGTATTAGTCTCATATTATGATTTTTTTTGTTTGATGGGGGAAGTATAAATTGGCAGATTGGAAAATCTATTAATAATAATAGAGAAATTAATAGTTTTTTTATCCCATGTATACATGGCATACAATTTCAAAAATTATTTGAAGTTGATGTGACTTACTCAATATGGTTTACATTGCCCCCCATATCTTTTCCTTTAAGGTGTTCAAAACCGACATTTTTTTTTTTTGCATTATCCACATTAGAACTGGTACAGTGGTCCCAAAGAAAAGTGGAGGATTGGGGCTGGAGTGATAGCACAGCGGGTAGGGCGTTTGCCTTGCATGCAGCAGATGCAGGTTTGATTCACAGCATTCCATATGGTCCCCTGAGCACCGCCAGGAGTAACTCCTCAGTGCAGGGACAGGAGCAACCCCTGTGCATTGCCAGATGTGACCCAAAAAGAAAAAAAAAGAAGAAAAGAAAAGTCAGGGATTTTAAGTACACAGGAGCTGAGATGTAAGTCAACAAAGGTGAGTTTGCAGGAAGAGTAGAGAGGCAACTTGGGATAAAGCATTGACTAATAAGTGAAAGCACCTTGTAGTGATAGTTCAATCAATATTCTACTTCAAAAAGCAGACCCTGGGGGCTGGAACGATAGCACAAGCGGGTAGGGCGTTTGCCTTGCATGCGGCCAACATGGCCGACACAGGTTCGATTCCCAGCATCCCATATGGTCCCCTGAGCACCGCCAGGAGTAATTCCTGAGCCAGGAGTAACCCCTGAGCATCACCAGGTGTGACCCAAAAAGCAAAAAAATAAATTAATTAATTAAAAAAAGCAGACCCTGACCCATATTTTAATAACCTTTATTAAAATATCTTGAGATAACTTGTCACACATCAAAACATATATATATATACAAAATACACTATCTCCTTGATAATACTAGAATAGCACATTGCTTAATTTAAAAAATCATATATAGTCAGATTATATTTCATATCTTTTTATATTAACACAAGCTAATTCTCAGTGATCATTTTCCTTCATTTAGTAAGTGTTCAAGCAGTGTTTTACAAGTAACCAAATCAATAAACCAGATTTTTTTCAAATTTACACTCTATCATGGACTGAAATTTTCATTTCAAAAAATTTAAATAAGGAAGTGAGAAATATGAAGTGGACCATGGACAGTCTCTTTAACAAGTGGTGCTGGGAAAACTGGACAGCTACATGTAAACAATGAACTCTGATCTCTATCTAACACCATTCACAAAAGTCAGATCAAAATGAATTAAAGACCTCAATTTCAGAACTGAATCCATAAGGTACATTGAGGAAAACATAGGCAAAACCCTCCATGACATTGAAACTAAAGGTATCTTCAAAGACGAAACACCACTGATCAAGAAAGTGTAAGCAAAGATAAGTAAATGGGACTATATTAAACTAAGAACTTTTGGCTACACCTCAAAAGATACAGTGACCAGGATACAAAAACAGCCCATGGAATGTGAAAAACTATTCACCCAACACCCATCTAACAAGGGGTTAAAATCAAAGATATATAGGACACTGGTAGAACTTTACAAGAAAAATACATCCAACTCCATCAAAAAAAATGGAAAGAAACCTTCTCAAAGAAGAAATTCAAATGGCCAAAAGGCACATGAAAAAATGCTCTACATCACTAAACATCAGGGAGATGCAAATCGAAACAATAATAAGATATCATCTTACACTACAGAGACTGGCACACATCAAAAAGAACAAGAACAACCAGTGCTGGTGTGGATGTGGGGAGAAAGGGACTCTCATTCATTGCTGGTAGGAATGTCAACTGATTAAGCCTTTTTAGAAAACAATATGAACATCCCTCAAAAAACTAGAAATTGAGCTCCCACTTGACCCAGCAATATCACTTCTGGGAATATACATTGGGGGTCCAAAAACACAGAGCAGGAACACCATCTGCACTTCTGTGTTCAGTGCAGCACTACTCACAGTAGCCAGAATCTGAGTGTCCAAGAACAAATGAATGGATAAAAAAAAAAAAACTATGGTAAATCCACACAAGGGAATACTACACAGCTGTTAGGAAAAATGAAGTCAGTTAAGTTCTCCTATAAATGGATGAGCATGGAGAGTATCATGCTGAGTGAAATGAGTCAGAGGGGAAGGACAGATATAGAATGACTGCATTCATTTGTGGGATATATAAAAAAAAAAAAGTAGTGTGAGTTTAATATTCAAGGCCCGAGAAAACAGGGGCCAGGAGGATGGGTCAGTGGTTGGAAATGACTACAGTGTATGGGGGGTGGAGGGTACTTAAGAGAGAGAAGGGTCCAGTATGGCAACAATAGTTGGAAATGATCACTCTGGACAAGAACTGAGTGTTGAAAATAGGAATAGGGATATACATGATAACCTTTCCACATCTGTATTGCAAACCATAATGCTAAAATAATAATGCTAAAGGGTACTTAAGAGAGAGAGAAGAAAAGAGAGTGAGAGAGAGAGAGAGAAGAGGTGCCTGCCATGGAGGCAGGTTGGGGTTGGGGGGATAAGGGGGGAAGGGAAACTGGGGACATTGATGCTAGGAAATTACACTGGCGGTGGAATGGGCGGTGAGTGGGAACACTGTATGACTAAAACCCACAATCATGAACAGTTTTGTAATGTCCATCTTATGATGGTCTAATTAAAAAAAATTTTAATTTAAAAGAATTACAAATAAATAACAAAAAATTAAAGTCACACACCTAATTTTTAAAGAATTTTAGATTATATGTAGTCAACCATATAAATAATCCTTTAAATGCCTACAGAAGTTCCTGTGTATTTTATTTCTATTTTTGTCAGATTATTTGTAGCAGTATCAGTCATTAGACAAGCACTTGTTTGAGGTCCATGCCTGCCATTAAGTTTTCACAAACAGTTGCTGCAATATTCCTTCCCTGTAGAATATTGTTTATAGTTTACAGACTTCACTTCCTATAAAATTTTAGAATAGGGATTACTATTGCCCATCTCAATTTCTCTTAGCCTTCTCCTACTCCACAATTATTCAATAACCACTGAAAATGAATTAGCAATCCCGAAGGCAAACCCTCTGTGTGGTATAATTGGATCAAAGCTAATTAGAATAGCTAAAGGCTCTTTCTCAATTTGGGCCCTAATTTGGGAAAATATTGCCTTCTTATCATTTTTTTTCTAAGGTTTGAAATTTATACATGGTTACCTTTATTTGCTAATAGCAGGTTGGATCCCAAGGAACGCTGCATTTCTCATCACGTTCCAGTGGGTAGGCATTGTTAAATTGAAACTATTCAGTCCTAAAATAATAAGATGCCCTTAAGCATTCAATGTCTCTTTCCAGGGACAAGTAACATATATATATATATATATATATATATATATACAAACAACCCCCACCCAAAAAAATCAACAGATTAAAGTATATTTGTTCTACCAGATGCATCAACATGTGTACATCCTGCCTTATGTTGTACTCTAATCAGCACACACTGCACTGAAAGGGAAGCTTGAGCATGAAATCACCTTTGATTACACTGTATACCTGAGATTTCAGACTCCAGATTTTGTTTTTGTTTGGGAGCCATACCAGCCGTGCTCAGGGTTGACTCCCAGCTCTGCAATCAGTGATCGCTCCTGGCAGGCTTGTAAGGAACATATGGGATACTGGCAATTGAGCCTGGGACAGCTTCAAGGTGGGCAAGCGCTTTGCCCGCTATACTATCACTCTGCTCCCCAGGCTTAATTTTTATCATTATATACCTTACTCTATTCTCTTTAATGCAGTCTGTTTTTTAAAAAGAGTGAAATAGAAAAAAAAATGAATATCAAATATTTATAAATAGAATCGATCACAGTCCTCCTGTTGTTCATCAATTTGCTTAAGCGGGCCCAGTAACATCTCCATCATGAGACTTGTTGTTACTGTGTTTGGCATATCGAATATGTCACGGGTAGCTTGCCAGGCTCTGCCGTGTGGGCGAGATACTCTCGGTAGCTTGCCAGGCTCTCCGAGAGGGGTGGAAGAATCGAACTTGGGTCGACCATGTTGGCCGCTTGTAAGGCAAATGCCCTACCGCTGTGCTGTCGCTCCAGCCCTTGTAGTAAATTGGAAAAAAAAAGTGTAAATCAAGGGTGAAGTTTCTGTATACGAGGGGAGCTTGATTTAGTCTAAGCTAGGCTGTGAGATCAAGGAAGGTGCATCGAACAACGTGAATCTTAAATTGAGACCCTGAGCATGATATAAACTTACATGGCAGAAAAAAAATAATAAGAGAGGGGCTGGGAAGATAGTACAGTGGGTACGGCACATTTCTTGCATGATCCAGGTTCAATTCCTGGCATTCCATATGGTTCGCTGAGCCACCACTAGGAGTAATACCTTAGTGCAGAACCAGGGGTAATACCTAAGCATTGCCAAGTGTGGCCCTAAAACAAAACAACAACAACAACAAAAATCAAAAAGAAAAAGAAGAAAATTGCATTCTACAAATTGAGCTTACCTGGTCTGGAAATGAGATGATTATAATGTGTGTAAGTTGTCTTTTAGAGGTGAGCGAGGTCATTTCTTCTCATATCCAGGTGACATCTCCCTTGCCATGATTTCTATTCCCCTTACTCCTGGGTTTGGTGTTATACTCCTCCTTATTGCTATGTTTCCTTAAAAAAAAATTCACCAGTGTTCTACAATGTCTGCATTTTTAGGCCTCATACTTGCATTCCACTCAACCCCTCAACTTGAAAATCTTCATAATCATTGCATAATAGCCCATAACTGACTGAACGATAATGGTAAAGGTAAAGGCCCTCCCGTTGATCATCGATTTGCTCGAGCGGGCCCAGTAATGTCTCCATTGGAGACTTTGTTGTTACTGTGTCTGGCATATCGAATACTCTCGGTAGCTTGCCGGGCTCTCCGAGAGGGGCGGAGGAATCGAACTCGGGTCGGCCATGTTGGCCACTTGTAAGGCGAATGCCCTACCGCTGTGCTATTGCTCCAGCCTGAATGAATAATGAATAGAGAACAGAGGAATAATTGAAAGAAATACTTCGCATAGATCCAGAGCGTCAGTATAGTGTATTTAAAGCCAAAACAAAGGCAAAGGTCTTGCTGCAGCTCTTCTACATTCTATCATTTTCTACATTATGTTCACATTGTTTCTTTATCAAGGATAGAGGAAATATTTTAAGTATTATACAAATTCAATGCAAATCCCATAAAAATTCCTGTGAGTGAAGGGCTGGTAAGAGGAAAACTAAAGAACATTGGTGGTGGGAAATGTCGTATTGGTGGAGGGATGGGTGCTGGAACATTATATGACTAAAACACAACCATGAACAGCTTTGTAAGTGTGTATCTCATGGAGATTCAATTAAAAGTGTATTTAATATTAATCATGATCACGATCATCCTGTTGTTCGTCAATTGCCTCGAGCAGGCACAAGTATCGTCTCCTTCGTCCTAGCCCTGAGATTTTAAAAAGTGCCATATTCAAGGCTCTTTCAGGGTTAGGAGAATGAGACCCATCATTGTTACTGGTATTTAGCATATTGGGTACGCCACGGGGAGTTTGCCAGACTCTGCCGTGTGGGCAGGTTACATTCGGTAGCCTGCCAGGTTCTCTAAAGTAAGAACGAGATAATAAGATGTTGTGCAGCCACAAATGTGGCCACGCCCTTTGGGAACTGGATTTTATAGTCTCTGGGTCTTGGCCGTTGATGGGATTACCTGGTGCCGGGGGCAGTTGGTGGGTGTGATCCCTGCCTACTGGAAGATGGAGGATCTGGGTGGAGGATGCTCAACCCCGATCCAAGCTGGCTTGGAGATCTCAGCCCTGGAACCTGCATGCCTATGTTCCTCTGCCAGTTCCTTCATACGTGTGGAGAGTGGTCTCAGCATGGTTGTGGCTGGTTATGAAGGTCTTCGGTTGCGGGGGCTCTGCTTGGGGCAGGGAGGGAAACTCAACCCGCCCCCCCTCCAAGGGGCCCCAGTGAGGACAGCCAGGCACGGGGGAAGGAGACTGTGCTGTTCCCTTCCAGGAGTTGGGTTTTATAGTCTCTGGGTCTTGGCCGTTGATGGGATTACCTGGCGCCGGGGGGCAGTTGGTGGGTGTGACCCCTGCCTACTGGAAGATGGTGGATCTGGGTGGAGGACGCTCAGCTCCAATCTGAGCAGGCTTAGAGATCTCAGCCCCAGGACCTGCATGCCTGTGTTCATGTAACGGCTCCTTCATGTGTGTAGAGAGTGGTCTCAGCCACAATCATTTAATATTAAATCCTAGATTAAAAACTCATACTTGCAGAAAAATGCGCTTGGTACTTTTTAAGCCCATTGTACTTTTTATTAATTTATTTAATTTGCATTTTGGGGTCACACCTGGCAATACTCACGGGTTACTCCTGGGTATTCGTCCCTCAAGAATTCGTCCTCTGGTGCTCAGGGGACCATGTGGGATCAGGGATCAAACCCAGATCAGCCGGGTCAGCCACATGCAAGGCAAACACTGTACTATCGCTTCAGCCCCTCCATGGTACCTTTTAAGGGCATGAATCATATGCTGTTACAATTTATACGGACTGATATAACTCCCCCAATAGCCAAAGTATCCTGGTCTTCTTTTTTAACACTGAACTCTTTTTATCTTATTTTATTTATTTTTTTTTTCTTTTTGAGTTACACCCGGCAGTGCTCGGGGTATGCTGGGAATTGAAGCTAATCTCCAAGATAATAAGGTACTCAAAAACTTCACAACAAAAATACAATCAGAGAGTTAGCACAGAGGTTAAGAATTTTTGCTTGAATATAGCCATGCAATCCAAATGGCCTTCCCACTGTACTATCACTCCAGTCCCAATCCTGGTCTTTTTTTAAAATACTGACATGATGGACTCTTTTTTTCAACTTTAAGTTAAATTATAAAGCTATATTAATCAAGAATGTATTATTATACTGGAATAAAAGCAGATTCCAGGCCAATGGAATAGAATTGACAGCACAGGCACAGACTTGCATGTATGCCAAAAACTGATCTTTATTTTTTTTAAATTTATTTTTTAATAGTGAGGCACCATGAGGTACAGTTGTAGACTTACACATTTTTGTGCTTGGGTTTCAATTATACAATGATCAAACACCCATCCCTCCACCAGTGCGCATTTCCCACCACCACGGATCCCAGCATCCCCTCCCTCCCCAGCCCCCATCCCACCCTGCCACTGTGGCAGGGCACTTCCCTCTCTCTCCTTTTGAGTGCCATGGTCTGCAAAAGAGGCATTGAGTGGCAATCATGCTTGGTCGACAGTCTATCCTCAGCATGCTCTCCCATCGTGGGCGGATCCTCCCAACACCCTTTATTTGGTGTTCCCTTCTCTTTCTGAGCTCCCCCTTCCCCTAACATGTGTGGTTGTCCTCCGGGTCATTGAGTAAAATTCCTGGTACTAATCTCTGCCATACTTGGGTGTTAGTTTCCTATTTTGTTACTTTATGTTCCCCAGATGAATGCAATCTTTCTATGTCTATCCCTTTCTTTCTGAGTCATTTCGCTTAACATGATACTTTCCATGTAGTATCACTTGTATGTAAACTTCATGACTTTGTCTTTTCTAACAGCTACATAGTACTCCATTGTGTAAATGTGCCAGAGTTTCTTCAACCAGTCATCTGTTCTCGGGCACTCAGGTTTTTTCCAGATTCTGGCTATTGTAAAGAGTGCTGCAATAAACAGACAATTGCAGATGTCACTTCGGCTATACTTTTTTGCCTCTCTGGGATATATTCCCAGGAGTGGTATTGCTGGGTCAAATGGGAGCTCAATTTCTAGTTTTTTGAGAATCATCCATACTGTTTTCCAGAAGGGCTGAACTAGTCGGCATTCCCACCAACAGTGAAGGAGTGTCCCTTTCTCACCACATCCGCGCCAGCACCGGTTGCTTTTGTTCTTGTGGATATGGGCCAGTCTCTGTGGTGTGAGGTGATACCTCATTGTGGTTTTGATCTGCATCTCCCTGATGATTAATTATGTGGAACATTTTCTCATGTGTCTTTTAGCCATTCGGAGAAAACTGATCTTTAACACAGGATCTAGTCCTATAAGATATACCAAGGAAAACCTCTTCAACAAACGATGTTGGAAAAACTGGTTGGTCACATACAAAGAAACTAATCTGACTCTGTTTCTCACACCATACACAAAAATTAATTCAAAATGAATTATAGTCCTTGATATTAGACCCAAAGTCTTAGAATAAATTGAGAAAAACAGCAGAATTCTGCATTTTGACTGCCTTCTTCATCTTTAATGATTCAATGCTATCAACCATGAACAGAAGTAAAGATCATCAAATGAGGAAGCTCCTTTACTTTGAAAGAAACAATGATTAGAAAATATACTCTACTGTGTCTTTTGATCAAAAAATATTTGATCACCACCCACACATGGACAAAAAGCTAATCTCCAAGATAATAAGGTACTCAAAAACTTCACAACAAAAATACAATCAGAGAGTTAGCACCGAGGTTAAGAATTTTTGCTTGAATATAGTCAACCATGGTTCTAAACTGGAACTAAATATGATCCACAGAGCGCAGAGCCAGGAGTAAGCCCTGAACAACACGAGTTGTGAACCAAAAACAAAAAACAAATCAAAGCAAGATGACTCCAACCAAAAATGGGAAAGCAAGCTGGGCACTTCTTCAAAGAAGACAAACACATCCAATAGGCATATGAAATTGTGTACATCACCACTGATAATTAAGAAAATTCAAATTTAAATGACAATGAACTATAAGCTCATTATAGAATAGCCTATATCAAAAAGCCCAGAAACTTAAGAACTAAGTTCTGAAAGTAGGAAAATGATATACTTTATAACCTTTCAGTACCTGTATTGTAAAACACAATGCCCAGAAGGAAAAATAGACAATAAGAGAAGATGAAAAGGAAGAGGACGAAGAATTGGAAGGATAAGGAGGAGGAGTAGGAAGTGGTCAAGGAAGAAGAAATAAGGAGGAAAAAGAAGAAAAAAGAAAGAAGAAAGAAGAAGACGGAGAAGGAGGAGGAAGAGAAGAAGAAGAAGAAGAAGAAGAAGAAGAAGAAGAAGAAGAAGAAGAAGAAGAAGAAGAAGAAGAAGAAGAAGAAGAAGAGGAGGAGGAGGAGGAGGAGGAGGAGGAGGAGGAGGAGGAAGAAGAGGAAGAGGAAGAGGAGCGGGGAGGAGAAGGAGAAAGAGGAGTGGGGAGGTAGGGGAGGAGGAGGAGAAAAGGGAAGAAGAGGTGGAGGAAGAGGAAGAGGAGGAGGAGGAGGGGGAGGAAGGGTTGGAGGGTTGGTGGTGAGGGGAAAACAGGGGACATTGATGGCATTGGTGGTGGGAAACACACTGATGAAGAAACAGGTGTTGAAAAATTGTGTGACTGAAACCCAGTCAAAAACAAATTTGTAACTGTGCATCTCACATTGATTCAATTTTTTTTAAAGTCCAGAAACTAGTGTTGGTAGGAAGCAGTTATGAATAACCCTTCTTACACTTATGATGGGAATAAAATGTGTTAACCTTGTTTGGAAGATTATAAGTATATCTCTCAAAAAATTAAAAATAAAACTGACATATCAGTGTTATTTTATTTTTTGGCATCTATTCCAAGAACAGAAAAAAAACATTAATGCAAAAACACATATGGACACCTGTGTTTACTACAGCTCTATTTTTAACAGCCTATATATAGAAACAACTCAAGTGACCAAAAAAACAGATGGTGGCTAAAGAAACTATTGTATCTATAGGAAACTTCTCCACTTAAGATAGGATGAATAATCTATACTGCTAACCATCAGGCAGATGCAAATCAAGCAACAATAAGACATCATCTTATAACACAGAGACTGACACACATCTGAAAGAACAAGAACAATGAGTGCTGGCATGGATGCATGGAGAAAGGGGCTCTCATTCATTGTTCGTTGGTGGGAATGCCGACTAGTCCAGTCTTTTTTGGAAAACAATGTGGGCATTCCTCAGAAAACTAGAAATTGGGTTTCATATGACCCAGCAATACCACTTCTGGGAATATAGCCCAGGGGTGCAAAAACTAAATCATTAGAAATGACATCTGTATTTGTATGTGCATTGCAGCACTGTTGACAATAGCCAGAATCTAGAAACAACCTGAGTGCCTAAGAACAGATGACTGGTTAAAGAAACTTTGGGATATCTACACAGTGGAGTACTATACAACTTTTAGAAAAAAATGAAATCATGCCATTTACTTCTAAGTGGATGGACATGGTGAGTATCATGCTAAGTGAAATGAATCAGAAAGAAAGGGATAGACATAGAATGACTGTACTTATTTGTGGAATATAAATTAACACAGTATGAAACTAACACAGACAGTAGAGATAAGAGCCAGAAGGATTGGTCCATGGTTGGAAGCCTGCCTCAAGTCCTGGGGGGAAAGGCAGCTGGTATAGAGAAGGGATCAATGATGATTGGAGGGATCCCTCAGGATGGGGGATGTGTGCTGAAAGTAGACAAAGGACCAAACATGATGGCCTCTCAGGATCTGTATTGTAAACCATAATGCCCAAAAGTAGAGGACAGTAAAAATGAAAGTGCCTGCTATAGAAGCAGGAGGTAGGGGTGGAGTGGAGGTGTTGGGAGGGATACTGGGAACATTGGTGGTAGGAAATGTACACTGAGGGATGGGTGTTCAATCATTGAATGACTGAAACTCTAACATGAAAGCTTGTAAATGTATCTCATGGTGATTCAATAAAAAAGAAAAGAAATTATGCAACCTTACATTTGTCACTGACTCAGAACAAGAGAGTGTCGTGTTAAGCAAAATCATTAAGAAAGACAGACAAAAACAAAATGATTTCACTTCTATGTGGAATAAGAGAAAGAAAGCAAGGGAATGAACGAGAGCCAATGAAAACAAATCCATAGACACTGATAACAGAATTGAGTTTGCCAAACAGGAGGGGAACAAAGGGGTAAAGACAAAGGCGACATGATCTAGGGACGGTGGTTAAGGGATATTGGCGTTTAGATGCTGTAGATATTCAGCAACATTGAATTGCTACAGCATCATTTTTAATCCTATTGCAAATTATGTTACCTCAAAAACAAAGTTAGCTATACCTATGTGAAAAATAGGAGAGTACAGAAAACAAATGGACACTGTACTGTAAGTGTACCGTTTGTGCTTTAATACACTATACTGTAAGTGCTTTAGCATTTTTATTTTTCTAAAATATTCTCTATTATTTATCAAAGTATCTTTATTTTTCTTCATTTTGGAAGCCTAGTTCTGCCTTGAGATTTTATCAGCCTCTCTTTGCTTGTCCTTCCCAAAACTGCCATACTGGGGGCTCTTTCAGGGTCAGGGGAATGAGACCCACTATTGTTAGTGTTTTTGACATGTTGAATACGCCATGGGGAGCTTGCCAGGCTCTGCCATATGGGCAGGATACTCTCGGTAGCTTGACGGGCTCTCTGAGAGAGACAAAGGCTTTTAGGGTGGCCTCTAATCCCCCTAGTTGCTCCCAGTCTACCGAATGCAAGCTTTTAGTCGACTGGCATGTTGTAACGATCTGCACGCTGACAAACATGCTCCTGCCTGTGTCTCTGGGCAGCACCTGTTGGTGCTGTTGCTGTTCTTTATTTTTATTAAACATTAAGTATTTGTGTATCAACAACTTTAATATTCCACTCATCTTTGATTCAAGAGCTAACTTTGCTTTAAATGAGTTCCAAATTCGATGGTTACAAAATATATCTCAACTGCTCCTTTTTAATAGCCTCTCTGGATCTTTCCAACAAACTATATATATATACATATATATACATATATACATATATATTGCTCTCCTTACTATTCACAAAAGATAATGAAAATGTTTCCCATTTTTCAAAAGTAAGTTATTCCACTTAAAGTGTGTCCTGGAGGTTACTTTCTGGTCCTTCTTGCTATAATGACCAAGATAGTTTCCTGGGCATATTTTCTTTTGACCTGGATTATATTTCAACTTATTGAAAAGTCTTCTCCCCTATAGCGACTGCTTCTTTAGGAATCAGAATCAGAATAATCATTCATGCATATTCAATGTTGAAGAAATATCTTTCCTTATTATATCTAATCTACCATAATCATGCTTATCTGAGACAAAAATCACTTGAAATATTTATAAGTACAGTATCTGTTTTCGTTAAAATTAATGAATTTGACCACCAATATTATATCTGCAGTAATGATGAAACATCCTAATGAATTATTCTTAACCTGTATACACATCATTGCATGGCTATTATCTAGTTGCATGAAGATGAAAATGAATGTATGTACCTTTTTCCCACTTTATTTAAACACTGTGGTATATAGAGGTGTTCATGATACCTCTGTTCCAGGGATTTGACATTCCAACCCCATTCCACCACCATTGTTACCTTCCTTCCACCATTGTCCCCATTTTTCCAACCACCCTACAAGCCTGGCCTCATAGCAGACACAAAATAATTTATCTTATAGTGCTTGGTAGGGGGTTTGCCTTGCACACAGCTGGCCCAGCAGAGTAAGGTTCGATTCCTCCACCCCTCTCGGAGAGCCCGGCAAGCTACTGAGAGTATCTTGCCTGCACGGCAAAGCCTGGAAAGCTACCCATGACGTATTCAATATTCCAAACACAGTAACAACAAGTCTCAAAAAACGAAGACATTTCTGGGCCCACTCGAGCAAATCGATGAACAATGGGAGGACAGTGCTACAGTGCTACAGTGCTTGTCACCACTAAATGGATGATGGAATTATCAAAAATTACTTCACTAGGAAAAAATGTTGGGAAAACTTCTATATCTCACCATAGGGACACTGAGTCCTTATCTGAGGGTTTACTAAGCTATTGTTGCTAGTTGAGCCCTCTTGTTAATGTTGTTGTTAACTGAGTTTAATTGGTTTCTATGTTATATTCCCATTCAACTTGGTGTGCTCCTACTGGAATATTCACTTAATCACTTGACTTCCCATTAATCGTCGATTTGCTCAAGCGGGAGCCAGTAACATCTCCATTTGTTCCTGTCACGTGCTAGTGTAACCCAATGGTGTCTGTTCATTCCAGGAATACGAAGAGCCTCAAACCGATCGTTCATGATCTTAATGAAGAAGTCTGACCATCTGGTAGGTGGGCGGCCATGTGGTCTTTTGACGTCCCGTGGAATCCAATCAGTAATGGCTCTAGTCCAACCGTCGTCTCCAAATCTCATTACGTGACCAGCCCATCTGATTTTTGACGCCTTGGCAAATGAGAGAGCGTCCCTTATTCTTGATCGTGGATGGAGAGAAACTCTGGATTCTTTCTCTCATTTGAGTGAAACGTGATACTCCAAGCATAGCTCTTTCAATTCCTCTTTGGGAGACCCGAATAGCATTCTCATCCTGTTTGCATAGGGCCCAGGTCTCTGAGGTGTATCTCAAAGCAGGAAGAACTGGAATATTAGTATAGTAGATTTTGTAGATGTTGTGTAGCCACGAATGCATCCACACACCCTAGAAAATCCAGAATTTTTAACTGGACAGTGAACTTACATGGTAATGGTGATACAATGTGGGTGTGACTGCCAGGGTTTCTGAAAGGAGGATGCAGAGGGTGTGTTCTGATCCTGATTCTGAGAAAACTAAGAGTGTTCAGACAGAGAGCCCTGTGTACCTGAAGGTTTTGGCAGTTTCACTCTCTGCGGAGCTCAGTTGTGAGGTACTCTAGTAGGAATAGTGGTAGCTGATGGGGTGAGTGCAGGAATGTATATATTATTTCACCTTGAAATATGAAAGGCACACTGATAGAAAAATCCCAGGTGCAGTACCACTCAAAGCTCAGTCACAGCTTGCCTGTATGAGTTGGGGTATCAGACACATCCACTGCTCTTCAGACTTTCAACTTTACTTGTTCCTTCTTTTTTAGCTCTATAAAATCACCTGTATCAAACCATCCCAAAAAAACATTTCATAAAATGGAATTTTATCTTTTAAAAATGCCTTATTTAGTAGCATACTTGCAATAATGGAAGTTGATATTCCATCTAATATTCAGGGAACAAATTAAAAGCAACTGATACCTATAGATTCGGAGTGTTAATATCAATTTTGTTATTTTATTCCCTGTAAAAGAAAATCTGTAGTAATGTTGAGGGACGGATTTTATGTAATAGTTATCAAAATTCATCTTATAAAAAAACAACTTTTATTAAAAGTCTTCAAGTGCCTTTCCAGCTTTCATATGGATTGCAGTTCAAGTTGATAAATATACAGTCTCAGCTTGAAAGCCTATAATTTACATCTGTGTGGAGAAGTTTAAATGGATTTTCTTTAACTTAAGCAACAATGCTTTTCATCACCAATCCTTACTATTGTATTTACTCATTGTAAATATAAAATGACAGAGAATACTGGAAAAATAACTTCTGATTTTGATAATGGAGTGGATATTATGCCTTTAAGAATAGGCAGCTGATGTCTTTGCAAAAGGAATCACCATCAGTAACATTACATGTCAGTTGCCATGTTTATTTGTCCTAAGTAAAATAATTTGGTGTCACATTCACCTAGAAAAAAAATCAAGTCAAATTATAAAAGCTAGAAATCAAGTGCTAAGAGAGATTACTACCTTAGCTCATTATTCATCCTATTCACACATGAAACTTGGTACCAAAAAGGACTCCAGTAATACTTCATAATTCCATGTCTTCAGAGAGAAAGTTTGGTGACAAATATACGTTGACCTTACGTCCTTTCTATTCCCAGCCCTCTTGATGACAAGTACCTTTGGACTCTAGAATTACTTAAAATTAGACAGGATAATTGTCAAAGAAAACCATATTGACTTTCATTTGCAAATTGGTTTGATACATAAATCTCACACAAGATATAATTTGTTTTACTAATTCAGTCAAAATTTCTGGAGTCTCTGCCAGGAATGCCAGCAAGGAATGAAGGTTAAAGGGTTGGCTGGTCTGGAGTGAGAACGCAGGTGGGGAGATTCCCTTCTGCTGTACTCTGAAGGTACAGCAGCTCGCAGGCACAACGAACCCCCCTCTGAGCACAGAACCCACACAGCTCCGCATCTGAGCTCAGAAAGAATGATGAGAGCTGAATCTTCCCAGATGGGAGCAATCTCCAAGCTGAAACTTCTGGGGTATTCTCATAATGGGAATGGGTTGAATCCCCCTACTCACCTACCCCCTACCCCCAGTACTGGGAAACCAAACAGCTCTGAGTCCACACCTGCTAGCTTGCCGGCAAAGAAATGGCCCTCGCTGCACAACTCATCTCCAAAATAACATGATGCCACCAAGTCTTTCAAGGTAGATTGGTCCAGGCAGAAACTCTTGGGCCTTCTCGGAATGGGCACGGGAAGATTTCCCCTTCTTCTTGAAGTCCCAGCATCCCGTAGCCATAACCAACAACCTCTAACATAGAAACAGTCCAGCTTCAAAACCACCAAACCATCGAATTGTTCCAGGACCACGCGGCTGTCTACACGACACCTCCCAAGCTCTGAGTGTTGTCAGCCTCAGTAGGATTAGAGCAAACGTGATGGGAAAGTTACCTAGAAGACCACCAAGCATAGTAGCCTAAACCATGCAGGAGAGTCGGCTAGTACCAACCAAAACAGTAGATCCTCAATGACTGTAGTAACATCGTTGTGAAATATAACAATCAACAACACAAATTGACTCATTGATCTAAGTGTTGATAATTCCATTTGCCTTTGTGTTGTAACAAATGATATGAAGTAAAATTTATTGTACCTGCAATGAGGTGGGATGGAGTGGTGGATGGGAAATTGGGGACATTGGTGTAGGGAAGGTCACACTGGTGGTGGGATTGGTGTTGGAACACTGAACGCCTGAAACAACTGTACTATGAACAACATGGTTAGTCATAGTATTGTAATAAAATGAAATAAAGGAAAGAAATTTCTTTCTTCTCTTATTATTAAGTTTTTTTTCTTTCCTTTTTAATCCCAACTCTTTAAGGAAGGGTTGGGAATATAGTATAATATAGAAAAAATCACTCATCTTAGACACTAAAATTAAAAGTAATCCAGAACCAGTTCATAAACTTCATCCAGACACTGAGGGTGTGTTCCACATTATCACTTAATCACTTAATCACTTAACTTCCCGTTAGTCGTCGATTTGCTCGAGCGGGCGCCAGTAACGTCTCCATTTGTCCCTGTCGCGTGCTAGTGTAGCCCAATGGCATCTCTTCACTCCGGGAACATGGAGGGCCTCAAACCGATCGTTCATGATCTTGACAAAGAAGTCTGACCATCTGGTAGGTGGGTGGCCACGCGGTCTCTTGACATCCCGTGGAATCCAATCAGTAACAGCTCTAGTCCAACGGTCGTCTTTAAATCTCATTACGTGACCAGCCCATCTGATTTTCGACACCTTGGCAAATGAGACAGCGTCCCTGATCCTTGATCGTCGACGGATGTCAGAACTCCGGATTCGTTCTCTCATTTGAGTGAAACGTGATATTCCAAGCATAGCTCTTTCTATTCTTCTTTGGGAGACCTGAATGGCGTTCTCATCTTGTTTGCGTAGGGCCCAGGTCTCTGAGACATATGTTAATGCAGGAAGAACAGTGGAATCAAAGAGATGTGCCCGGAGCCGGAGTTTCTTCGTCCTCTTAGCTATTTCTTCGACGTTCTTGAAGGCGTTCCAAGCCGCTCTCTTCCTCCTGCGCAGCTCAGGTGCCAAGTCATTTGTCATGTTGACCTCTCGACCTAGGTACACATAGCTGTTGCATTCGGAGATGGTCATTCCATTGAGAGCGAATGGGGCGTCAGGAACAAGGCTGTTTCTCATAAACATTGTCTTCGTAAGATTCAGCTGTAGTCCTACCTTTCCACACTCATGGTCAAAGTCGGCCAGCATTTGTGCCACTTGGCTGATGTTTGGTGTTATTAAAACAATGTCATCAGCAAAGCGGAGGTGGTGTAGTTGCCGACCATCTATCTTCACTCCCATTCCTTCCCATTCCAGTCGTCGCATGATGTTCTCGAGGGTGGCACTGAAGAGTTTTGGTGAAATGGTATCACCCTGCCGCACCCCTCTCTTGACATCAACGATCACTTCTTTGTAGAATGGTGAGATCCTGGTAGTGAATCCGCAATACAGCTCACGGAGGATCCTGATGTATTGGGCTTGAATGAAGGATGAGAAAGGAGAGGCCGACAAAATCTCAAGGCCGACCTAGGCTGCCACAACGAAGGAAGACAAAAATGATCGTCTGTACTTTCAATGCACGCACGCTAGCATCAGATGCATCCATCGAGGACCTGATGGTACAAGCGCGAATGATCAAGTACGACATCATTGGTCTGACCGAGACAAGAAGGCACGAATCTCACCATGCCGTTTTCGACACTGGAGAAGAATTGTTCCTCGGAACATGCGATAAAAGAGGTGTCGGAGGCGTCGGTGTCCTTGTCAACACAAACTTGGCCAAGAGCATTGATTCATTCGAATGCCTAACAACCCGAATCGGACGTTTACATTTGAATAGATGTGGCTCACTGCCTGCAGTTTCTATCTTCGTTGTCTACGCACCAACATCTCATTATGATGAAAGAGAAATCGAGAAGTTCTACATGGAGCTAGAGAAGTTCTATAAAGAAGACCACACCTTCTACAAGATCATTGTGGGTGATTTTAATGCCAAGATAGGACCGAGAAGATCAGCTGAAGAACTTCACATCGGGACCCATGGCCTAGAATGGAACGAACAGGGTGAGAGACTGTCTGAGTTCATCATGTCGACCAAGACCATTCATGGTAACTCACAGTTCCAGAAGGCAGAATCTAAACGATGGACATGGGAGTCTCCCGGTGGACGATTCCACAACGAAATAGACCACATCATATTCAATCGACGGTTTTGCCTGACTGATGTCGCTGTTGTCCCAAAATTTCGAACGGGATCGGACCACCGTCTCCTTCGTGCAAAATTCTACTTCACAGAGTGGGGAGAAAGGGCTGCAAAGTTCAAAAAGAGAACTCCCAGAATGACCACCAACTGGGAACTCTTTGGTACTATTGCGGCAACATGGGAAGATGCCATTGTTGACAACATTGACGAGGAATACAATCGACTGGTTCAGCACCTCCATGAATGTGCGAGGAACGCCAAGAGAGAGATAGCCACAAAAAGTCGCCTATCTTCGAAAACTCTTGAGCTAATTCGTCAGCGTGGTTTGGCGCATGCCTCAGGCAACCGCAAGCTAACGTCCGAGCTTGCAAAGCAGTGCAGAGATGCGATCAAGGAAGACCTCAAAGAGAGAAGAGCAGAAGTACTGGTAGATGCGGCAGAAGCCGGGAAAAGTATTCGTAACACCGGCCTGTCCTTCGCCAACTACAAGACCAAGATGACTGCCCTCCGACGTCCTGATGGATCCATCACATCCTCCAGAACGGCAATGGAGAAGATTATCCATGACTTCTACTCAAATCTCTTCGATAGCCATGTCCACTTGCCAACATACCAAATTCCACAGGATGGGTATGTCGTTCCCAACGTTCTCCCTTCCGAAATCCGACACGCCATTTCGTCAGTAAAGAAGCAAACAGCACCCGGCCCAGACAAGGTTAGACCTGAACACCTGAAGAACCTGCCGTCAGTACTCATCAATACACTGGCTCGGCTCTTCACTCGGTACCTGTCTGAATGCAAGGTTCCGTCTCAATGGAAAACCAGCAGGACCGTACTACTGTTCAAGAAGGGAGACATCCATGACATTGGCAACTATCGCCCGATCTGCCTATTGTCTGTCATCTACAAGTTGTTCACTCGAGTCATCCTGAATAGGATTGGCAGAACACTAGATGAAGGACAACCATGTGAGCAAGCAGGGTTCCGCAAAGGATTCAGCACCATCGACCATATCCACACGATAACCAAGATCATTGAGGTTTCTCGGGAGTTCAAGATGCCGCTCTGCTTAACGTTCATTGATTTAAAGAAGGCCTTTGATTCTGTTGAGACGGAAGCGGTCATTGAAGCCCTAGTTCCACATTATAATCCTGAGTAATGTGGAAAAATGAAAATCAATGTTGTTAAGTAGATATGTAGAATTGGGTAACTTGACACTGGTTCTAAAAACATATCTCAAAGAGGAAAACAAATTCAACAAAAACCCACAAGCCTTAAATTTTATACCTAAACTAATATTTAAGTATCAAAGAATATATTCATCTCTCACAGATAAAATACCCCTGAGTGTAGTAACTAATCAAGTCAAGATTTAAAATTACTTACACAAAATGAAATTCTGGTTGAAATCAATAAAATGTTAGAAAATAAGAATGCATGTAATTTCTCTTTTGTTTACTTATTTTTATCATGCAGAGAGGAGACTTAGAATGACCTAATTTAACAGCACTTAATGTAAAAAGGCTCAATGATAACAACTGATCAGAATTTTAAAGAGTGGGTAGGGAAGAACGGATATCAAAAAATGCTGATGCAGTCATGTCTATATTAAGAAGAACAATTCAAAAGAACATAGTGCTCTCATCTTTCAAAGAGAAATTTGAACTGAGCACAGACGAGGTGACATTTGGAAGTTTTCATTTTTTTCTGTTACTTTACATTTTAAAAAGAATATAGGCAACATTCTTCAGTACTTCCCCAAAATTTTTCAATGCAATAATAATATGTTACTGAAAGAAAAGGCTGTGATTAAATAGGTAAATAATGAAATTGACATAGCTAAACAGTTTTCATGATTCAAAACCCCTCAGAATATGCTTATTCTAGCTCTAATCTGCATTATGAAGATGTAAGAAAATATAGCTCACAGTTGTTCATAGATTAATTTGATCATGGAATCACATATAAAACATGCATCTCTCAAAACCAGTATCACAAAGGGTATGCTTTAAGAAATATTCATCTAAAATATACTCAAAAGGTCATGTAAACAACAAGAAGAAATTTTAAAGTTTAAAGGTTTATTTGGAAAGAAGAAAGAAGAGGCATAATGATGGAGTTATGATAGAAGCTATTGATTTCTTTCAATATAATTTTTAGGATATGTAAATTACAATCATTGAGATAAAAAAAAGAACCTAGGGTATATTTTTGGTTGGTATATATAAAGATATTTCTTTCATTTTATCCAAGAGGGCCATGATATTTTAGCATAGCAGTGAGAGTTTATAAGGTAATTCAGGTTTCTTTATGAGTGATCATTTAGGAAATTTGTGGAAGGAATTTTATACAGATTAAAGTTTAAATAAAAATATACAAATTAATACCATTTGTTCTCCCTAATCCATGTTTAAAAGTATGTTGTGTTGTTAATTTCATTAAAGCATATCACTCATAATTATTGTGATGTTCTAAAGAAGCAGGAATCCTCTGAATGCCAGCTTAAGAGTTCCCATTAGTGTTAGTCAGTTTCTGAGCATACTTAAAGCAAAACTTTACTATTATGTGAGAAAAAAATGTTAAGCTTTAATCATGTTGTCCTCTACAAACACTATCCTATTTCAAGATCCCTACTCCCAAATTTTGAATCGTGCCTGGGGTACAACCCAGAAGTATGCATTTTTGTATACACCCCAAGATGACTCTGGTTTAATCATTGACTTTGAGATCCACTATTTTAGATTCAGGTGCTATTTGTCAGGTGGGACAAGAGAGAGTTGGAAGTACACATCTTCATACCTCCTGTGAACTACGGTTTGTCTCTGAGCTAAAAACTCTGAGCAGTGTTGGCTCACCTTTAGACAGCAAGGAGAACTCTGTCCTTGACCAAGCCAATTTAAGAAGCCTAGATTTTAGTTAGAGGATAGACTTTGGTTCTACCCTAAGCTAGACTGACTCTGATATGTGCATCTCTTAGCCATTCACCCCTCCCACAGTGGCCAGCCACCTAAACCTATCTTTTCATATCTGTCACATAATGACTATCAAAGATATATGGAATCCCGAAAATAATTCCAAAATTTAAAAAAAAATGATATTTTGAAAAGATATTGCTGTTTTCTGATGAGTTTCTTTTCTTTTTTTTTTAAATTTTTATTAGTGAGACACCATGAGGTACAATTGTAGACTTACAAATTTTTGTGCTTGGGTTTCAATTATACAGTGATCAAATATCCATCCCTCCACTAGTGCCCATTGGTACTACATGGAAATTATCATGTTAAGCGAAATGACTCAGAAAGAAAAGGATAGACATAGAAAGATTGCATTTATCTGGGGAACATAAAGGAACAAAATAGGAGACTAACACCCAAGAATGGCCAAGATTAGTACCAGGAATTTTACTCCATGGCTTGGAGGCCAGCCACACATGCTAGGGGAAAAGGAAGCTCAGTTAAAAAAGGGATCATCAAATAAAGGGTGTTGGGAAGATCCTCCCAGGATGAAAGAAACACGCTGAAAGTAGACTATAATGATGAGTTTCTTTTCAAAACTACATTTATATAATATATCTCCTCCCAAAGGAGGAGAATTCAGGGAACAATACATATTCCCCAGATGTCAATGCTATGTTCCCCCTAGTAAGTTTCAGTGGTGTCACCAACATTTAAATCTTAAATAATTTTGGTTCAAACCATTTTTTGTCTTAATAAGGCCTTAATTTTTCTGTAATGATATCCTTCTAACCAAACTGACAAATGTGCTTTATTCTGAACATTTTACTTTATTCTAAGTATCCATATTCCTCCATCTTCCAGTAGGCGGGGGTTACACCCACCAACTGCCCCCCCGGTACCGTGTAATCCTATCAACAGCCAAGACCCAGAGACTATAAAACCCAGCTCTGGGAAACAACATCTTATTGTCTCATTCTTGCTTTGGACAACCTGGCAGGCTACCGAATGTAACCTGTCCACACAGCAAAGTCTGGCAAACTCCCCATAGCGTACCCAATATGCCAAATACCAGTAACAATGATGGGTATCATTCTCCTAACCCTGGAAGAGCCTTGAATGTGGCACCTTTTAGAATCTCAGGGCTAGGACGAAGGAAACATTACTGGTGCCTTCTCGAGGCAATCAACGAACAACAGGATCGTGATCGTGACCATGATCCATATTCCCTTAGTAAGTTTCTTATCCCCTGAATATGCTACTTTCTCCTAATCCTTAACTCTGGGGGGGAAAGTCAGGAATTTTTTTTCTATAAAGAACCAGGGAGTATTTTTCACTTTTCTGACCATGGTATACATGTCACAACTACACACCTGTGTTATTTTGCAGCATGAATACATAACTATAGCACTAAAGGCATAAAAATTGCATTAAATAGATGGAATGACTATGTTCTTACAAAAATTTATTTACAGAAACAGTCCTGGGCTGTAATTTCTTGCTACAATTTGTAAAACTTTATCTTCCATTCAGTTCAGAAGTTATTGTCTAAAACTTTCATGAAACATCTTCCCTTTTACATCAGTTATCCAGGGATAAAAATCTGTTCCTTTCTGATCATCTAGAACTTATACATATTTTGCTACAGAAATTCCCCCTTTGTTATATAAGTTATTTTCATGTCCTCTTCTATAAGTTGAGGATATAACAAGAATGAAAACTACATCTTATATAATATCAAACAAAACAGACATCATTCTATAGATATTCAACAAACATTGATGAGTTGAATGAAAAAAGAAATGGGAAAACTGTCTATCTTTCTCATCAACTTCCTTGGTAAATTCTGTCCATGTTGATTAAAGGAGTATGCACTGAGGGTAAAGCCCTTGAGAATTAGCATTCTGTAAAGCACTGTATCACAGAGTTGAAAACTATAAAGTACAGTGAGTCATTGTACCCAGTAAATGTGCCTATTATCATCTGTGCATGAAAGACCTTTTAAAAGTTAATGAAAAAAAGTTAATGGGATATGAATGTATAGAACAGAATTAAAAGAGAAGAATACCAAACCAAATTACACAAGAATTATGACATTCTGTCCGTATATGTTGAATCAAGGGATTTTCATTACTGAAGATAACATTCTAATGAAGTATTTTCATCTGCTCTACAACATCACTGTCCTTTCATTAGCAACACATTGGAGAGTGGAGCATGGCATAGCATCAACAAACTAATCTTTAGTGAGAGAAGGCCCCGAGGTTTTTTTTTTTTTGCCCCTTTAAATACCTTAATCTTATTTAATTAACTTTGGATTTCCTAATTTGTGTTGCTTATTATTCTGTCCAATTGGCTCTCCTCAAGGCCATCTGCTCTAATGTATATTTCATAAGTGAGCTTCATATATTTTAGATGCCCTACCACTCTAGGCAATAGTTTATCCAATTATTGCTAAAATGCATAAGCATCAATTCTGTTGGAAGAAAATATCTGCATCATATAATATTTAAATGATGCAAATCTAAAAATTCCACTCAAACATTCAAATATCTACTACTAAGCTTTGAAATAGAGCTGAATGTACTAAATTCACATCTCTGGGGTTTTTTTTGCTTATGGCAAATGGGATACATATATGTATGTATCAATAACCTGCATGTCTTTAATATCTTCTTAAAGTCAGATTAATTGTAATTACTGAAAGCTAACGGTATCTGAGAAAACTTCCCAAGACTGAACTTCAATCCCTTAGAGGTTTCCCCAGCCACTTGTATGTATTTGAGGAAAACCAAAGAGAGATTTTCCATGAAAGTATATTTCTTTTTAGATGTTCCTCTAAATGTTCCTCTCATTTAGATGTTCCTCTATCATCTATTCCCAAAACAATCAATATTTGTAACGTTCAGAGAAAATAAAGTAATGTCACCCTTTTTGTTATGCTTTGTTGGAGGGGGCAAGATAGAGACCCTATGCCTCAACATTTTAGATGTGAGACAAATCTATGTTTTATGACATTGCTCTCTATTCCTATATACACTCAACCAATCAGAAATGGAAATTCTGTCTTCAGAATAAATTCGTTGGTGTCAAAATTCTTGTTTATGTGACAAGTTTTTAAAGAGTTTATTTCCATGATTATTTCCTTGGATTATTTTCTGTGTGTGTTTGTGTGTGTGTGTGCGTGTGTGTGTGTGTGTGTGTGTGTGTGTGTGTTTTGTTATGTTTGGAGACCATACCCAGTGGTGGTCAGGGCTTACACCTGGCTCTACACTCAAGATGCTAAGAGAATCATTTGGGATGCTGGAAATAACACAGATCTGCCACATACAAGAAAAATGCTTTACCCCACTCTGCTATCTCCCCATAGCCACTTTTTTCTTTGCAGTTTTTATTAAGGCACTGTGATTTACAACACTGTTGGTAGAGTTTCAGGCACGCAGTGTTCTGGCCCACCACCAAATTATCAGCTTCCCTTTCACAATGCCCCAAGTTCTCCACACACTCCCACACTCTCTACCTTGATCAGATCAGTTCTGTAGGCCAACTCTCAGGGCCTCTTACCACTGGCTATTTGTTACTTCCTTAGGATGTTTCTTTATAACCCATATTTGAGAGATCATTCTGAACCTGTCCCTTTCCTTCTAAATGACTTCACTCAGCATGAAATCCTGTAGCTTCATGCATATAGAGGTGAATTGCAAGATTTTATCATTTCTTATAACTGAATAGTATTCATTGTATAAAGCATATTGCAATTTCTTAATCCAATTATCTGTTCTCCAGCACTTATATTCTTTCCAGATCCTGGATATTGTGAATAGTGCTACAATGAACACAGATCCACAAACAGGGTCATTTCTTTCCAAGAAATCATATTGCTTCTTCAGTTAATGTAATCTTTTATTTCACAATCTCCTCCCCACTGCTACTTTGCAGGGGGCCCCGCCAGACTGCGGGGGGGGCCCCGCCAGACCACTCTCCGGCCCACGGAGGTGGCCCTAGGGTCCGTAGGTGCAGGGAGGGACCGACTTCATGAACACAAGACACAAGAGACATAATGCAGTTTAGAAGCAAAGAGAAAAAGGGACAGGACAGAGCAGACAAGACAGCAGACAGGATAGGACAGGACAGGACTTTATTCAGGGCAGCAGGGGTATTATATACTTTGCAACGCAGGAAACTATGCTTACATCACAGAAGGCAATTACACCACTAGGTCATATCATATATGGTTAGGAGAGTTACAAAGTCTACATGTTTCATATGCTTGGTTAGTCAGTGTCAGTTACTTCCTATTCTTGGGCTAGCTGTGACAAATGTTTTCTTTCAGATAACCATACATAGCTCAGGATATGCATAGGCTGCAGTCAGAGCAGACACAGTACCAGATTTGCACAAGTCAGGACCCGCTTGTTCACGGTCACGTGGGCCAAGATAACCATACATAGCACAGGCACATAGGCCTTTGGTCAGTTAAAGGGCCAGCTTCCCACACTACTTGACATATTGAAATAACAAAATCATTCAAAATAGAACCATTGTTATATTTGTAATACTTTTATCCTGAATGTGTTAGCAAAGATTTATGAGTTATCAAATGTTAGGGGAGCAGTATAGTATAGCATATAGGGTGCTTGTCTTGTACATAGCTTACCTGGGGTGAATCCCCAGCATCCATATGATTCCCAGAGCACTGTCAGAATTAATTCCTGAGTACACACCCAGGAATAACTCCTGAGCATCATCCAGGTGTGGTCCAAAAACAAAACAAAAAATTATCAAAAATAAGCCTACATCCTGAATGGAAAAAAATAACAAAATAAAGATTGTGAACATTAATGCTACTAATGTCTAATTATGAAGTGCTGCCTAATAGGAAGAAATACATTGATTACATTGTGCTTATATTTTGGAACTGGGAAAGATCTTAGATGAGTCTTTCAATGGCAATACTCTACAAATGAGAATATTTAGATCCAAAAAAGCAAAGGAATTTTAAAAGATACACGGCTAGAACTTTAACCATTATTGCAGTCAGCTGTGAAGTCACTTAAGAAAATGTGGAAGACTAAGCTAACATGGGCTTCAGTGAACATGTTACTGCAATAACGTGGCCTTTCAAGACAGTAGCAGCTAGCTAAGGAATGCACCAAGAATAAGGCATGCCAATGATACACCTAATGCATATTAGAGTTTATTTTATTATCCCAGGGCACGCTTGCAGTGAGAAAATATTCAGCAGCACTGTCCTCCCATTGTTCATCAATTTGCTCCAGCGGGCCCAGTAACGTCTCCATTGTGAAAGTTGTTGTTACTGTGTTTGGCATATCAAATATGTCACAGGTAGCTTGCCAGGCTTTGCCATGCGGGCGTGATACTCTCGATAGCTTGCCAGACTCTTCTAGAGGGGCTCAGGAATTGAACCCGGGTCGGCCGGGCCGGCCACGTGCAAGGCAAACACCCTAGCACTGTGCTATCACTCCAGCTGCTGAGAAAATATCGCCCACTAAAAATTACAGTCCTCCATGATTTTGCTTTTATACCCTTAACCAATATTTTTAATATCTAAAACAATTCAGTTTAGCATAACTTCTATGTGCTCACTTCCTTTCCTCCAAAGCATGGTCTTAAAAGAGTGTTGTGGGCTCTTTTGTTTTCATTTATTTATTGTACAATGCCAAAGACAGGTCAAAGGACAGCTTTGAAATTCTCATGGGCTAAGAAAAGAGAACATATTTCAGTGTCTTCTAAAAACAAAAGGACTCTGGGATCCAGAGCAATGAATTTGGTCCCGACAGCTCCTCTGTTTATGATGGTTATTGGTTACAAGGCTTTACTGCTACCTGGAAGTGTAAATTGCACCCTTGGGAATGTTCCCCACGTAACCTTTAACTCACACTTGATAGCAAACAAATGAAAGAGAACCAATACCATCAGATGTGATGATTTATTTTTAAAGCACAAGTTTTTTTGTTTAATATAAATGTAAAAACATAACTTCCCTTCAAGCCAGCCAGGTAGTTTAGGCAATTCATCAAACCAAATGCACTAAAGCTCTGCGGTAAGAAAGAAAGAAAATGCATTTGCACCTAGTAATTGTCTTTCTTTTCTCTGAAATCTAGTAAGATAGATTTGGGGCACAGTTGATTCCAAGTAACGATTACAGTCAAACAACGGAGCTCTGTTATTAAATTAGTCTAATTTCATTTCATTTCTTTCAGAGGCTCTACCACACAATGTATGCTATTTCCTTTTTGCTTTTTAAAATTTTGCATAAATTTTTATTCTTTAAAAAGGCTGAGACTTTTTTCTTCTTCTTTCCTCCTTTGTCAAAAGCTATTTTATGTTTTAAAAAACTACTTTATAACCTTTGCATAAATCCTGCCCCAATACAAAATTGATCTGTGCCACCGATATATATAAAGTATAAGTTGTGACTTCAATACCCGCATCTCACACTTTAGTATTTACTGAGCACAATGCCCAAAAGAATTCTAGGAGCTGCAAAACTAAAACTATTAGGGTTTTGATCTCAGTAGGAAAGTAAAGAAGATAAATCTAAGTGGGGTGGGGATGGTAGTTACTTCAGTAAATAAAGAAGCAAAACCTCTCAGAGAAAGTAGATTTAACCTGAAATCCAAATGCTATGACCCAGTCATGAGAATATCTAAGTGAAAATATTTGAGGTAGATGGAGTAACAAATGTCGAGATTCAGTTAAAAAAAAAAAAAGAGAGAACATTGAGCTGAGTGAGTCAGAAGGGAATTCCATATATGGGTTGGAATCAGAGCATAAAGAGTCTTGCAAGCTGTTGTAAAAGATTAGTTTGTTTCCAGAGGAAACTGGTAGTTAAGGAAAATTTCTAAGAAAGAAGTGACACAAGAAAAGGAAAAGAAAGAATGCAGTCATTCTACTACTAAATTTTGTTAATGTGATTAGTTGGCAGCAAAAAATTTGACTTTTAGAGTTTAGAAAAATGATGATATCATACCTTCATTATACAGACAGAACTTGCTGTTGCAGTTTTCGGTTATTTACACTTTCTCTATGATCTTATACAACACTAAGGCGTTAGCCTTGCACAGGGCCGGCCCGACCAAGCCAGGTTCGATTCCTCCACCCCTCTCAGAGAGCCCAGCAAGCTACCGACAGTATCTCACCCGCATGGCTGAGCCTGGCAAGCTCCCTTGTGACGTGTTCGATATGCCAAACACAGTAACAACAAGTCTCACAACGGAGACGTTACTGGGCCCACTCGAGCAAATTGATGAACAACGGGAGGACAGTGCTACAGTGCTTATTTCCAAAATCATTAAAAGTGGAAATATGGTGGTTGCCTAGTAATATACAAATTCCCAAGCACTGAAAGTGGGGACTAATGCTGAATAGAAGAAATACCTTGAAAGAAAACCTGAATCTGGGAAGGAGGGAAAGTCGTCATAAATGTAACAAAAACTGAGATCCTTTGAATTTTCAGAGAATTAATTAGATTTTCCATTCTCTGACAATAGGCAGATTTTCATTATCAATGCAACAACCAAATTGCAGGGAAATATATACTTTAAGCTATCTTGCCTTTGCATGCTTCACACTTGCATTCTCAATAGAAAGCAAGTCAAATGAAGGGACTAATAAATATGAATTATTAAATTCATTAAATGATTAAATTCAGCAGACTTCAAAATCAGAAACTGCACAACTTAACACATTTCAAAACCATTAAGAAAATACAGTATACAGCAAACCCTTTCATCTGTGAAATTATCCAACATGGCCCATATCTTCTCAAAACAAAGAGAAAATATTCAGGGAATTATTTCCAGAACTATATCCAAAAATTTTAACACCACTTTTTGTGCAATTTACTGAATATTTGAAAAACAAAGTTCTTAATGCCACCAAGAATCTCTATTAAATTTTCAGGGGCTGGAGCGATAGTTCAGTGGGCAGAGCGTTTACTTTGCATCTGGCTGACCTGGGTTTGATTTCCAGCATCCCATATGGTCCCCTGAGCACCACCAGAAGTAATTCCTGAGCACAGAGCCAGGACTAACGCCTAAGCATCGCCAGGTGTGACCAAAAATCAAAAAACAAAACAAAACAAAAAATTTTTCAACTATACTTTTACTAAATAAAAAGCAAAACACTACACAAAGGTATGGTTTGCCAGATGCAATTTTTTTAACATTATCTGTGTCAAAGGAACAAGAGCATGTAGGAGAAATTTCTCAGGATATTGAGTCAGAACTGATTTCTTGAAAAGGATCTATAAATAGGACACAGGACACTGGAGATAATTTTTAAAAGTAGTAAATGAGGGCCTGATTTCAGGGGTTAAGTAATTTGACTTGCTTGTGGCTGTACCAATTAGATCCTCAGCATAACATATGTCCCCCCCACCATCACCAAGACTGATCCCTAAGCACAGAACAACCAGGAGTAAGCCTGAAAAGTGATTCATCTGTCCCCATTCCACTCCCCACAACACACACACACACACACACACACACACACACACACACACACACACCAAAATATTTTTTTTAAAGAGCTGAAACTTAGCTTACTAGATTCCATTTAAGTTTTGATAAATCTTCCTCTTTAGTAAATGCATACATGTGTTTAGGAAGAAATAGAAATATTTAAGTATACCCTTTAGTTTACTTTTCTGCCTCAATGTTTGATCAATTTCAATTTCTAGGTATAACCTAGTTGATGCATAGTTCCAACTGTCTATAATTTACATTTGCAGTAAGAATCTTGCAATAGAGGGCTCTAAGGGAAATTCTGAAGTATAAAGTCAAAGCTGACCTTAACCTTACTCCATCTTTCAATATCATTCTACAAGGCCTTGTAAATGCTGATTACTTTTTCCTAAGAAGATTGATAACTGTTGATCAAAGGAATGGTTGTGAAAAGTTTTAGTTGTGTAAAGTTATGTTATAATTTGTATTTTCAAACATTATGTGTTAAGTAATCTTGGTATAAAACATCAGTTTTAACCTAGAGAAAGACAGTAGATACCTAGATAGATGATAATAAAGAGAGAAGTGACACATATCACTAGGACTGTATCAAAAATGCAAGTTTAATTAAAAATGCTTAATTATGGATACCAAAAATTACTTCAAAATCATTTCATTAAAGCTAGGTAATGCATAACTGAGACAGAAAGAAGAGTCAAATAGAGAAATCTAGCATGTTCAACACCAGAACTCTAGCATGAAAGATAGATATTGCAAAATCTTAAACTGATTATTTAAAGTGTCTCAGACAGCCAAAATCTTTATGCTTTTTTTTTCTTTTTGGGGGGGTCACACCCAGCAATGCTCAGGGATTACTCCTGGCTCTGCCTTCAGGAATTATTCCCGCCAATACTTGGGCGTCCATATGGGATACCAGTTATTGAACCCAGGTTGGCCGCATGCAAGGCAAATGCTCTCCCCACTGTACTATCTCTCTGACCCCTCTTAATGCTTTTCAATTGTTAAAAAATTGGGAATGTTTCTACTTCAATCATAGATACTTCTATCTATTTAAAGAGAAATCTTAAAGTAGTCATGAAACTTTATTCTCACCTGTCCATACTATAATGGTTTGTCATTTCTTCCTATTTTCCCTGTTGGCTTACCTAAAGCACTCTATTAATGGTGTCTCATAAGATATATTTTTCATCACACCATTCCCGTACTCAAGGACTTCCTCTCTGTTATCATATCAAATTCAAACTCCTTGGCATCCTAAATCTTCCAACAGATGCCCAAATGATGCCTCTTGACTTACTATCTCATCAGACAGTCCTCTTTATATTTCTGCACATTCTGTACCTTACAAATTATTTATGCTCAGAGTCTATGATAAATGGCGGGGAAAGACATGCCAAACTACCCTATGAAATTTTATTCTCTCCTTTCTGAGGCCAAAGTTTCATGAATCAGCAGCAACAGACAGATAACCAACCTGGTCAGGAACAGCTGTAAATGTGAATTAAAAAATACACATATAAAAAATCTGATTTTATGTGATCAAAAACCCAAAATAAAAAACTCATTCAACTGACACCATACAAACTGTTGCCAAAAACTGAATAAGTAGCTAAATTATGATTCATTAAAGAGCTTCCTAGTGCAATGGATTTTTAGTTGTATTGAAGAATTATTTTGCCAAGGTCAAAGCCCACAATATGAAATATGACAGATTAAATTACCTGTCCAGCTCATGAATCAATATTATGAGTTTTAAGAAATGATTGGAATATATACTTTTCATATTAACCAAAATAATAACCAGATGTTAATTTCTATTATTTTAGCATGTAGTCTAACCTCTATACAATCATGATGAATGTTTTTAAATATGTATATAATTTGTATAACAAGCTGCTATATCACATTATTCAGAGAGAAAATGTTATCATAACAGTTTCATAATTATAAATTCTGTGAAAGTTGATCTGGACAAAATATAAACTCAGAAAAAGAGCATCATATCTGCTTCATACCTTATTCTATTCCCAGCACTAAAATAGCACAAACCTTGGAATTCTTCTTCAAACGTTTTAATCATTTTGGCAGACCAGTGAAACTGGGTATTAAAAGAATGCTGCTAAATGCATTTCAGTCATGATATATTTATCTTATTTTCTATTGCCCGACAGAATACTCTACTTTCTGAGAGTCTAACAAAAAATACTCTAGAAAGCATTTGAGTTATTCACATAGCTATGAACTTTAAATGATAAAGAGATTATTCTATACATGAAATTCAAATGTAATGTTTTCCAAACAAATTTAAAATGCTATCATGGGGGCTGGAGAAGTATTATAGTGTGTAGGGTGCTTGTCTTAACCCAGGTTCGATCTCCAGTACCATATATAGTCCCAGGAATCCCATCAAGAGTAACCCCTAAGCACAGAGCCAAGAGTAAGTCCTTAGCACCACCATGTATGGTCCCAAAACAAAACAAAATAATGCTATTGTCTAGTGTTCAGAATTTTAGGTCACCTCTAGATCAGACCAACATTTTCCACAGGTAGCCCCTTTTCAACAGAGAAATGTTTAGTGATCCTATGTATATAGATATGTAAAATAGGTACACAAATAAAACACTACTAAATAATGAAGAAACTTATTTTAAAATAACTATTATGATCCCATATGGGCTCGTGCATTAAGAATCAAAGCTCAAGATAACCAAATACAGTTGGCAAATAAGTATTTTAGAATAAAAATAAGTTGAGATTTTCTGTCTTTTCAAAATATTTTTAAAAGTTGTGTTTAACACAGTCAAATACATGAAAAGGGTATATAACTTCTATTTAGTATCATTATTATTCTTTCATAATGTAAAGTTATATGAAAAAAATGGTCTTTACCACAACACCCAAAAGGAGAGAGAGAACACAGGGGATTGCCCTGCCACAGAGACAGGGGGGATGGGGGGATGGGGGTGGGAGGGATATTATCCATGGTGGTGGAAAATGGGCAACTGGTGGAGGGATGGGTATCTGATCATTGTATAATTGAAACCAAAGCACAAAAAAATTGTAAATTTACAACTGTAAAAAAAAAATAAAATAAAGGGAAAAAAATTTTTAAAAAAATGGTCTTTAAAGAAATAAATAATTTTTTAATAGCCTGGCAAGCTCCCCATGATGTATTCAATATGCAAAACACAGTAACAACAAAGTCTTATGGAGACGTTACTGGGCCTGCTCGAGCAAATCGATGATCAACGGGAGGGCCTTTACTTTACTTACTTACTTTATCATGAATTTTAAAAAACCTCCTGTTGGGCCTGAGTGATTGCACCTAGGGTTGGATGCTTGGCTTCCACAATGTTGGCTGAGTTAGATCCCAGTATCCCATCTGGGCCCCCAAACTTCAACAGGTATGATCGCTAAATGCAGAGCAAGAAGTCAATCCTAAGGACCACTAGGTATGGCCTCAAAAAATAATATTAAAATCTCCGGTGAATTAAAATCTGAGCATGACAGATCTAGTATAGAGTAATAATATTAGAATCATATCAACATCAATGAACAGCAGTTGTAATAATGATTCAAGAAAAACTAACAAACTCCAATGTGAATAAACATTTTTCTCTAGTTTTCCGACTTTTGTGTGTGTTTGTTTTGAGGCCACACCCAGAGGTGTTCAGGGCTGACTCATCTCTGCTTAGAGATGCCTCCTGACAGCATTCAGGGGACCATCTTCTGGGCCAGAGATCATATCAATGTCAGCTGCATGTAGGGAAAGTGCCTTATGCCCTGTACTAGGTCCCCAGACCCAATTTTCCTATCCTTAATACAAGGGGGGTTATAGGGAGGGTTGCAGGGGAGGGTTATAGGGGGAGGGTTGTGGGGGTTATAGGGGTAGATTTGTGGGGGAGGGCTAGAGGGGGGAGGTAAAGGTTACAGGGGAGGGGATGGAGCGATAGCACAGCAGGTAGTGTGTTTGCCTTGCACGCAGCCAACCTGGGTTTGATTCCTCCACTCCTCTCAGAGAGCCCAGCAAACTACCAAGAGTATCCTGCCTGCACGGCAGAGCCTGGCAAGCTTCCTGTGGTGTATTCGATATGCCAAACACAGTAACAGCAAGTCTCACAATGGAGATGTTACTGGGCCCTCTTGAGCAAATCAATGAACAATGGGAGGACAGTGCTACAGTGCTAATCCAAATTACTAGTAAACTTTCACGGGATCATTTGTTGTAAAATACATATGAAAATCAGATTTACATCTAAGCCAAAATAATGTGATCATTATTTCCACTAACTATACACACAGTTGTGCATACACCACAAACAATGACAAGCATTTTATTAGAGATAATGGAAGACACTTAACAGTGTCAGGTGGTAGTTCTCTAACAGCAGTAAAGTCCTACTAATCACAGTCACGGTCCTCCCGTTGTTCATCGATTTGCTCGAGCAGGCCCAGTAACATCTCCATTGGAGACTTTGTTGTTACTGTGTTTGGCATATCCAATACATCACGGGTAGCTTGCCAGGTTCTGCCGTGCGGGCGAGATACTCTCGGTAGCTTGCCGGGCTCATTAAATATATAATAAAGTCTATAATATCTCACAACGATGGAAATTTAAATACATACATTGTATAGGAGAGAAAAAGTAGATCTCAGACAAAGAGATAAGTTCCAAAGGTCAGACATCTAAGAAGTCAGAATTAGGATATAAATTCAAGCATTTAATCTTAGCATTCTATTCCTTCCTACACTATGACTATGACCTTGAAACATTTCAGAGAATTTGGAAAATCTTGCATTTTCCTTCAGTTAGCTCCGACACAGAAATATGCACAATTAGACATGTTAAAAATCTAATCACCATCATGTTCTTTCTCACCTATGTGCAACGCATTGCTAACCAAAAGATGAAAGAGAGAGTTGTAGTGCGGCTGGATAACTTTAGTGGTTACAAACACATCTTAGAGACTGATTCCTTCACTGAATCATTCACTGATGCTGGATGATATCCCCTTGATAAAACTGTAATTTTTCAGAAGGCTCTAATTCCTTATCAATAAAACGGGTCTACGAATACCAACTACTATCCAAGATTGGTCTATAGAGCTCCTGGCTCCAGCCTGTCACTCCATAAGGCACTGTGAAAACAGGCTGTCAGGAGGTTCAAAGAGAATGAACAGAGAGCTGGTTCCTGGTCCCTAGCTAGAACTGCCACCTAATATTTGGAGCCTTGTTCCACACCACAAACTGTGGAGTGCTTTGTGCAGTGAACTTCTCAGGTTTTTACAATGAGAAGTAATTATCTCACATGCTGGGGTGCCATATACTGACTACTGAGGAGGATGAATGGGGGAAGAAGCTGAGATTCCAAAATGTGAAAAGTAAGTCCCTCAACTGAGCTACATAATGGGGGAAAAGGTCACCTCTGACTGACTTTTTCTCTTGGCTGTCAAAGGTGAACAGGCTTTCACTGCAAATTCCCCATATGCTTTGACAGACCTCCTGATGCTTTTGATAGAAAGTTGGAAAGAAATGTTCAAGAAACAAAATTTCCAAACTCAGCTTTCTCTCTGAAGATGCTTTATTCTATTTAACTACTTCTAACTTCACCATAGTGCCCTCTTAAAAACCACCCCTCATAAATCCAAAGATACAAATAAAAGAACACAATTCTGCTACAACCCCTGCTCTAAGATTAACTTTTCACTTTTGACAAACACTTAAGAAATCAGCTGGAAGATTACACAGGCAGGAATCTCTAGGCTTGAAGAGAATGTTGATAAATTCATTTCCACTTGCCAGGATCCAAATAATAATAATTCCTACGGAAGTCCAAAAGTCACAGAATTTTCTAATTATACAATGTACTGTAGTAATTGAATG
Source organism: Sorex fumeus (assembly GCF_029834395.1). NCBI lineage: Eukaryota > Metazoa > Chordata > Mammalia > Eulipotyphla > Soricidae > Sorex > Sorex fumeus. The sequence continues at coordinate 18,346,013 of NW_026606059.1, forward strand.
CTTAGAATATTCATAAATGAAAACACTGCCACATGAAGTTTTAATAATTGTCATCTAAAATGGTAAAAAAAAATATGTGAAATGGTAAAAAAATATTCCATCAATAAAAGTATTATTTGGCTTGTATTATGCAAAATTATTTGTTGGATAACATTGTTTGGTTTTAATGAATCAACCTGTTCTCTTACACATAGAAAAAGCTAAAGAGCAAAGCTCATTTTTATAGGAACATGCATTGCACCAGAAATTAAGAAGGAGAATGAATGAGGTGTTAAGAAGCAATAGGGAAGCCGAAACTGTCAAGATGGACACAGATTACAACATTTAAATATAATTTTATCACATTTTTAAAAGGCAGATAAGTAACATTTGCAGAACATGTGCCTTTGTACTTCACTGCTAACTAGAAAACAGTGTCATCAGTAACCCTTTCAAGCATGTATTTAAGATCTAATATTTTGCATGATACAGCACTTCATTTAGGAAGATGACACTTCCAAACCATCATCAATGGGTAACATCATTGAAATGACTCTTTCGAAGCAGTGATAAATTCCCTTTCAACGTGAAAGCAATGATACAGTTTGGAGGGAAATTGAATATTGTTCTGAATTCTTCACTCTTTCCCTAATATAAAAATATGGATCTGCTCCTTTAGCCATGTTATTTCTCACTTCTTCCCGGTGTGGTAAGACTTCCACACACAATGATATTGAGCTTGCCCTGTGATTATCTTCGAAATTTCTGTGTGTATGACATGATCAAAAGCACTAAAAATGTATTTGTACTTGGCTTGAACACCTCTAATGGCCATAATAAAAAATTTTCTAGCACACCCAAAGTGAGATTTATGAGCAGACCTGAAGTCAAACTTGAATAACTTGGGATCTCAAACAGAGCTGCCCAACTATTTCATAGACACAATAGTAAAAAGAATAAAAAATAGTTGTAATTTAAAGTCTCTGAATTTTGGTATGCTACTGAACAGCTGTCTTAAGTATTAAAAAATATGTGTGGACTTCAACGTTAGGAAAGTGGAGATCTGAACAGCCACTTTCCAGTAGATCTGTGAAGAGGAGATAAACTTTATTTGATTCTGCTCCCTCATTTATGAAATGAGAGCAATGTCACTCTAATAACATTACTATAAATATTGTATAGCAGTAAAAGAAAAAGAAGAGAGAGAGAATACTACTGCAATCTCCAGTGGAAATCTCATAAGATCCGGGCACTATCATGGCCAGTTTAGATTATTGGAACAGAATATATAAAATGGGTAGCTTAAACAACAAATGTTTATTTCTCAAAGTTCTAGAGGTTAGAAGTTGAGATCAGCATATATCTTTTTAAAAGAAAATTATTGTATTATAAGGTTGCTTCCTCAAGACCTAATTATCTCCTAAATACCAACACAATTGGAGAAAAAAAATGCGCAGTGTTAAATTTTCAATATGGCAGCCAAAGAGATCCTACAGGGGTCTAGGCTCTAGCCTAGCTTGTGGCCAACTCCAGTTGGGCCCAGAGCATGACCAGGAGTGATCCCTAAATACAGAGTAAAAGAATTATCACTGCGCACCTTTGGATGTGGTCTAAAAATTAGATAAATAAAAATTTTCAAGATGAATATTTGAGTGAGACACAAACTTTCAGTGCACAGCCTCTACCTTATAACTTGACACCACCATCCTTTCTGGGTCCTGCTATCCTTTCTGCTAGGTAGCATCACGCCATAATTGCCAATTCTCCAGCACTCGACACCACAGACACTTCCTCTGTGATGACCCCTGCTAATGCTTGCTGACAACGTGGAACCAAGGTACCAAAGTTGTTCAATGTTTTTTGTTAACGTGTGTTGAAATGATTCCCACCTCTCAACCACAGCAATTTGCCAAGACTGAACCAATATAATTATTTTTTGTGCTGGCATCTTACTAAAATTTTTATTTGCTTCATTTGTTTAGGCTACACTGAGTGACTCTCAGAGCTTACTCCTGGCTCTGTGCTCACAGATCGTTTCTGGCTAGGCTTGGAGGAGCACACGGGGTTCTCAGTCTGCACCATGCAAAACCCTAGTCTACACCATGCAAAACAAGCACACTACCCACTGTACTATCTGTCCAGTCTCCTTACTGAAATTTTAATGAAAGTCATTCTACTTTTTATTAACAGCACTCTCAGGATATCCAAAAATGAGTCTATCCTGAAAGAAAGTAGGGATGGAAAAAACTAAACTTCGATTATGAGATATAGATACCATATACCATTCTCTATAGCCGGTATTATCCCTTTGTTTTGACAACTAAAGCTTCATATAAAGCTTATGTTTTTCCTTGTAATATGAATTGTCTTCCATGAGGTTCTTCACACCCCATGATAAATTATCTTTCAGTGTACTTAGTCTCAAAGGCGTATGATATATACACATAAATCTATATGTAGATATGCACATATATACAAATTTACAATTTATTAATAAAATGCCAATAGCATAGCAATTTAAACACCAAAGGTGAACTCTTGATTCTACACTCCACCCCCACTCCCAAACCATATGTTGTATAGTATCATGTCTAGTTTTATATTTTGCTTTAATGCAACTCTTATCTTCTTGTTGAGGCTAAGAATCGTAGAGTAACTCTTCACTCCTATTTGCACTTTACACACAAAAACCATGACAAAAAAACCATGACAAAATCTTTCCGCTCTACCTTCAAAGTAAATTGAGGGCCCAGCTAATGCCATCCTTCTGATGCTGATTTAGACTCCCATAATCACCTGCATCTTTGTGGGAGTCTCCTGTGTAGTGACTGTTTCCACAAAAGACGATTGGCAGTCAGTGCTCACTGTAGAAACCTGAGTGATCAAAGGAAAGCATCTTTGCCCTGCTCTGTTTTTTTTTTTCAACACTTCCCATCTCATCCTAAGTAAAAGCTCACATTCTTCTGACGACTATAAGTCTCTTCATTGCCTGACACTCTGACCCTCCTTCTCATTCTATTCCATTCCGCATAGCTACTTGTTATTGTTTAAATGCATCGGATCAGCTACCATCTGGGAAGTTTTGCTCTAACTGATCTTTCTGCCAGTAACACCTTTCCTCTAAATGAATGTATTTTGGCTAACTAATTTCCTCACCTCTCACAAACATATGCTCAGATCTCATCTTCTCCGCACGCCTCTCTCAACTCTACTAACTGCTCTCAGCCCCACCTCACCTTGACCCCCACTTTCATTTTTCCCCCATCCTAAATCTGTTCCTTCATCTTTAGAGCAATTATAAGCACCTATCAGAGTCATTAATTTGTCCATTCATTGTAATCACTTATTGTTCATCTCCTCTCCCTCTCCATGAGAGCCAGGAATTGTATCTATTTTGTTCATTAAATAGTACTGGGCATATAAATAAGATAATTAAAAGGAATAAAAAAATTATTTCTAGAGGTAGTTCTTTAAAATTATATCAAATAGAGGGCTGGAGCGATACCACAGCAGATAGGGCATTTGCCTTGCCTGTGGTCAACAGGGTTCGATTCCTCTGTCCCTCTCGGAGAGCCCGGTAAACTACTGAGAGTATCCCACCCACATGGCAGAGCCTGGCAAGCTCCCTGTGTTATATTCAATATGCCAAAAACAGTAACAAGTCTCACAATGGAGACATTACTGGTGCACACTAGAGCAAATCGATGAACAATGGGAGGATAGTGCTATAGGCAGTGCTATATCAAATACTACTTGCCATAGTCACAATTTGTTCATTAAACAGTGCTAGGCATATTATTAAACCCATTGAAAGAAAAATTATTTATTTCATAAATTGATATCTTTAAATTTATACCAAATAGTATAGCACTCGCTATAGTCACAATTTGCATAACAGAGTTTTCTATTTTTATAAATAAGCTTATTCTTCAGTTCTAATTATTTACTTTTGGTACTCTCAATACACACCATTGTTTTGGATTCACAAATACTGCAATTATCTTACCCAGGCCAACTATCTTACATATGCAAGCTGCCCATTTGTTGATGCTCTAATTAGTTTTCAGAAACCTAAAATATATAAACTGGTATGTAAATAGAAATGTTTCCATCATGATGTAACTTTTAGTAATTAGAAAACTGAAGCACAGTTAATGTAAAAATTATACAGATGACAGATGCCACGGGAAAAAAAGTGGAAGACAGTTTTGAATAAATAATATCAGCTTCATAAACATGTTTTACTTACATTCCCACTAAAACAGCATATGCTTCTTCAGACTCACAGAAATATCTCAAACCCACATGACAGATATATCTACTGGGCGGATGAGTCGACCACCCACCCAAACAAAGCCGCAGCAGCCAGAAACCTCCACACTCCAATCACTACCACGCTTACAGCCACACTCCAGAGACTCAGGACGAGCCTCATCCAGGAATGAATCCGTTGAAAAACTCAGGTATGGAGGTTTTATGACCAAAATCTCCAGGCTTTCGTGGAGTCAGGGATGGGTAACCTCCCCCACCCCTCCCCTACTTCTGGGAGACTGGCAGTCATGCCCATAAACTGCCTCTGGCTCCATATAAGCTCATTAACCAGCCATGATCCAGAGACTCATAAATGAATCTTGAAAGAGATAGACAAGCTGCATGACAAGAGAGGCTTCGGACCCCAAAGTCACCATCCAGTTAAAAATGTAACACTTCAGCTATATCACTCCACTCAAAATTTTAGAATTCCTGGGGTGACATCTCTTACTCTACACCACTAATATACCAGGAGTAGCATACCACATTGGATGGGATGTAATAGGATCTCGATTAAGAAAATATTAACACACAAGGCTTAACCTGTAACAACATGTTAATAAGCCCTTATATAAGGGGTTAACTGCACCAGGATGAGATACAACGATTTTCATACATCTTTTTCTAAGGAAATATTTTTTGATCATTTTTAGTGAATTATTCATGACAAACAATACAAAATAAATTATTTAGGACCTTCTACTGGGGCAGGCTTGGGTGGTGGTTGGGATAATTAGAAATAATGGTGTTAGGAAGGTAGAATGGTGGTGAGATTGATGCTGGAATATTAAATGTAATAAATCATCATAAACAACTTTATAAAAATAAAATTTTAAAATATACATATATATCTCCCTAAATTCCTTCTTTCTTAAGAGAAAACTTACATTGACATCTACACAGTTACTCTCTCACCTCCACATTTGGTGAATAATAGTAGCCAAATTCAATTTCATTCCATGTATGTCACTCAAAACTATATTCTATTGTACTAGAGAGATCGTTTAATGGACCAAACTAATGTTCTGCATACAGGAGAATCAAATTCTATCCCCTGACACCTTAAAGTTATTGATCCCTGGAAGCAAAACTCAAGCACAGAGCCAGGGTATGCCCCTAACAACAACAAGAAAGAAAAAAAAAACTGCACCCTTTTCTCTGTAGTTATAATATGCTTTTATCACCACAGTAAGGAAAAATTCTTAACTGGGCCACAGCAATATGTTCCTGAGTGGATAACTACCACAAGCCTTGCTTATTCTAAATCTACCTCTATACAAAGCACATCTGAGCTTGCCATTCCATTTCTAGAAACCTTTTCAATTATTTCCGTTCATCTTTACAGTTAACTTAAAAAACTTCAAACATGGCTTTCAAATACCAATTGATATATTACTATTGCCTTCCTATTATGATGCAAGTTAAAGAAAATGTCTGTGCTGGAGCACAGTTGGATATTTTAAGTGGGAAGAGAAGGAAGTAAAAAATATAGTAAACTTTTGCAAATAATGAATCAGCAATGTGTTTCGTATAAGAGTATTGTAAGTCCCTTTGTGTAACTAACAAATAAGTTTATAGCACTGTAGCACTGTCCTCCCGTTGTTCATCAATTTGCTCCAGCAGGCCCAGTAACGTCTTCATTGTGAGACTTGTTGTTACTGTGTTTGGCATATCAAATACATCACGGATAGCTTGCCAGGCTTTGCTGTGCGGACTGGATACTCTTGGTAGCTTGCCAGGCTCTCCGAGAGGGGTGGAGGAATTGAATCCGGGTTGGCTGGGCCAGCCGCCCTACTGCTGTGCTATCACTCCAGCCCAAGTTTATAAACTTTATTTTATAACTGAACATTCTAATGAGAAGCATTCTCACTGGCAGACATATTTTTCTATCTTCCACATCAAATGTTTGTGCAATCTTCTAGTGATATAAGAGAACAATAGGCCTGAAAGTAATAATACACTGATTATTAGCGAGGAAGTATCTATTGCTCATTGCAAGTAAAATTATGTGACAGTTAAAAATACAGTTGTTGCCATACTTGTTAAGTTGATTAAGCATTGGGCTCTGTAATTACTGCATTACTCTATTTCACTTAATGATATTGGATTAGAATTACACAGTTTTAAAATGTGAAAAGTGTTTGTTCATCTGTTCCGAACACCCTGTGAACTAGGACAAGTGACATCTGCTGCCAAGAGTTTAAGCAACTTACAACAGAGCTGTAGGCAGACTCAACCCACACTTTTTTTATTGAATCACCGTGATATAATTACAAAACCTTTATGTTTCATATTCCAACACTCATCCCTCCGCCTGTGCACATTCTCTACCACCAGTATTCCCAGTATACCCCCCTACACACACTTTCCAACCCTCCTCTTGCCTATATGGCAGACAATTTCGCCCATACTCTCTCTCTACTTTGGGGCATCATGGTTTTCAATATAAATATTGAGAGGCTATCATGTTTGGTCCTTTATTTTCAGCACACATCTACCAGCCCGAAAAATCCCTCCAACAATCATTGACTTAGTGATCCCTTTCTATTCCAGCTGCCTTCTCCCCAAGATCATGAGATAAACTTCTAACTATGGAGCAGTATTCCTGGCCCTTGTGTCTACTGTCCTTGGGTATCAGTCCCATATTACGTGGCTGGAGCGATACCACAATGGGTAGGGCATTTGCCTTTCACGAAGCCAACATGGCCAACCCAGGTTCAATTCCTCCGCCCCTCTCGGAGAGCCTGGCAAGCTACCGAGAGTATCTTGCCCGCACGGCAAAGCCTGGCAAGCTACCCATGACGTATTCAATATGCCAAAAACAGTAACAAGTCTCACAATTTGTTGCGAGATGTTACTGGTGCCCGCTTGAGCAAATTGATGAACAATGGGAGGACAGTGCAACAGTGCTACAGTGCTATATTCCACAAATGAGTGCAGTTATTCTACGTCTGTCCCTTCCTTTCTGACACATTTCACTTAGCCTGATACTCTTCATGACTATCCACTTAAAAGCAAATTTCATAACTTCATCTTTCCTAACAGCTGCATAGTATTCTATTATGTAGATGTACCAAAATTTCTTTAACCGGTTGTCTATTCTCAGGTACTCATCAATCTACACTTACCATCGGCTCCTTTACCCACTGCACTGACCTGCTGTCTCTGAAGGAAACTGAGAACTTTTATTTATAAATTATATGGCCATGCAGTTTCAGAACACGTGTCTGAACATTTTTACTCATAGAAACAAAATGGGCACAATTGATTTATCCCTTCAAGTAGCAGATAAGGAAATAAAATAATTTCCTAGTCTTCAAACCATCCCCAGGAAGGTGCTAGAGAAGTAAAGTCTTTTTGAAAACCCACACCAACCTGTCTCCTAGGTGAAAACAACCAGGTAGAGATTCCTCAGGTGACCTCTGCCTGAATTAATGACCCACAAAATCATTAAATTAACTAAAATGATTTTCTTTTAAACTACTAAGCCATGTTCAAGGTAACATAAAAGGTGACGACCTGGAAAACAATGAGGAAGTTTGCCTTTGCCAAAGGAAAATGTCAAACCTTTGTATCTGTAGTAAAGTATCTGTATGGATATTCAGAGGAGACTTTTCATAGGCAAACACCCCAAAATGGGACCACTGACAGCTTTTCCTGCTCAAAGAATGGTCTTCTTGCATAAGCGGGTGTGCCAGCAACTTCTCACACGGAGTCCATAAAGCCAAACTTCACACGTTTGGTCCTTTCTTCAAATAGGAAAAAGAACATAAATCACTGAAATTGGAGTCATAAATTTTCCCTTAATTATATTAGTTATATTCTTCCCAGTCTCCATACTCTGAACCTTTTCCTTTCTTTGACAAGCATTGGATTATATACTACTTTCTACCTAAACATAAAGGTAGAGATGTAGGAAAGAAAAGGTCACACTGAATTTTTCTTCTTTTTGTTCTGTTTTTTTTCTGTTTTTATACACGAAGTAAATTAGTTCAAGGTCAAACCTCAGATAGCCTCACTACTCTGTGGTATATAGAATAACAAGTCTTAGGAGTGGTAGTTAGCAAAGATGGGCAAAACTGGCTCTCGATTACTGAGGCAGACATACCATGAGAAGAGAGATGGTGGAAGTCAGAGAGAAGGTCTGGAAGTAACTCTAGGGGCATGTGAGAGAAGCCTAGGGCCTCTCTGTGGTGTGAAAGTATCTGTGTGTGTGTGTGTGTGTGTGTGTGTGTGTGTGTGTGTGTGTATCTATCTTAACCACTGGATCCGACACTCACTACCATAAACATGGGACTCAAACTACAATAAATAAATGTAGAATTGTAACTGTCAAGAAGTCAGATGGGGGGTGGGAGGGATACTGGAATCCGTGGTGGTCGGAAATGGGCACTGGTGAAGGGATGGGTATTTGATCATTGTATAATTAGAACCCAAGCACAAAAATTTGTAAGTCTACAACTGTACCTCATGGTGTCTCACTAATAAAAATTTAAAAAAAAAAAAGAAGTCAGATGAAGGGATAGGAGGGAATCTAGGATAAGTTTTGGAAGGATGGAGACATAGGGAGGTGGGTGGGACTGGAGGTGGTAATATTGTGTTCTTGAAAACCCACCATAAAGAATTTTGAATTACGAAAGGGAAAGAAATGGAGGGGGAAAATGACAGATAAATCTGTCTTAAACATAATGTTTTCATTCATTATGGCAGCTCTAATTAGCCAATAAATACCATTACATCTGTAATATATCAATAAAAGATAAAGATGAAACTTGTAAAAGAAAAAATTAACTGGTTTGTTGTTGTTTTCTCATGAAATAAAAATATCTATGGAAAATTAAATTAATAAAAAAAATTATAAGAAAGTTTCAGAATTTCTATTCCTAAGGACTTTTTTTTGCTTTTTGGGTCACGCCCGGAGATGCTCAGGGGTTACTCCTGGATCTGCACTCAGGAATCACTCCTGGCGGTGCTCAGAGGACCATATGGGATGCTGGGAATCGAACCCGGGTCGGTCGTGTGCAAGGCAGATGCCCTCCCCACTGTGCTATCACTCCAGCCCTCTAAGGACTTTTTTAATAATTATTTTTATTATAGTTTTCCTGCCAGTGTTTCCTGTTCCTCTTGGAGAGGCTGGCAAGCTATGGCAAGCCTGCCTGCATGGCAGAGCCTGGCAAGCTAGCTGTGGTGTATTCATATGCCCAAAACAGTAACAATAACAGGTCTCATTCTCCTGACCCTGAAAGAGCCCCCAAGAGCCATTGGGCTACACTGCACAAGACAGGGACAAATGGAGACATTATAGGTGCGTGCTCCAGCAAATCAATGAACAACTGGAGGACAAATGACAAGGGACATTATAGTTTAGGTAACATGATTAAAATTGTGTTACCATTTGTGGTCCTAATAAAAAGTTACCTTCCATCATCATCACCAAAGTATCCAAGACCCTCCACTAATGTCATTTTTGTTACTTCCAGACCACCTAATCATTCCCTGTTAACCATTTCACCACTGACATGGTATTCTCCTTTCCATAAGCCAGGGCCAAGGGCTTGTTATCACTTGATACCTTCTGTTCCCTTGAATTCTTTATCTATACATCACAAATGAGTGAAATCATTCAGTATTTGTTCTTTTTCCTCTGTCTTATTTTGCTTAACGTGACACTCTCCAGCTCCATCCAAGTTCTATCAGCTGCATGATTTTCTCTTTTCTGTAGCTGCATAATATTCCCATTGGGCAGATATACTACAACCTCTTTATCCATTCATCTATTACTGAACATTTGGATTGTTTGTATATCTTGGTCATTCTACCAAGTGCAGTGATGAACATAGGTGTGCAAATATCTTTTCAAAACAGTGTGTTGTGCTTGGGGGGAGGGGGCATAATAGGCTGACTAGAGGCCAAGTTGCCATGCTGATTTACATAGAGCATGAACCAGACATCATTTCCAGAAGCAGGAGCAGGGAGAGGAATCAGGCAAGGGAAGAGACGCAGAGCTGGGGACCAGAGCAAGCAGAGGACCGTGGGAGGAAGATGGCAGGTGAGACAGCAGAGAGCAGGGCAAACACAACTCTTGGCAGGTGTGTTCCAACGGGAAAGGTAACCAGCAGGATAGGGGAAGCTCAGAGCAACAGGTAAGAGGGAGTGAAGTCAGACGTTAAGTGTTTAATATTTATAATGTTTAATATTTCTTCTTCTTCATCTCACCCTTTCTTTCTCTTGAAAAGTTTGTGGGCATTAGAAGCTGAAACAATGGGTGTCATAAACTATCTCTCAAGTCTCTAATTCCCTATTTCAAAACTTTGGATATTTTCCAATGGAATAATGTTAATATCAAGGATTTGAAGGACCTCCTAAGTCAAGTACTTTTCAACTGTTTATTTACTTGGATAAATTAGTTATTGACCAATGGACAATTTTGTGGGGTGTCTCAAGTTATTTTAGCAACAATATATACAAATTTTCTTACACTTTTAAAAATAAATTGGCTCACATTAAAGACTGTTTCTAGAACCTTGCAAGTATAATTTTCTTGCACTTATATGTTTTCTTAAATGGGAAAAATAAAGGAAAGCATACTTGTAGGAGTAGGAATTTCATAAATTAATCTTAAATTGTAGAACTGAGTTTTCGTGAATATGTGTGCAACCAAATAACATGGTGACATGAAAGATTCACAGTTATTTTTCAATCTATACATTAAATCTTCTCCCAAGAAATCTTTGGGGTGTGTAATCAGATTTGAGACAAATATGATACATTTTCTATATCTGCCTAAAGCGCACCCACAGTCTCACAACCTGGAACTTACAAACTCTAATTTACAATTTAAATAAATAAAGCTTGGACCAGAGAAATAGCACAAAGGTTAGGGAGCTTAACCTTTGAGGCAAGTGCCTTTACCAGCATAAGACTGCAGTCGGGACCTTCTTTCAAATCCAGGTACAACACGTTGACTGCCCTCCCACACCCCAAGCACTGCCAGCTATGGCCCCTGATCACCACTAGGTGTGACATGCAAAATACCCTAAAAACTGAAGCTTATTGAAATTCAGTAACTTGTACAGTATCACACAGTTCATTATCAGTATAAATAATTAACTTTAAAATAAGGATTATCTCATTCTAAAGTTTATGCTCTAAGATAAATAATGTCCTATCATCTATCTATATATATATCTATTTTAGTTATAAGTGTTATATACACACATATATGTATCTATACATACACACATAAACACACAGACACAATACAAGGGTGTTCCTATATCTCTTTGTTTCTCATTCTTTCTAAGAAAAAATTTCAGATAAACTAAGCCAGGAATTCATAGTTGAAATGCTAATAAAATTTTTTTTAAAAAAGGGGGGAGGAGAGAAGGTAAGACAGAGAGTAGTGACAAAGAGTGTGTAATAGAGGAAAATCAGAAGACCAACAATTTCTCTCTCTTCCTCCATTCCACCCTGGGTGCTTTTCCTGTTCAAAATAACTCCATGGTGTCAGCAATTAAGTTCTAACAAATGAGGCAGGTGTGTTCTTTGCTGGTAAGTGCAGAGGTGGGAGCCAATCTAAGAGTACAATTTCTCTCTTCCGCTTTATGAGATGACACATGCTGTGAACATCACAGCTCTTTAGGACAAACGCATTTCAAATGAAAAATTAGTCTTGAACACTGAAACTTGCAACTGTGTACATTTTGCCAAATGTCAATCGCTATTTTCTGGATGGTTTGCATTAGTTTGATTCATTAAGCAATTCTAAACCAGAGAAAGTTATTTCAAGAAGGAGAAAAAAATAAGCCTTGTCCCACATTGTAGAGAACATGCAGTTTCCAAAAGCACACTTTAAGCCATTTGCCATCGTTTAGTTATAATTTTTGCTTTCTACTCCCCAGTTTCCAACTAAGTTACAGTCTCCTGACCATGAGAAAAATTGCCTTATCTCACCTTATTTCTTCCATTTGAAGATAATTTCAGGCAACAGTATGTATTTGAGAGTCTACCTGACTCCTTTCTCATATTTAAATATCAGACCAAAATATCTTATGCCAAACTTCTCTAACAACTTTGTCACTCCTCATGAATGATCATACAAAATTATTTATGATGATACAAAAATCCTTACAGGTGTAAAATGTCTCAGTGTGTGTACTTTATATCATGATTGTGTCATTCAGAAAGGAACTGGAATAACCGACTAGAATGAAGCAAGCTATTGTAAGAGAAACAACTTAAGTTAGTAAGCATATGAAAAGCACAGGCTGGGGGCAAGCTTTGAAGAACATGGGGTCTGTTTTTATGCCCAGCAGAGCTAGGGTGATTTAACAACCTACATAATTTGGTAGATTTTTAAAAAATTCATGCAGACTCAATAAGCGAGTGTTGTAAATACATACAGTTGCAGAATATGCAAGGACATACAACATATGTACAGAAACATCATCTGAGATGTATTGTGGGGGTGGGGGGGTCGATTGGGTTTGGGGGTTGGACCACACCCAGCAATGCTAAGGGATTACTCCTGGCTAGGCACTTAAGTATTAATCATGGAGGTGCTCAGGGGGATTATATGGGATGCTAGGGATCAAACCCAGGTCAGTTATGTGTAAGGTAAGTGTCCTAGTGGCTGTACTATCATTTTGGCACCCTGAGATCTATTTTTAATATGGTAATAAAACCATGCCAAAAAATCAGTATTAGACAAGAACCATTGTCCTTTCCCCAGAATTTGAAAATAAAGACAGTTTATCATTGGTTTACCCTTCCACCTGAGTTTGCTTCCAGGAAAATCAGAAGACCAACAATTTCAGCCCATGAGGAGAGTTTACTGCTTATCATTGGGTCACACCCTTCCTAGGAAGAGGCTTCACTGTTCTTATACTTTATCAAAATGCCAGATTGAGACTGTAAAACAAAGCTAGCTGCTATGAGGCCCTGAGTTCCCCATCTTCCAATGTGCTGGCTTGTTGCTAATCAAGCTCTTTCCCAACCCTGTCTCCTGTCTTTGGTTTTACTGGCCCTCAAGCATCAGTACAACCGAACCTTTCTAGGTGAAGGTAAGCCAAGGAGGTTCCACGGTAACATATCCACAGATCAGTCCTGCCCAGCTGGAGGCCTGGAGTCAGTTCAAAAGTATTTCTAAGGATCTTGCTTGACCCAATCAGGGACAAATTAATGAATTAGATGGCTTCTTCCAGGCATTTGTCACAGTCTCCAAACCGAAGGCCTCAGGTACTTTAGATGCACTGCCCCCAGCAAGTTCTTGTAAGTTCTCAGATGGGAGAAAGAGAAGGGACAAAGTTGTCAAAAAAAGTTTCAATTATCTTATTACAACTGTCAAATAATTTCCTTGAATCTGTTTTAAACCAATAATGTTTAGTGAGCCACAATAATGTTTAGTATAAATGTTTACTAAACATTTTAGTTCTCTGAGCCACAATATTCTAAATAATTGCTCCTGTCAGTGGCTTTTGGCTATGTTTTTCTGACCCATGTTTTCTGGCTTCTATCATGGTGCCTGGGCCAGAGCGATAGCACAGTGGGTAGAGTGTTTGCCTTGCACACGACCAACCTAGGTTTGATTCCGCCACCCCTCTCAGAGAGCCCGGCAAGCTACTAAGAGTATCTCCCCTGCACAGCAAACCTGGCAAGCTACCCATGACGTATTCGATATGCCAAAAACAGTAATGACAAGTATCACAATGGAGACATTACTGGTGCCCACTCGAGCAAATTGATGAACAATGGGAGGACAGTGTTACAGTGCTATCATGGTGCCTATGCTGACATCAAAAATAACAACACTCATTGTGTGTGTATATAAAAGATAAAAAGATAAAAGCCCTCCCGTTGATCGTCGATTTGCTCAAGCGGGCCCAGTAATGCCTCCATTGGAGACTTTGTTGTTACTGTGTTTGGCATATCGAATACTCTCGGTAGCTTGCCGGGCTCTCCGAGAGGGGCAGAGGAATCGAACTCGGGTTGGCCATGTTGGCCGCTTGTAAGGTGAACGCCCTACCGCTGTGCTATCGCTCCAGTGTGTGTATATGTTCCAGAAAATATACCACAGTTTCAAAATAAACTGTGGCATTTAAACATCAAAAGAGGGGGTATAGTGGCACCAGCAGGTCAATCTGTACTTGCGGGGTAAGTGCATCAGCAGCCTGATGGTGCCTTCAAACTTCCTGATATCCCAAAATTGCTGCTGTTCCTTTGGCCAGACCCCAACAACTTGGGGCCAAGTTTACCAAGAAATTAAATGGCCAAAAGTTAGGTATGTGGGAGTGACACCCACAAACTACCTCCAGCTCAGCTATATAAGTTCATTTGTTGGCCTTATTTCAGAGACATTGATGAGGAATACGATCGACTGGTTCAGCACCTCCATGATTGTGTGAGGAACACCGAGAGAGAAAGCCACAAAAAGACACCTGTCTTCAAAAACTCTTGAGATCATTCACCAACATGGCTTGGCACATGCTTCAGGCAACCGCAAGCAAATGTCCGAGCTCACAAAGCAGTGCAGAACAGCAATAAAGGAAGACCTCAAAGAGAGAAGGGCAGCAGTGCTGGCAGATGCGGCAGAAGCCAGGAAAAGCATTCACAACGCCTGCCTCTCCTTTGCCAACTACAGGACAAATATAATTGCCCACCGATGTCCTGATGGATCTATCACACCTTCTAGAAGGGCAATGGAGAAGATTATCCATGACGTCTACTTGGATCTCTTTGATAGCCACGTCCACCTGCCCACATACCAAATTCCTCAGGATGGATATGTCATTTCCAACATTCTCCCTTCTGAAATCCGACATGCAATTTTGTCAGTAAATAAGTAAACAGCACCCAGCCCAGACAAGGTGAGACCTGAACACCTGAAGAACCTTCCGTCAGTACTCATCAATACACTGGCTCGGCTCTTCACACACTACCTGTCTGGATGCAAGATTCCGTCCCAATGGAAAACAAGCAGAACTGTACTACTTACTATACAAGAAGGGAGACATCCACAATATTGGCAACCATGGCCTGATCTACCTGTTGTCTGTCATCTACAAGCTGTTCACTCGAGTCATCCTGAATAGGATTGGCAGAATACTAGGTGAAGGAAAACCATGCAAGCAAGCCGGTTTCCGAAAAGGATTCAGCACAATCGACCATATCCACATATCCACAAGCTCATTGAGGTTTCTCAGGAGTTCAAGATGCTGCTCTGTCTAACATTCATTGATTTGAAGAAGGCCTTTGATTCTGTTGAGATGGAAGTGGTCACTGAAGCCCTAGACAAACAGGGCATTTAAACTCAATACACCAGGATCCTCCGTGAGCTGTACTACAGGTTCACTACCAGGATCTCACCATTCTACAAAGAAGTGATCATCGATGTCAAGAGAGGGGTTTGGCAGGGTGATACCATTTCACCAAAACTCTTCAGTGCCACCATCGAGAACATCATGTGACAACTGGAATGGGAAGGAATGGGAATGAAAATAGATGGTCGGCAACTACACCACATCTGCTTTACTGATGACACCGTTCTAATAACACCAAACATTAGCAAAGCAGCAATAAATGCTGGCCAACTTTAACCGTGAGTGTGGAAAGGTCAGACTACAGCTGAATCTCACGAAGACAATGTTTATGAGAAAAGGTCTCATTCCTGACATTCCATTCGCTCTCAATGGAACGAACATCTCTGAATGGAATAGTTATGTGTACCTAGGTCAAGAAGTCAACATGACGAATGACCTGGCACCTGAGTTGCGCATGAGGAAGAGAGTGGGCTTGGAACACTTCAAGAGTGTCGAAGAAATAGCTAAGAACATGAAGAACCTCCAGCTCTGGGCGCATCTCTTCAATTCCACTGTTCTTCCTGCATTAACATACGCCTCAGAGACCTGGGCCCTACGCAAACAGGATGAGAATGTTATTCGGGTCTCCCAAAGAGGAATTGAAAGAGCTATGCTTGGAGTATCACCCTTCACTCAAATAAGAGCAAGAATTCAGAGTTCCGACCTCTATCCATGGTCAAGAATCAGGGACACAGGGGGTGTGGTGCCGCCAGCAGGTCAATCTGTACCTGTGAGGCAAGTGCATGAGCAGCCTGATGGCGCCTTCACACTTCCAGATACCCCAAAATGGCTGCTGTGCCTTTGGCAAGACCCCAAAAACTTGGGGCAAAGTTTACCAAGAAAATAAACAGCCAAAAGTTAGGTATGTGGGAGACACACCAACAAACTTCCTCCGGCTCAGCTATATAATTGGAGGCTTGGCCTCTCTGGTTCCTGATTGAACTGCTTAATGGCCATGATCCCAGAGACTCAGAAACAAATCTCAAAACCCAGCGGCTTTTGGCAGAAATGCTTCCAGTCCCTTCAGTAGGTTACTGGTGCTGGGCCAACCCAGGTGGGAATAGGTTTTGTGCCTTGGCCTATTCCCCCTGGCAGCCCAGTGGCCGCCATCTTGCAGAAGCCACTGGACAGTCAGGTTTGGACCCGCAGTGATGAGACATGCAGAGCCTCACGGGATGGGGGTGGAGCTGGTCCTTTCCTCCCTGTCCCAACGAGACCCCAAGTCATCGCCCACAAACGGCCTCTCTGGCTCCTGATCAAGCTGCTTAATGGCCATGATCCCAGAGACTCGGAAACAAATCTTGAAACCCAGTGGCTTTTGGCAGAAATGCTTCCAGACCCCGCAGTAGGTTACTGTCACCAGGCCACCCAAGGGGAAAGGGTGTTGTCCCTCCACCTGCTTCCCCAAGGCGGCTCAGTGCCCACCATTCTCCAGAGTCCACTGAACAGTCAGGTTTGGGCCCTCAGTGACGAGACATGTGGGGCCTCATGGGATGGGGGTGGAGCCAGCCTTTTCCTCCCGGTCCCAATGAGACCCTGAGTCGCCGCCCATGAATGGCCTTTCTGGCTCCTGATCAAGCTGCTTAACGGCCATGATCCCAGAGAATCAGGAACAAATCTCGGCACCCAGCAGGTTTTGGCAGAAATCCCTCCAGATTTAAGTGTTAAAATTTCGGAATTTCAAAATTGCATGGCCACTACTGCAGCCATGTGACATCATATGTTATTCTTAACCAGCAATAGAAAACAAATCTTGTCTATTGTTGCCTTTTTCAGCAGATCTGAGTGTTGGAGTAAATTCTCAAAAAATAGTGGTGGGTCTAGTGTCAAGATATTGAATGTGATCAAAGTAAGAGAGAGTAATATGGAAATCACCTGCCCCACAGGTAGGGGGAGGGTGTGGGATGGGAGTATACTGGGGTTGTTGGGGGTGGAGAATGGGCACTGGTGAAGGTACGGGTGTTTCATTGTATGACAGAGACTTAGACCCGAAAGCTTTGTAACTGCTCTCACGGTGATTCAATAAATAAAATTATAAAAAATGAAAACAAAAAAGTAAGGTGGAGTTCATGCCCAATTCAATCAGCTAATCAGTGGCTGAATAAATAGCAGTAATCCTACATGAAAAAAAAAGAATCAAGGACACTGTCTCGTTTGCCAAGGCGTCGAAAATCAGATGGACTGGACACATAATGATTTTTGGAGACGACTGCTGGGACTAGAACTATTACCGACTGGATTCCATGGGATGTCAAAAGATCGTGTGGCCACCCACCTATGAGATGGTCAGTCTTCTTCGTCAAGACCCTGAATGATTGGTTTGAGGCTCTTCATATTCCTAGAATGAGCAGACACTGTTGGGCTACACTAGCATATGACAGGGATGAATGGAGACATTACTGGCGCCTGCTCGAGCAAGTCGATGAGTAACAGGATGTCAAGTGATCAAGTGATTTCAGAGACTAGTAAATCTCGAAAGAGATCAAAAGTTGCAGTTAGGGGTGGCAGCACGGTGCAATGTGGATGAGCAGGCATGCCCTGCAGGGCATATGCTAATAGTTTTTTCTCTATAGAAAGGGCCATGATCCAGAGACACACAAAAGAATCTCTGAACCAAGCAGCTTGTTGCAGAGATGCCTCCAAACTTTAAACCAGGGCTACTATACCATGGTGCCTCAGACGGGGGTAGGCATCATCCCTCCACCTGCCCCTAGAGCCCCCAGAGGTCACCAATTTCCAGAACCCAGTGAGAAGTTTAGGTACGTGGGTTCAGTGATGACAAACTCTAGGCCTCAAGGGATGGGCCAGTCTCACTCATCCCCCATCCCCATGGGTCATGCCCACAAACTGCCCTCAGCTGCTACTTAAGCTCCTTAAAGGCCATGAGCCAGAGACACCCAAAGTTACCTCCCAACTGACCAGCTCGCTGCAGAGAGTTCTCCAGACCCTAATTATCTGGAATTTTGGAGTTCTAGGAGCACGCGGCCACACTCACAACCACACGACATCTTGTCCTGTTCATAACAAACAACACAAAAGAGAGTATGGGGGAGATTGTCTGCCATAGAACCAGGGGGAGTGGTGAGATGGGGGGGGCGGTTCTTGGTGGTAGAAATTGTGCACTGGTGGAGGGTTAGGTGATTGATCATTTTAAGACTGAAACTCACAGCGGGTAGGGCGTCTGCCTTACAAGCAGCCAACATGGCCGACCCGAGTTCGATTCCTCCGCCCCTCTCGGAGAGCCCGGCAAGCTACCGAGAGTATTCGATATGCCAGACACAGTAACAACAAAGTCTCCAATGGAGACTTTACTGGGCCCGCTCGAGCAAATCGGGCCTTTACTCTAGGGCTGGAGCGATAGCATAGCGGTAGGGCGTTTGCCTTGCACGCAGCCAACATGGCCGACCCGAGTTCGATTCCTCCGCCCCTCTCGGAGAGCCCGGCAAGCTACCGAGAGTATCTCGCCCGCATGGCAGAGCCTGGCAAGCTCCCCGTGACGTATTCGATATGCCAGACACAGTAACAACAAAGTCTCCAATGGAGACGTTACTGGGCCCGCTCGAGCAAATCGATGATCAACGGGAGGGCCTTTACTTACTTTACTAAGACTGAAACTCAAATAGGAAAGCTTTGTAACTGTGTCTCACGGTGATTAAAACATAGTAATAAAAAATTAAATAAAATAATATTCTGAATTTTTAAAAAAGTAACATGTAATTAATGCCCAATTCAATTAGCTTAATCAATGGCTGAATCAATAGCAGTACTCCTACATCTAATAAATTAATAAATAAATAAGCATCAAAAGAGTCTAAGAAATAGCATCTCATGCTAAACTTTATTTTTATTTTTTTTTTTTTTTTTTATAATTTATTTATTTATTGAATCACTGTGGGAAAAGTTACAGAGCTTTCGGGTTTAGGTCTCAGTCATGTAGATACCGAACACATTTCCCTTTACCAATACTCATTTTTAACCCCGAACCCCAATAGACCCCCACCTCCCACCCCTCCCAATTCTTGTGAGGTAGATGAGTTCTAGTTAATACTCTATCTACTTTGACTAGATAGATTATTTCGATAGAAGATGCACAATTATTGTTAAGAGTTTACGACCCACCCCCCCCCCCCCAATCAGACATGCTGAAACAGCATTGTGAAATGATTTGCTTTCTACAACTTGGTTTAAGAATAAAATGATGTCGCGCGGCCGCTATCGCGGCCGCGCGGTTTTGAATTTCTGCTATTTTACTTATTGACCCTGGAAGAATTTCTATTAAAAGTTAGCTAGTTAAGAGATTGGTTTCTGTGTCCTGTGGGGCGTGGGGGACGGCCCACAAAGCCCCCCTTCCCATGAGGTCCCCGCTGCTCCCCCCCCCGAGCCCGGCTCAAACCCGCTTTCCACAAGGCTCCCGTGCGGCCGCCATCTTTCTTTCCAGAGAGGGAACGGGCGGGCTGGTCAACGCCCTTCCCCCTCTGGGCAGGCTTGGTGGCGCGGATCAACACAAGTCCATTTGCTTTTCTGCTCCAAGCGGCTGGTTCTCTGTGCTAAGTCCTTGTGCCTCCGGGGCCGTGGCCGTGCCGGAGAGCCGCTCGTGGGGGGCAGCTGGCGACCCCGGTGGGGCGTGGGGGACGGCCCACAAAGCCCCCCTTCCCATGAGGTCCCCGCTGCTCCCCCCCCGAGCCCGGCTCAAACCCGCTTTCCACAAGGCTCCCGTGCGGCCGCCATCTTTCTTTCCAGAGAGGGAACGGGCGTCATGCTAAACTTTAGATTACAATAAAATCCTGAATATCAAAAGCTTCTAAGGAACTGGTTATAAACAATTTTAGATTGCTTAGACAGAAATCAGTACTATCATGTTGATTGACAAACATGAGTAAGATTTCTAGGGCATATTTACAGTCACAAAAATATCATCGAAATTCTAATTGAAAACCTAGAATATTTCAAATACTTTAAAATGTTCGATTTATGTTTATTCATTTTCCAATCCTATTATTGTGTTTCACAGTGTAGCATGGCCATGGCCAGAGCCTCTCCAAGAAGCTCACCTCACAAGGTAAGAATCAATCCTGGATTGGCAGTTCTTCCATCACCAGGTGGATACACGCACACATACACACACACACACACACACACACACACACTCAGTTCTACTTGGACAATTCAAACGCTCTAGTGAACCTAAAATGCAAGTCTTTGAGAGATAGGTGGAAACCTGAGAACACAAAAAAAATCTGCAAATAACTAGGAACAACATGCAAACCACATAGAGAGTGCCTACTGCTTGAAACAGAATTTTTTCTCTCTTATCAATACAATAAGAAGACTACATTGAGCAAAAGAATATTATTTGAGAAACTGCTGTATTTCCTTTGCTAAAATTCCAAAGTGGAGGCTTTCTGGATCATTGAAAATGAGTCATATGCAAATTCAATATACAATAGTATCTTCAGAGATAATATTAATTTATGCTCTTAGCTGAAATGCATGAAAATTCCCTTTACTCCACGCTGTCAGTACTCGGTAATCTGATTGTAATTCCAAAAAAATTTCCAAATTTGACAAGCAAAAAATGAGACCTCCCTGTTGTTTTAATTTGCATACTAATAAGTCTGTTCACCTATTTTATTTCCTAATTATCTATTAGTGTCACACACTATAATCTATGAGGATCTTCTTAGTGTTCCTGCTCTAATTTTGAATGAGCTCCTTAAATACTAAAATGACTAACCTATGCCACATTTCTTATAAATTGTCATTTTAATGTAGATTGCTCCTTAATTTTAGCCATTTTTATTTTGGACCCAAGGCTTTTTTTATGTTCAAATAAATGTATTTATCTTATCTTTTGGGGTTTTGTTTTTGATTTGTGGGCTACACTCAACTTTGCTCACGATTTACTTCCTGGCTTTGCACTCAGGGATCACTCCTGATGGGGCTTGAAGAACCATATGGGATGTTGGGGATGGAACGTAGGTCGGCCTCATGCAAGGCAAGCAGCCTATTCTCTGTACTGCAGCTCTGGGCCTGATCTTAATCTTGTAAAAGCAGTCACTACCTATTTCTTTGGCCTTAAGTGTCACATTCTTTCTAATAACAAAAAGATCTTTCACTATTTAATTCTCCTTATATCTAACAACAAAGTCTCCAATGGAGACGTTACTGGGCCCGCTCGAGCAAATCGACGAACAACCGGAGGGCCTTTACCTTTACCTATATCTTACAAATCATAGTTTCTCATTTTCACCTCCAACCCTGAGATCTATCCTTGTCAAGTTTTGGCAAGCCCCACCCCATTCTCCTGATAATCACTTCCTTGCAACTTAAAGTCACAAATGAAATCATCATGTTTTTTTCTAAGTGACAATGTACTCGGCCCTGGAACCCGCGTGGCTTTTTCCCTCTGCCAGTACCTTCATGTATGCGGAGAGTGGTCTCAGCATGGTGTTGGCTGGTCCTGGAGGTCTTCGGCTGCCGTAGCCCTGGTCGGGGCGGGGAGGAAAGCTCAACCCGCTCCCCTCCAAGGGACTCCGGGAAGGAACACTCAGGCGCGGGGGCAGAGATTGCACTGTTCTCGTCCGGGATCTGGATTTTATAGTCTCTGAGTCTTGGCCGCTGATGGGATTACACGGCGCCAGGGGGCCAGGTGGTGGGTGTGACCCCCGCCTACTGGAATTTGGAGGATCTGGCTGGAAGATGCTCGACTCCAATTCGAGTAGGCTTGGAGGTCTCGGCCCCGGAACCCGCGTGGCTTTTTCCCTCTGCCAGTACCTTCATGTATGCGGAGAGTGGTCTCAGCATGGTGTTGGCCGAGACCTCCAAGCCTACTCGAATTGGAGTCGAGCATCTTCCAGCCAGATCCTCCAAATTCCAGTAGGCGGGGGTCACACCCACCACCTGGCCCCCTGGCGCCGTGTAATCCCATCAGCGGCCAAGACTCAGAGACTATAAAATCCAGATCCTGGAACCGCGACATCTTAACAGAACTTTTTTTTTATGACATCTTATTGTCTCATTCCTACTTTGGACAAACTTGCAGGCTATCAAATGTAGCCTGCCCACAGGGCAGAGTCTGGCAAACTCCCCGTGGCGTACCAAATATGCCAAATACCAGTAACAATGATGGGTCTCATTCTCCTAAAGAGCCTTGAATATAATCTCAGGGCTAGGATGAAAGAGACGTTACTGGGGCCTGCTCGAGGCAATCGACGAATAACAGGATGATGAAATGAAAATGAAATGACAATGTACACTAGATGATTTTCCCAGATACTCCCATAATATTCCAAGGCTACCACCAGTTCCAGGTCATACTTTCTCCTTCCTAACTGATACATATTTAGTAGTCTCTCAAAAAACTCATATAGGGGGCTGGAGTAATAGCATAGTGGGTAGGGCATTTGCCTTGCACGCAGCCAACCTGGGTTCAATTCCCAGCATCCCATATGGTCCCCTGAGCACCGCCAGGAGTAATTCCTGAGTGCAAATCCAGGAGTAACCCCTAAGCATCGCCAGGTGTGACCCAAAAAGCAAAACAAAAAAAAAAAAAACAAGACTCATATATATCCATGATGAAGAATGGACCATGTGTAATTGAGGAACATGCAAAAAATATAAATCACACATAGAGAAAATGGCAGAAAACTATCATCAGGGGCGTGTGTTTTAGTATGATAATAGAGTCCAAGGAGACTAAAGTTCAATATGGTTTCAAGGGGCCTAAGCTTCATAGGAATGCTGCTCAGTTGTTTGCCTTGCACACAGATGACCTGGGTTTGATTCCAACCACCAC
The DNA here is from genome assembly GCF_029834395.1 of Sorex fumeus. Taxonomy (NCBI): domain Eukaryota; kingdom Metazoa; phylum Chordata; class Mammalia; order Eulipotyphla; family Soricidae; genus Sorex; species Sorex fumeus. The sequence goes on from NW_026606059.1 coordinate 18,369,455, forward strand.
AAACAGTCCCTCAAGCCCTGTTGGGAGAGATGCCTAAGCCCAGAGTCAAGAATAAATCCTGAGCTGTGGTCCCAAAAAAAGAATAAACGCATCTGTGGACCAATCCTCCTGGCTCTTTGTTTCTACTGTCCTGTAGTGTTAGTCTCATACTATGTTGTGTTTTTTTTATATCCTGCAAATGTGTGAAGTCATGCTATGTCTGTCCTTCTCCTTCAGAGTTATTTCACTCGGCATGATACTCTCTATATCCATCCGCTTATAAGCAAATTTCATGACTTCATTGTTTTCTAACAGCTGTATAGTATTCCATTGTGTAGATGCACCATAGTTTCTTTAACAGTCGTCTGTTCTCAACACTCAAGTTGTTTCCAGATTTTTTTTTTTGCTTTTTGGGTCACATCCGGCAATGTACAGGGGTTACTTCTGGTTCATGCACTCAGGAATTACTCCTGGCTGTGCTCGAGGGACCATATGGGATGCTGGGAATCGAACCCGGGTCGGGCCGCATGCAAGGCAAATGCCCTACCTGCTGTGCTATCATTCCAGCCCCTCCAGATGTTGCCTATTGTGAACAGTGCTGCAGTGAACACACAAGTGCAGATGTCATTTCCGCTGTGTGTTTTCGTACCCTGGGAGTATATTTAGAGAAAAATTGGGATGAATAAATTTATGATTTGATGTTTTGCTCGAGCTCGAGCGGGCCCAGTAACGTCTCCATTGGAGACTTTGTTGTTACTGTGTCTGGCATATCGAATACTCTCGGTAGCTTGCCGGGCTCTCCGAGAGGGGCGGAGGAATCGAACTCGGGTCGGCCATGTTGGCCGCTTGTAAGACGAATGCCCTACCCGCTGTGCTATCGCTCCAGCCCGAGTGGTCTAAGGCGCCATGATTTGATGTTAATATAAAATAAGGCATTCAACATTAAGTAATAAAATTAACAAGATTAAATCGAAAACAAGAGGACTCCAGAACAATAGTACCTCAGAGAGGATGCATGCCTTATGCATGACCAAACCAGGTTTGATGCTTTGCATCCCGTATCATGCCTCAAACCTCACCAGGGGTGATCCCTGAGTGCAGAGCCAGGAGTAAATCCTGGGCACTGGCAGGTATAGCCCAAAAAATCATTTTTAAAATTTCGAATAAACTGAAAGAGATGTGGTGAAAATAGCAAAGGAACTGAAACTTGGAGTGGAGCCATAAAAGCGTGCCTGAATTGCTATAATCACATGATGAAACTCGAACATATGAGTTGCTTCTTAAGGATAAACATACATATGGTTCCTTGAAAGGAAATCTACTCTTTGTGAAGATGCTGTGATTATTGTTGAGATGCCAAGTGTTTAAAATATTACATAAATTTAGATGATACAGATCATCACAGTTTAAGAGAATTGACTCTAATTTTGAAAAATAGCTCTACTGAGCATCATATACTGAAAAGCTTTTGTGAAGAATCAATAGATATGGCAGATTTCATCACTGTCTTTTTTAAAGGAATCAGTAGAGTTAACCCAAACTTTCAAAGGACACCAACCTGAACAGTCAGCAACCAACAACACTGGGCAGCTCCCTCTCCTAACAAAAAAGATTTTCAGTGATGTTCAGGTGATCATTAGTAATTCTAAACAGCAGTTTCAATATATATAGCTTTTTAGACATAACACTATTCTAGACTAAATAGACTATGCTATAGTTTAAATAGCACAAAATAAGGGCACACTTCTTTTACACTGTATCAATTGATGATATGTTGGCATATTCAATATAGAATTTTGGCTTGTTTGTCAAGCCTGTATTCTCCTATGAACATGTATCTCATTGTTGTCTCTATGTCTCTTTGCTAGATTTTTTCACCATAAAGAAGCACATGCTTTCTCTTAAACATATGCATCCACTTTTTCTCTTCTATTGCCTCTAAGTTTTGTTCAACACACACACACACACACACACACACGCACAAGAAAAAAAAAACTCATGATACTATAGAATTTTAAAAGTATAGCTTTATACATCTATCAGTATATACAACTTCAACACAAGCACCTCCAAAATTTCAGTGCCATCACACCACCAAGAAAGTTAGCTTTCTATTTGTTTATTTTTGGGGTCATGCTCACTTATATTCGGGAGCAACTCCTAGCACCGTGCTCAGAAGTCACTCCCCATGTGCTCAGGGATCCAGGCAGTGACAAGGATCAAATGTGGGCATCTAGCATGCATCTAGCTGGAGCATTTGCTCCAGCTCTTTGAGCTATGTCCCTGCCCAAAACACTAGTTTAATAGTTTCATGTTAGCTTGCTTTCTTCAGCTGTATATACTCCATGTGAATGAAAACATTTGGTAATTGTCTTTCTCTTCCTTATTTCATTTAGCATAATCACCTCAACTTCTAAAAATTTGGGGCATTTCATCTTTTGTGAATATAAATTATTATAGATTCATTCTTTTTTTTCTTCCTAGCTTCCTTTATTATTTTTAGCCTTCTACTTTAGTCTTCTCTCTTCCTTCCACCATCATTATCTTATGAGACCTTTGTCATTTCCAAATCATTACCTAATGACCTAAATATCACATCACTAAAGACAAGAGTATGATTCCTAATACTCACTCAAGTCCTTACACTTCCCATTGACATTAAGTAGATCAACTCTTACATAATAATTAAACAAACTGCTTTAAGAAATATGTCTCACACAGGTACTAGTTCATGGTGATGGCAAATCCCAAGTCTCTAGGGACAGGTGAGGAGTGGGCCCTCCTTCCCCCCACCGCAATGGGACACCAAGATGATGTCACATCTGCCCACCATCTACTTAAGCTCCCACGTGGCCATGATCCAGAGACACACAAATGAATCTTGGACCCCAGAAACTTGCTGCAGCAATTTCTTCAGACCCTAATTATTAAAATCTTAGAATTCCTTGAGTGCAAGGCCATTCTTGCGGCCACATGACATTATATTATATCCATAACAAGCAATATAGAACACATTGTCTAGCATTGCATTTTTGGCAGGTATGAGGGGTAGTAGGACTGATCTTGAAATATCAAAGGTAACTAAAGTAGAGAAAGAATATTTTGCAAATTGTCTGCCATACAGGCGGGGGGAGGTGTGGAATGGGGAGTGGGGAATCTGGGGATTTTGGTGGTGGAAATCGTACTCTGGAGAAGTGTTTGATGACTGTATGATCAAAGTTCAAACATGAGATTTTTGTTACTGTACCTCGCAGTGAATTAATAAAAAATTTTTTTTAAAAAAAGAAAGAAATATGCTTCAATTATTGTCTGGGTTGTTTTGACCTTCTCACATTCTGTGGGACAGAACAAACTGAAAATCACAATATATACCAAGTCAGAGACACAGTGGAGGGGTTAAGCATCTGCCTTTCATGCAGCCAACTCTAGTTTGGTCCCAGTACCACACATGTTCCCACAAGCATTTCCGGAAGTGATCCCTAGGCACAGAGCCAGGAGTAAGCCCTAAGCACCACCAGGTGTGACTTAAAACCAAACAAAAGAAAAGTGACCCCCTTTCCATTCACTTTTGCAGATGAAATAAGTAGCAGCAGTAAATCTCTCACACCTTCCATAAGAAGAGTCAAATACTCCCTGCCAACTCTGTTTAACAGATGGTATATAGGCAATTCCACAGCAGTGGATGTGTTCCAATAAGTTGTTCTGTGTCACACACCTGAAGTCTCTAGTTATGAGAACATGCTCATGATATAACCTCTGACCTTACACATGGGCTGTTTTGAATTATTCACTTGATTTCTGCATCCATTCTTCAGAAATATTAATTTATCCACAACCAAGCTAACAGTGTAGCTTTATGTCTCTATTCTCTTTCCCTATTCTTTCTCCATAGATTTTTACAATAATTTTTCTTTCTGCTGATTTATGTGTTGCTTTCAGGTAAAACAAAGTTTACTAAATGACACATCTTTTACATTTTGGTTTTAAAAACTAAATTTAAAAGATAATAAAAACAGAATGAAGTGATTTCTAATGAAGGAATACCAAAGAATAGTTGAATGATAAGGAAGGATTTTTTTACAGATCAAGAATTTTTTTAACATGTTCTAAAGTCAGTTTGTTGACAAACTGGCAGGTTACCGAATGTAGCCTGCCCACACGGCAGAGTCTGGCAAACTCCCCGTGGCGTACCCAATATGTCAAATACCAGTAACAATGATGGGTCTCATTCTCCTAAAGAGCCTTGAATATAATCTCAGGGCTAGGATGAAGGAGACGTTACTGGGGCTTGCTCGAGGCAATCGACGAATAACAGGATGATTTGTGATTGTGTGATTGTGATTGTTCTAAAGTCATATTACAGGTAACTACATGATTAATGTCTTATGGAAAATAAGGGAAATAAAAGAAAAGAATATTTTTTTCTAAAGAACTGAAAAATCTCTTTCTGAGTTAGCCCGATCATATTTCAGAGTTAAACCCAAGGAGATAAATAGTCTATTTCTTAATTTTGGGTTAAATTTTTAGAAAAACAAATCTCAAAAAATGATTACACTTTGAGCTCTTTTGGAAAACAAGTTAGTCAAGGAGTGAATTAGCTGAATGAAAACTGTTTTTAGAATCATTAACAATCCACATGACCCCCCCAACCCTTCCTCAATGAATCTTCCAATTTGCCACATGCTATTTTATACTTTTGTTACAATCTATTTATGCACTCACATTACTTATTCACAGCCAGGAGATCAGAGTCCTAAAACAGAAATCACATTAAATGCTGCAGACAGAATGTGAAAAGGCTGTAAAATTACCCATCCATAGTTATAGAGCTGCTATTAACCCTATGGCAACAGGCCAATTTGGAGAAGTTATTTAAAGTTGTCATTCAAAGAGTGTTAGTCCTCCATTGTGGTCCTGAATTTTCCACACCAATTACGTTTGATTTATAAGTTTTTGCTTTTGTAATGCCTAACATTTGGCCGTTGGTAGTATGGTCTTTTGTAGTTAGTTATAACTAAACAGAAATTGTACTCTGTATTTTGACAATAAACATTGGAGAGATCGTATTTTTGTGTTCAATTTTACATTGTTCCTGAATATTCAGTTACTTAAAAATTGACTCAAATACCCTCAGCTGCTATCACTGAACTTGATTAGCTGCAAAATTGAGGTCTTGGGGGACAGATGAGAAGGAATGAAGGAGAAAAAGCTGAATACATTCTAGACCTTTTTATTTAATAAGTCAAGGATTTTTCTTTTTGCTTTCTTTCACTGTTTTGATACAGGAAGACATTTTTTTTCTTTGCACCCCGGCGATGCACAGGGGTTACCCCTGGCTCTGCACTCAGGAATTACTCTTGACGGGTCACAGGGGACCATATGGGATGCTGGGAATTGAACCCGGGTCGGCCGCGTGCAAGGCAAACTCCCTACCCACTGTCCTATTATGCTCCAGCCCCAGGAAGACATTTTGAATTAATTGGATTTTAGTAAATTTATCAACCATGGTAGCACTTTTAATTCAAGTTATTGTGGTAACCTACAAATTGAGTCTTCAGAACACTATTCAGCTCACGGAACTCAGTGCCTGAAGAAGACCTAACCGAGGTTGATAGCAGCAATCAGGATGCAGGTCAGAGCTATTCAGTGCAATTCCAAGCACCCTGGTTCCCAAGCATCATCTCCAGGTGTGAGCCCAGGGCGCCCCCAGCAACTTCAGATATGGCCAGCCACTTCATTGTCAGTACTATTACTTCTTATATGTTTATTACAAAGTATTTTAATAAAAATACATTTTAACAAAAATAATAACAAAAAAGTTTGGTCAGGGGCTAGAGCGAAAGCACAGCAGGTAGGGCATTTGCCTTGCATGCAGCCGACCAAGGTTCAATTCCTCCGTTCCTCTCGGAGAGACCAGCAAGCTAACAAGAGTATCCCGCTTGCACAGCAGTGCCTGGCAAGCTACCCATGGCATATTTGATATGCCAAACACAGTAACAACAAGACTCACTTCATGTTCCTGGAGTGAGGAGACACCATTGGGCTACACTAGCATGCAATAGGGACAAATGGAGACATTACTGGTACTTGCTCAAGCAAATCTTTGAGCAAGGGGCTGATAGTGCTACAATGCTACAATGAAGCTGAAGGATACAGTAAAAAAAAGAAACCACATACAAGTATGGAAGTAATTACTACAAAATAATACACATCATCAACAATAACAACTCAAAATGCCTTCATAATGTTCAATGTTTTCCCAGTATCCTTTATACGAATATGATACAATTTTATAGAGTTCTAAACTAAGGGAAACTCATTTAACACGTTACACTTGATTTTACAATTATTATCAGTATGTTTTATTTATTCCTTAATTGCAGCTAACTTAAAAGTGGAATAATGATTGTCCCTGGAAGGAAATCAGGGATATGAGTTAAAGGAAAGACACACAGTGAAATTAAAGCCATTGATAGTATTCTAGGGCAGGGGTTGGCAAATGACTGGCCGTGAACCAAATCTAGTTACAGTAAGCTGACTAAATAGTTACTGCTAAGCTGTTATTTTTATCTGCCTATATATTCTTTCCTTTCGTTCTGTTTGTGGCACCAGAGATCAGACAGGACTGCCACCAAGTACAATCAACAGAAATGCCAGGATCCCACTAAGAACATACGGGACAGCAGGAATTTAACTCAGGACCAGATGCCTCCACAGCTGCATCTCAAACATTTTAGGCCACCGTACTGAGAATATACAAGGGTCATCCAGACCCTTGTATATTCTCAGTGGATACTTGTGTGCTGTAAGAGGATAAATGAGAGGTTGAACAAAGACAATAGGTCTATAAGTCCTAAAACATTTGCTATCTAGATCTTTGCAGGAAAAAAATTTGCTGACTCCGAGATACAGATAAAAACCTATAAACTGTAAAGAAGCCTTCTATACATTGCTGTTTATATATGAAATGATGGGAATTGCTCCTTTCTGTTCAGTTTTACCTCATCTCATCCCTAATAAATCATTCATTCGGTGCTATATAATAATACCACCGCTAGGGCACTTGCCTGCACTTGGCCAACCCACGTTCAACCCTGGAAAACCACAGTCAGGATGCCAAGAGTAATTCCTGAATGCAGAGCCAGGAGTTAAGCCCTGAGCATCTTCAGATGTGGCCCAAACTACCAAAAAAAAAATAAAGAAAGATAAATTTTTCATTCAGCAGTCATTCTGTATAAGCTGTAGAAGATAAGACAATGGATATTAAAAACCTCAGGTTGCGCTTGTTTATAAATTCTCTATGCTCAGCAATCACTCCTAGCAAGGCTTGGGGGCCCGTAATGGATGCCAAGAACGGAACCCAAGTTGGCCCTTGTAGGGCAAGTATTGTACCCACTGTACAATCACTCTAGTTCTAAATTCTCTAATCTGCAGTAAAGTTCCAACATATTCTTTTTTATCATGAAACTAAAAAGTGTTCTCAGCGGTGTGTATAATAGGATTATTTTCCATCCACCTACTGAGATTGGGGTGGAGCGATAGCACAGCGGTAGGGCGTTTGCCTTGCACGCAGCCAACATGGCCGACCCAAGTTCGATTCCTCTGCCCCTCTCGGAGAGCCTGGCAAGCTACCGAGAGTATCTCCCCTGGCAAGCTACCTGTGACGTATTCGATATGCCAAAACACAGTAACAACAAGTCTCATGATGGAGATGTTACTGGGCCCGCTCGAGGAAATTGATAAACAACGGGAGGACCGTGATACCGTGATACTGAGATTGACTATATACAACGAGAACTTGATGAAAATAGAAAGAATATATTAGTGTTATCTTTTATATTTCATTTATCTTGATAATTAGATAGTAGCACTGTAGCACTGTCCTCCCATTGTTCATCGATTTTTGCATCTCCATTATAAGACGTGTTGTAACTGTTTTTGGCATATCGAATACTCCACAGGGAGCTCACCAGGCTCTGCCCTGTGGGTGGGATACTCTCAGTAGCTTGCCGGTCTCTCTGAGAGGGATGGAGGAATCAACCTGGGATCGGCTGCATGCGAGGCAAATACCCTACTCACTGCACTATTGCTCCAGCCCAAATTAGATACCAGTAAAAATTAGATACAGTTTTTAGTGGTCAACTGTCCTTATATATTCGGAATGTACAGATCACAATAGCATGGTTACTATCTGCACATCATTATTTCTCTATATGATTTATAAGGTTGATTATAACACCTCCCCTTCCTTCACATGAGATGTTTGGCAATAACTGGGACTATCATTAGTTGCTGGATGTGAAGCATCCTATAGCGCAGAGGGATGCCCAATACAGAAAATCCAAAAATGTCAATTGTCCCAGAGATGAGAGATCATGATACAGATTCCGGGAATGGGCATGTTGACAATTAGACTCAAGATTCTGGAGTGAGGAAAAATCCTGTATATAGCAGCCCTTGTAAAATACCTTCTGAATTTTTTATAATAAAATATAGGGAAATATATATAAGTACAGCTTACATATACAGTTATATGGAAACAAATATACAGGTAGAGCCTACATAAGCTAATGCATATATTCTACACCAGGAGAAAACTTGAGGCCATCCTCCACAATTCACATTTCTTAGGTAAGCAATTTTTTCAAGTCAATGCATTGTTTAGTCAGCATTAACCATACAATTTGCCTCCATGTTTTAGTTTATTCTGCACAAAAGAAGATAGTCCATGGTGATGGGGAAACTGCAGTCTCATGGGAAGGGGGACTGTACCGGCTCGTCCTTCATGCCCTACTGAGGTCACGAGTTGCCCCCCGAGAGCGTCTCTCCAGCACAACCATGGCTCCAGAGGCAAAAGGACTTAATCAAGAGCCCAGCAGCTTGCAGCAGAAAAGTGAATGGACTATGTGTTAAACTATAGCACCATGCCTCCCCGGGAGGGAAAGGGTGTTGCTCCCTTCCACCTTTTTCCCCCCCGGCAGCAAGGTGGTCACCACCTCAGAGCTTATTGGAAAGCCAGGTATGAGCCGGTGGTGATGAGGCAACTGCAGTCTCATGGGAAGGGGGGCGGTACCGGCTCATCCTTTATGCCCTACCGAGGTCATGAGTTACCCCACACGAGCGGCTCTCCGGCACAGCCATAATACCAGACGCACAGAAACCAATCTCGTAATTATCTGGCTCTTAGCAGAAATCTCTCCAGACTTACCTAGTAAAATATCAGAAATCCAAAATCACACTGCCGCAATAGTGGCCACGTGACATCACATGGTTCTCATAACCAGCTATAGAAAAAAAATTATTTCACAAATTCCTTTTTAGCAATTCTGATCGTGAAGGGGGGGAATTCTAAACAATAATTGTGCATTTTTGTTGAAATAATGAATGTAATCAAAGTAGAGAATGAGTTCATTAGAAATCATCTGCCTCACAGGCATTGAGAGGAGTGGAAGGGGGGTATATTGGGGTACTTGGTGACGAAAAATAAGTACTGGTGAAGGGAAAGGTGTTTGATCATTGTATGACCGAGACTTAATATTGAAAGCTTTGTAACTTTTACCAAAGTGATTCAATAAATAAATATAACAACAAAAAAAAAAGATAGTCCATGAAGATTGTTCTGACCTGTCCTTTCCTCCCGTTGTTCATCGATTTGCTCTAGTGGGCACCAGTAATGCCTCCATTGTGAGACTTGTTGTTACTGTTTTTGGCATATCGAATATGCCACGGTTAGCTTGCCAGGCTCTGTCAAGTGGGCGGGATTCTCTTGGTAGCTTCCCAGGCTCTCCAAGAGGGACGAAGGAATTGAACCGTAGTGGGCCTCATGCAAGGCAAATGCCCTACCTGCTGTGCTACCGCTATGGCTGGCACAGATACAATTTTAAACTTCGTCATGCTTATAGGTAATTGATGACATTTCAACACTATGAATTGGAAAAAGGTCACTTTCCAGAGTTTTCTTATTTGTTTTACAGCTTTGAGTAGCATTTCAACATCTACACATACCTTGATCCATATCCAAATGATATTAAGCCTTCTATTAAAGAGTGCCTGAAAAATTACACATTATGAGCTTAAATAGTCTAGCTGTCACCACCAGGGGGAAAAAAATGATTTTAGCAAATGTTCCAGATGTATCTTGAAGAGGCTGTAAATGTTTTCAGTGAAATCCAAAATATGTTTTATAATTAGTATTCCCTGTGTAAGTATTCCCTTTTTAATTTTAGTGAATTAATGGGCATTTCTAATCTTCACAAGAAGATATATGACAGCTTTGTTGTTCATTAAGTGTCTCATTAGTAGGTTCTGGAAAGTATGATTATAAACAACCAAAATTAGTAAATGTTAATAGACAATTCTGAAACTTTCAAAATGCATGCTCTGAAATTTGTAATCACAGCTAGTATATTCATCATTATTTATTTATAGATGTTGTTAGTAACAATCTAGTAGAATACTTATTAAGGAAATTGAAATAGAGTCTCCAAAAATGAATTAATCAATGTCTTATTCTGTGTGGTCTACTTTAAATTGTAAAATTATTAGAGTTTATGATGTGTCTTAATATTGTAAAGTTCATCAAGTGAAATATGACACATTCTCCAAGTTAATCTCCTCTGTACCTACCATTGCCCTACACACGACTAAAATTATGAAGCAGATCACTTGTATATGAGCCTGCCTTGTACACAATATATTTCAAGGCTCTGAAGCTTAATTTTTTTATTTTATTTTTAATTAACACCATCCCTTTTTATTCCAAGATGTTTAGGTTTCCAACAATGCAACTAGTTGAAGCATAATAGAGTGGGGCCAGGGATGTAGCTCAAAGGGCTGGTGCATATGCTTGGCATGCACAAGGCCAGGTTTGATTGCCAACTTTAGTCCCTAGAATATCCCTGATAACCTTTCAGTTATCTTCATTGCAAGCCATATGGTCCAAAAGGCAAGGCAGGGGGCAAGGGGAGGGAGGGGAGACAGTGACAGAGACAGAGAGAAGAAAAGTGCCTGCCACAGAGGTAGGCAGGGGTTGGGGGGGGTGAGGGGAGAGAAACTGGGGACATTGGTGTTGGAAAATGTACACTGGTGAAGGGATGGGTGTTGGAACATTGTGTGACTGAAACCCAATCATGAACAATTTTGTAACAGTGGGCTGGAGCGATAGCACAGCGGTAAGACATTTGCCTTGCACACTGCCAGCCTGACCGACCTGGGTTCAATTCCTCCGCCCCTCTCGGAGAGCCCGGCAAGCTACCGAGAGTATCTCGCCCACGTGGCAAAACCTGGCAAGCTCCCCGTGACATATTCGATATGCCAAACACAGTAACAACAAGTCTCACAATGGAGACATTACTGGGTGCGCTCGAGCAAATCAATGAGCAATGGGAGGACAGTGTGACAGTCGGTGTCTCATTGTGATTCAATTAAAAAATAATTTTTTTAATAATAGTCCCCAGAACACTGCCTGGAACATTCCCCTAGTAACAACCTGGAACGACCTCCAGCATCACTGAGAGTGACCCCACAGCCATAGCAATAATAAGAACAATAGGTAAGCTAAGCAGTCTGAAAGAAATACACCAGATGATCTCACTCATTTGAAGAAGATATGGAACAAATGAAGAGATTAAACAATGCCACAAAGAAATAACCCTGAGATACAATAAATAAAACTGTGATATAAGAATGCTGGGGGCAGGAGGGGAGATCTTGAGATAATCTTGGAATGATCCTAGGGAGTTGGCATTCTTAAAATTACTAGAAGTAGGCAGTTGGTTGAGATCAATGCAGTTAAGTCAGAACATGATATTAAGAGGGGTGGCCATGCATGGTGTTCCAAATATTACTTTCCTAAGATGTCATTAGTATACTGAAATTGCAGTTCAACCAAGAAGTAAAAAGCAGAAATCTGAGAAAATATGGAAATCATAAGTAAATAATTACATTAACTCAATACTCAGTCTTGAGTCCATACTTTGCACCACACATAGTCTCTCATTCAAGTCTCAAAAAATCCTCATTCAGGAACCATATGGCTTCCATAGACCACCAGGATAGGAGAAGGAATCCACAGGTGAAAGTCGCATGAATGGGGGACCACAGCATGAGGATAAGGAGCCTACTGCTAGGACATGGGGTCACAGGAAGGAAATCCTTTTGGAAGGGGGGCCTGATAGGAAAAGGGCTGAGAAAAGCCACTATACACTCTGTGCTAGCACAATTCTCATTTTCAGATGCAAAAACAGACCAAGAAAGGATGTTTCACTTGCTCATATTTTCCAAATGCTACAAATATGGATTCAAACCTAGAAAATCTAATTTCAAAACTGGCACGATTAAGCAGTCTGCTTCACAGGTCAAACGGCAAGCTACCCATGATGTATTCGATATGCCAAACACAGTAACAACAAAGTCTCCAATGGAGACGTTACTGGGCCCGCTCAAGCAAATCAATGAACAACGGGAGGACAGTGATACGCATATTAAAAAGTAATAGTGAAGGTGAGAGAGAGAGAGAGAGAGAGAGAGAGAGAGAGAGAGAGAGAGAGACCACAGTAGCTAAAGCACATGCCTTGCATGTAGTTGGCCCTGGTTGGATTCCCAGCATCACACAGTCCTCTGAGTTTCACCTGGTGCAGCCCTGGAGGCCCCAACATCCCTAGATGGTCCTGGAGGCCCCTATCATTATCGAGTGCTGGGGTATCCCCAGCCCCATTGACAGGAAAGCTCAGCCTCTTAGGGCCTTTTTATTGAACCACCAGCTGAACTGAAGAACTGTTGGTGGAGTCCTTGGTTCTCTCAAGCTTCACTTGGGCCTCTACTCTCCCCCCCTCCCCCCCGCCAGGAAAGTAAAAAGAATGAAAGGGAAACTGATGACCTATTGGATTAAGATTAAGTGGACTTTAAAGGTGCATTTTCTGAAAATATCCTCTAGAACTAGAAGTGGTAATTTGGTCTAAATCAAAATTAACTAACATGGGAGTACTAAGGGTGAAAATATTTTAAGTTTAACTTGCAAATCATTTCTCTATCAATATTTTTAATAAAACTTTGATCTATTATATGCATAAAACACTTTGTAAAGAAAGTCTATATGTATAAAGGATTTTGAAAATATTTTGAGTTAATTTATCTACTATTATTTAAAAATAATAAAATGGGGTTTAGAGAGAAAATGAATTTGATGGAGTCATGAAGTTCAATATTTCAGTGGTTTAAATGGATCCATTTCAAATTCCAATTCTGTGTTCAACCTGTCTTATTTCTATTTTAGTTACGTGTGAGAGTTGCAATTACATTTGTCCTGTTTCCTGACCTTTGAATGAGACCTAGTGAGAAACTGATTAGTCTTATCCAGAGAAATAATCTAGCTTTGGGGGGAATAGAATATAAAATCAATCTGATTATAAAAGACTCAAGAATTTATGACTACGGATCTACATTAGGATGAAAATATTCAAGACCTTTGATAATTGAAGTGTCATCTTGTTCTCTGGTGGTATAAATACTAAATATCATAAATAAGTAGAAAGATAGGTAAGTATTCATAGAGAGAAAGAGGGATGAATATAATAGATAGGACAGTTTTCTAAGAGACATTGTAAACATGCAAGTTAAACAAGTTAGACTGTGTGTAATCCAAAAGAATCAATTAAATTCAAATCTCCCTCTAAGGTTTTTTTTTTATTTTTGAGACTCTTTTTGCTTTTTGTCTTTTTTGTCTTTTTTTCCAAAATCTTAGTTTATTAAAGCACCACGAATTACAAAGTTATTTATAGCTGGGTTTTTGACATACAGTGTTCCATCACCAATCTCACCATCAGTGTCAACTTCCCTCCATCAGTGTTCCCTGGTTCCCTCTCTTACACCCACACCCCAGCCCCAGCTCGACAGGTACTTTTTTTTTTGCTTTTTTTTTACCAGGGTGGGGGCGGGGGCACACCTGGCGATACTCAGATTACTCCTGGCTCATGTACTCAGGAATTACTCCCGGTAATGCTCGGGATGCTGGGAATCAAACCCGGAGCAGCCGCGAGTGTAAGGCAAATGCCCTACTCTGTGCTGTTGCTCCAGTCCCCGACAGGCACTTTTTAAATCTGGTTTAGAGTAACGGAGGAAATGCAATGGTTTAACGGGGACATTCCTAGATCACCTTGGCCCCAGAATTTAGGGAATAGAAGGAAAGAAATAGAGTGAAAGGGAAGGGAAGAAGAGACAGATGAGAAGCAACGCAGGCAGGGGCCGAGGGGATCAGACCCAGGGGTGGTGTTAAGAAATGATAAAACTGAATATCCAAACCTCAGGCAACAACACTAAAATTTAATAACCAGACTTTGGAGATTGTATCTATGGATTTCTTTTCTTGAGATGAAAAGGCTTAGTGTAATAGCACATTTTATGGTTTGTCACCTGACTTGTCACTTCATGTGTAAAAAAGACTCTTTTAACTCTCTTATCCTCTGAGTTGGCTCATTTTGTCAAAAGTTTCTCTCTGATGTGACCATTCACTACAGTGTGACTACTGCAAGCAATATAACATGACAAGACTGTCCATTAACTTGTTCTCTAAAATACCCTTAAGTAACTGACTTAATGCAATATTTAGAGTGGTGCGATCAGGTGGGAAATCTTCCTCTTAACTGGAGTGACTGCTGAACACGCATTATAACAGTTTCCCTCCAGCCTAAATTTTATTCTTGAGTTTCAGGGGCAATTTGTTCCTCCTGGAATCAAGTTCCCCAAGTCAAAGTTTTTAAAATAACATTTGCTTCTTCAGATAACAGATTAAAAAATACAATAGAAGACTCTTCTTCTTCCTTTTCTGGTTATTTCTTGACTATGAAAATTTCGTCACACTCGGTTCACACTAACTGCTTGACTACAGAGCTTACTCAAAGTTCAAAAGTAGCACAGTTGATGTGGATCTTTTTTATTTCTGAAAAGATTTTCTCTCTATGTATCACCTCCAAACTTCATGCATTTTGGTTTTGATTTTGTTTTTGGTAAAAGAGTTTTGGTCATGCCTGGAAGTGTTCAGGAGATACCACCAGCTCTGTGCAGTGCTAAGAATCAACTAGGATCAGTCACATGGAACACAAATATCTTAATCTCCATTCTACCTCTCCAGCCGCATGGTTGTCCTTCATCTAGTATTCTGCTAATCCTATTCAGGATGACTCGAGTGAACAACTTGTAGATGACAGACAATAGGCAGATTGGGCTTGGTGGGGTACTATGTGGTATCCAAGCTGAGGACTGAACCCAGGCTTCCTGCATACACAAAACACGTGACACCATCACTTGGAACTATCTTCCAGGTTCTGTCTTCACTTTGTATGGTATTTTTAATTTTTTTTGAGGGGGTGTGTGTTTTAGGCATACCCAACAGTGCTCAGTGCTTAGGGAACCAAATGTGGTACTAGGGAACAAGCCTAGGTAAACTACATGCAAGGCAAGCACTCTACACACTGTATTTTCTTCAGATTCTCAAAAAAATGTGAATACAAATAACTTTGTTTGGGAGTCACAGCCACTGTTGCTCAGTTTTTCTCCTGGCTCTGTGCTCAGGGATCACTCCCAATTGTTCTCAGGAAACCATGTGCTCTGCAGAGCACATGCAGTTCTTGTGAACTGAGCCAAGGTTGGCTGCATGTAGAGCAAATGCCTTACCTCCCGTATATATCTCTGTCCTCGAACAACATATTTCTAAATAACTATGGGTTAAAACACACGAAACACACACACACAGACACACACAGGGCAACAAAAACCAAAAAGCCAGGGAGGTGCTCCATGATAGAGCTCTTTCCTTACATGTGTAAGGCCCCATGTTCTACTCCCAGCATTACAAAATAGTAAATAAATACAATCCCCCAGAGGAATTTTTAAAATATAGAAAATTAAGTATACTGTTGGCAACTGAAGACCTCCAGTTCCAGCCACAGCCATGCTTAAGACCACTCTCCACACGTTCGGACAAGCCTCACGCATGAAGGAACTGGCAGAGGAACCCAGGTTTGAGGGACCCAGGGCGTAGATCTCCAAGCCTGCTCTGATGGGGACTGGGCCTCCTCCATCCCATCCCCCATCTTCCAGTATGTAAGCATTATACCCACCAACTGCCCCCGGTGCCCATGTAATCCCATCAACAGCCAAGATCCAGAGACTATAAAACCCAGCTCCCGGAAGCGCGACATCTTATTATCTAGTTCTTACTCTGGAGATCCTGGCAGGCTACCAAAAGTATCCTGCCCACATGGCATAGTCTGGCAAACTCCCCGTGGCGTATTCAATATGCCAACAACCAGTAACAATGATGGGTCTCATTCTCCTGACTCTGAAAGAGCCTTGAATGTGGTACTTTCTAAAATCTCAGGGCTAGAACGAAGGAGACGTTACTGGTGCCTGCTCGAGGAAATCGATGAACAACAGGATGACAGTGACAGTGACAGTATACCCCCAAACTGCATTCATTTTGGTTTTGATTTTGTTTTTGGTAAAAGAGTTTTGGTCATACCTGGAAGTGTTCAGGAGATAACACAAGCTCTGTGCAGTGCTAAGAATCAACTAGGATCAGTCACATGAAAACAAATATCTTAATCTCCATACTACCTCTCCAGCCCTTCATGTGTTTGTTGTCTAGTCCAAGGAGATGAAGAAGCCATTGTTGAACTACATTTCTCAAGATAAAACCATAAGTTAAAGAGTCAATATCAAGGAATTAAGTAGAGCGCGCGCGCGCGCGCGCGCGCGAGAGAGAGAGAGAGAGAGAGAGAGAGAGAGAGAGAGAGTACAGAGGATAAGGCACGCAGCCAATCCTGGTTCTATCCTTAGCATCACCAAGAGTGATCCCTGAGCACAGAGTCGGGAGTAAGCCCTGACACAGAGCTAGGAGTAAGCCTAGCTTAAGTATTGCAGGGTGTATTACAAAAACAAACAGATAAAAAGTATATAGGGTAACTTTGAGGACATGAATTTATCATCTTCTGAACTGCTGTCCTGTTACCAATAGTTTCTTCCTCAAGCTACTTTTTCAAGCAATAAAACATAAATCTTTCTCTTGAAGCATTAACTATCATTAACCAAAAAAAATTCTTTGGGAAATTTTTCTAAGCATAATCCTGTCCAGATTTACTACTCAGAATCACTAGAAGTGAGGTAGGATAAATCACATTTTATTTGGTTTGGGTCTTGGTGTTTGAGCCACATCTGGCAGTGCTTGGGGCTTACTCCCAGCTCTTGCTCAGGGATCACTTCTGGTGGGGCTCAGGGGACAACAGAGGGTTCAGAGATTGAACTTAGGTTGGCTGCATGCAAGGCAAGTGCTTTACCAGTTACAGTTTCTCCACAACCCCCATATTTTAATGAGACCCACAGTACCTCTTTGGACATATGACAATGTCAATTTATGTGAAGAATATCTCCATAATTAATCATCTGGAATTCTAGACTTCTTGATGCTTTATGAATAAGTGCAAAGATGACAAATATATCATAGTTATCAAAATATTATATTCGGAACTTAACCTAGATCTATTAGCAATAAGATAATATAATTTTATTATCAAATAAGTAAACAATATTTTTTTTTTGCTTTTTGGGTCACACCCGGCGATGCTCAGGGGTTACTCCTGGCTCATGCACTCAGGAATTGCTCCTGGCAGTGCTCAGGGGACCATATGGGGTGCTGGGAATCGAACCTGTGTCGGCCATGTTGGCTGCGTGCAAGGCAAACGCCCTACCTGCTGTGCTATCACTCCAGCCCCAAATAAGGTAAAGGTAAAGGTAAAGGTAAAGGCCCTCCCGTTGATCGTCGATTTGCTCGAGCGGGCCCAGTAACGTCTCCATTGGAGACTTTGTTGTTACTGTGTCTGGCATATCGAATACTCTCGGTAGCTTGCCGGGCTCTCCGAGAGGGGCGGAGGAATCAAACTCGGGTCGGCCATGTTGGCCGCTTGTAAGGCGAACGTCCTACCGCTGTGCTATCGCTCCACTTCCTGAAAATTAGGTTCCTATTGCTAAAATGATATATGTATGAAAATATCAAATTCAGACCCAAAGTCAGATAGTCATCAGTGACTTTAGTTGTCATTTGATTCATTCTTCATCAAATCTTATGACTATTTTCCACTAAGTGCTAGAGATTAAAATTGCTAATTAATAGATCTTTTAATATTTCTCTTAATGAAGAAAATTCTTGTTGACATATATCTTCAAGTTAGACATGTATCACTTAATAATTGTGATAAGTTATAAGAAATGCCTTTCTAGGAAATTTCATCATCGTCTGAACATCATAGAGTAATTAAATAAACCTAAATATTATAGACTATATCTTCCTAGTCTATGTGCATAGACTATTGGGAAAACTGGGTCCCTAATTAAGAAGTGCATGTCAGTAGTGATTTGTTGTAGCAGTAGACATATCCCATATACAAAGTAACTATACATATAAGGACAAAAATGTACTTTTTCTGTTTGGTTAGAAAAAAAGGAAGAAAATAACGAAAGGATTCTTGGAGATGATTCATGCACTGAAACTTTAAATGTAACTATGAATTACCTTGTTCACATAGGAGTTAATAACATTCCAGATAGACACCAGAATAAAAAAAATAGAGATAAAAATAAAAATACAAATACAAAGATAAAAACTCATCATTTTTCAATGAACTAAAGAGTGAACCAAATTTCAGGAACTAGTTTAGATTTGAGAATAAAGGGATAGGCAAAAAACAAAAAGTCAAATATATCATTAAATTTACTGAGCTGTGAATTCTCTTAGACTTTAAATGATTGCTCTTCTTCTCATCCTTTATCCTGGGATTTCAATTATGTATTTGATAGGCAGTTTGAGGTTATCCCAGAGGTCACCAAGACTTACATTTTTATCATTTTTTTTCTTTCTTCTGTTTTCTTTCCTTTCTCCTTATTTTTATAGAGAAAGCTTACGATTCTGTATTTTCTACATCTACTAAAATTCAGACTTTATCTTGTGCAACGTGCAATGTCTTGACTGTATTATATCTACCCAGTGACCTTTTTCATCTCAAAGATGCCACTAACTTCATTTTCTGTCTTCTATTTATCTTCTCATTCATTCCTGCTTTCTTTTAAATAAGTGAACATACTAAAGATACCCAAAAGTTATGCGAGCATCATTTTCAATTTCTTTTTCAACATTTTCACACATGCAGTATATAATTATTTTTCTAATTATAGTCACAATTTTATTCTGTGCACTTTGAGTTATGGATACAGTGGGAATTTTACATCTCTGAGATTTTATTTTGGTCTGGCAAGAAGTTAACTTACTGATTATCCTGAAGTTTGTTTTTAAGCTTTGAAAAGTTATATATAAAATATTACTTTTCATTGAGGTATTGTTCCAGAAGAGAATTTAACCCTAAGGTGTAAGAAAACATTATGCTTAATAAATAAACTCTCGTGTACTTAGAAAAGTATTATGTCAACCTTAAAAGAAATAAATATTTTAATCATTTTTAATAGAATTTCAGTTGAAAATTTAGCTTACAACTAAAGGATGATTCCTTGAAGGTCCCACTGAAGACCAAATGTCATGATTCCTTTATTCTAGCTAATCAAAATTCAAATGTCTCCTAATCCCATATGAATTCTGGAAATTTTTCCATTTATCTCTTGAGTTGATCTCTGCTTGTATTGAGGCGGTTATTCATCTATTTATTTGTACAGTTGATGTTTCAACAACAAACTCAAGATGATTCCTATGCAGATTTCTGACACTCTTTATCCACGCAACTTCCACTTCTTTACTGCATATATTCCAAATGCTTCAAGGTTCCTGAATAACAAATTTTGTCTTCTTTTTTTTCCATGTAGGAGTACTGCTATTTATTCAGCCATTGATTAGCTGATTGAATTGTGCCTGAACTCCACCTTACTTTTTTTTCCATTTTTTATAATTTTATTTATTGAATCACCGTGAGAGCAGTTACAAAACTTTCGGTCATACAATGAAACACCCATACCTTCACCAGTGCCCATTCTCCACCCCCAACAACCCCAGTATACCCCCATCCCACACCCTCCCCCTACCTGTGGGGGCAGATGATTTCCACATTACTCTCTCTCTACTTTGATCACATTCAATATTTTGACACCAGACCCACCATTATTATTTGAAATTTTACCCCAACCCTCAGATCTCTGAAAAGGCAACAGTAGACAATTTGTTTACTATTTATTGCTGGTTATGAATAACATATGATGTCACATGGCTGCAGTATGGCCACACTATTTTGAAATTCCAAAATTTTAACACTTAAATCTGGAGGGATTTCTGCCAAAACCTGCTGGGTTCCGAGATTTGCTCCTGAGACTCTGGGATCATGGCCATTAAGCAGCTTGATCAGGAGCAAGAAAGGCCATTTGTGGGTGATGACTTGGGGTGGGGAGGCAGGACCGGCTTCACCCCCATCCCGTGAGACCCAACATGTTTTGTCACTGCAGGCCCAAGCCTGACTATCCAATGGCCTCTGGAGAATGACAGCCACTGAGCCGCCAGAAAAAGCAGGTGGAACGACAACACTCTCTCCCCCCTGGGGTGGACCAGCCACAGTAACCTACTGTGGGGTCCGGACGCATTTCTGCCACTGGGTTTTGAGATTTGTTTCTGAGTCTCTGGGATCACGGCCGTTAAGTAGCTTGATCAGGAGTCAGAGAGGCCATTCGTGGGCGATGACTTGGGGTCTCGTTGGGATGGGGAGAACAGGACCGGCTTCACCCCCATCCCATGAGACCCAACAAGTTTTGTCACTGTGGGCCCAAGCCTGACTGTCCAGTGGCCTCTGGAGAATGACGGCCACTGAGCCGCCAATGGGGAGCAGGCGGAGTGACAACATCCTTTCCCCCTAGGGTGGGCGGGCGACAGTAACCTACTGTGAGGTCCAGACACATTTCTGCCACTGGGTTTTGAGATTTGTTTCTGAATCTCTGGGATCATGGCTGTTAAGTAGCTTGATCAGGAGCCAGAGAAGCCGTTCGTGGGCGATGACTTGGGGGTCTCATTGGGGTGGGGAGGACAGGACCGCCTCCACCCCCATCCCGTGAGGCCTCACGTGTCTCGTCACCACGGGCCCAAACCTGACTGTCAAGTGGCCTCTGGAGAATGGCGGCCACTGGGCCGCCAGGGGAAACAGGCCAAAGCATGAAACCTATTCCCACCTGGGTTGGCCCAGCACCGGCAACCTACTGCAGGGACCAGACGCATCTCTGCCAAAAGTCGCTGGTTTTCGAGATTTGTTTCTGAGTCCCTGGGATCATGGCCATTAAGCAGTTCAATCAAGAACCAGAAAGGCCATGCCTCCAATAATATAGCTGAGCCGGAGGTGGTTTGTGGGTGGTTTCCCACATACCTAAATTTTGGCCGTTTACTTTCTTGGTAAACTTTGCCCCAAGTTTTTGGGGTCTGGCCAAAGGCACAGTAGCAATTTGGGGGTATCTGGAAGTTTGAAGGCGCCATCAGGCTGCTGATGCATTCGCCTCACAGGTACAGACTGACCCTCTGGCGGCACCATACCCCCACAAATTTTGTCTTCTTAACTCAATGAAATCATTATGCTCTGTTGAAGGCACTATCCCTGATCTATAGTCCAAAAAATTCCTGGAGTGAGAAAACTAGCATATCATGGACTCATCTTACCTGTTGTTTTTCTTTCCTGAATTTGACAAATCCCTAAATACTGCTGTAACATGTGTATTCTCCTGCTTTGTAATTGCTTATAAAAAAATAAGGCAAATCCTGAGAACAAATTATTTTATCTTAAACTTTAAATTTTTGTTGATGTAAAGCCAATAAAAGATTTAATCAGAAGGCAAATATGGTTAGATTTGTAGCTCAGATGACTTTAGTAAATCTGAAGAAGGAAAATATAAGAAAGGTTATATTGGTTAATGGGAGAAGCTCCAGAAGCACTTAGAATTATCAGGATGAAATGACTTACTGAGGAGAGAAAGTGAAAGGAAGAAATCAGACAGAGCTTTAAAATTCAAAGTAGGCTCTTTGAATGCTACTAACCTATTTTGGGAAGAGTACAAAATTTATGGCAATTAGGTGCCTTGAGGCACCTTTGAGGAATTAAATATACAAACTGGCTCAAAGAGATAAAATTAAGAAAAACCAGCACAAAAATACTCATTGAAATTATTGAAGAACGAATATTGTTAAGAGAGACCATTCAAATTAGGAAAGACTATTAAGTTAAATAAAAGAAAGTTAGCATTTGTAATGAAGAAAGTAGAAACAAAAAAAAAATCCCGAGAAATGAAGAGAATCAAAGGACTGTAGTTTTAAAGTCAATAGTAAAGATTTCAGAAGGAAGGTATAACTATGATTTCAAAGAGAATTTAAATAAGATAAAAGCTAAAGGAATGTCATGGCTTAGACAATTGTGAAGTAATGAGTAGTCTTTCTTCTATGTGCCTAATAGTTGAAAATGGAATTCCAGAGAATAGAGAGAGAAAGAACAGACAGCAAGTATAGACTGCTCTTTCCAGGGCTAAAAGGAGGAAAGGAACCTAAATTAAGCTAAAGCAAGATAAGGGTTAAGAGAGTGCAAAAGCATCACGGCCAAGTTGGTAACCCTCTCCCAGGCTCCCCAACCTCTCTACCCCCAGTGCACACCAGAGCCAAGTTTGCGGCCATTGGCCATGGCAACAACAAAGGGTGATTGGGGGTTTAGCGGGGAGGTTATAACTTAAATATAGGATTTGAGTACTTGAAAGTATAGAAGATTTTAAAATACAACTGAAAAAAGGGGATTATGATCTGAAAAAAAGAGAGCCAAGATGAGGACAAAAACAGAATTGTCTAACCCTGGGATCAAGAGTCTGACCTCCGTTGGTATAAGTGGAAACACACAGTATCTAAACCCACAAAGGCTACTTTCAAATGAATTTCTACCTGGTTTCCAGAGGAGTATCAGGACCTTTATTCAAGAATGAAATGCCACAGAGTTGTGGAAGAGAGAGCAAAGATATCACAAAATGACAGCCGAGGTCTTATTCTGTGGCCTTTGTCCAGGCCTTTAGCAGGGACGAAAACCAGTTAACAAGCTGTAACTTTACCCATTTCTGTCACATAATATTCAGGCCATTTATATAAGCAAAGATAAAAATGAGTCTGGTGATTATAATTAGGAGGAGTAAATCAATACTCAGATATGACCCCTCGGCACTCCCTTCAGAAGTGTATTCGCCCAGCAGCAGCCGAGATTGTTGCTGACTAAAAGTTATCTCCGTTGAAGGGAGTTGTCTTCCCTAAGGCCATGATTCTCCATTGTGTCTGCACATCATAACTAATCAACACCAGGGGACTGGAATTCAGCATCCTCTCCCCAACACTGGACAAGGCTGAATAGCTGTAATCTCCTCGCAGTGTGGAGTCCCACTCCATTCCCTTTCCTCAGTTAATGAAGGATGCTCTTCCCATCTTTCTAGTCCAGAAAATTATGTCTTAAATAGTGCATTTTATATTAAAAACCATTCATCAATTTACTGCTTAAAACTGAACTGAGTTTCCTGTATTTCAAGTTGTTAGATCTGACAACCTATTCAGAGGTGGTTTGGAGGATTTGTTTTTTTGGGGGGGGGCGGGGGGTTGTTTCTTTAGAGTTCACACCAGGCAATGCTCATGGGTTACTCCTGGTTCTGTACTCAGGAATGCTCTTGGGACCATATGGGATGTCAGGGACAGAACCCAGGTCAGCCACGTGCAAGGAATATGCCTTACCTGCTATATTACTTCTCAGGCCACACACAGGTGTTATTTTTGAGAACACTCCCTGGTAAACTTCCTTCACATTAATCTGCATCTCAGAACTGACCTTCCAGGGAATCGGAGAGCTAAGAGAAATATTTACCTTAATTACCTGCTGGATAGCTGGCAATGAGGAACCCATATATGAAATTAGGCAGAATATAAGCAATTTCCAGCAGTACTCCAGGGTAATTATTAAAATTTTGGTGAGTGATGAATTGGAATGGGCTTTGGGGAAAAGATGCATTAGTGGGGGCTGAAGAAATAGTATAGCAGGTAGGGCGATTGCCAAGCACATGGCTGACCTGAATTTGATCCTCAGTACTCCAGATGATCCCCCAAGCCCTTCCAGGAGTGATTCTTCAGGGCAAAGCCAAAGCAACCCTGAAGCACCACTGGATGCAGCCTCTGAACAAACAAAAAACAGAAAAGAAAAAAAATGCACTAGCTTATGGGATTCATCAGTATTTGAGAAATATTATGGGAAAATTATGACAATGGAATTGAGTGGAAATGACAGAGATGATACTATTACTAGAGATGATCCTTTAGAAGAAAAGATTATTAATAGCTGAGAATGAGTAAATGACATCTAAAGGCTAAGTGTGCAAGGAAAAGATTGCAAAGAGGCCAAAGAAATAACTGGCACAAGTTAACTTCTTTTACCCTGGAGGACAATGAGTTATGTGATCTGCTAGAAGCATGTATTAAAAGATAGAGTTCCCTTTCTCTCCCAAAAGACCTTAGTCTTTACTGTAATCTAAAAGTTAATCCATCAACATAAATTTCACATAAAATCCCATAAGATCAAAGAAGAAAACGCTGTATACTCAAGAATTTGGAATTCTCTGGCCCTCTCATCAACTATACAACCAGAACCTAACAACTGAAATTAAAGGAATTCCTGCTGAGAGGATAATGAAGACACCAGCTCAAAGACAATACCTTACAAGCAGAAAACACCATTCTCCAGAATACAGAGACACACCAACACGCACACACAGGATAGCATTGCTTCCAAGACTGTATAAATTCATGTGAGAATAAGGCCATAGAATAATAAGTAATCTCAGTTGTATCATTTCCAGGAAATCAGGTAAGGAATTTTTGCCCTCTGAGCTCTGTGGGTTGAGAAGTCCTAACTCTCAAATGAGAAATACCTTTATGAGGACAATCTGCACAAATCTTACTGACTTTTAGATATGGCTATTAATCTGACACTTTGAGCTTCCCATTATAAAAGATCAGCAGAAAAAAAAAAAGCAGTCACAAGGCCGGACAAAGGTCATTAAATCTGGTATTTAGGAAGAGGTAGAGTCATTATTATAAAAGGAAGGAGGGGATACATATATTTGACACACAGATAAGCCAATTAGTAATCAATTGTTATTCTTTCATCCCATTGACAGTAACTGGACAAATACATAAACCATGGTCCAAGAGCCCAAGAAGAATAAGTGACCAGGAACAAGAATGGAGTCCTAGAAAATACTGCCACAAGAGAAGGAAAATATGAGTGAAATGAGTCAGAAAGGAGAGACATACATAGAATGAATACGCTCATTTATGGAACATAAAAAAGCATAATATGAAACTAATACCCATGGACCAAGCAAGGGCCAGCCCATATTCATGCTACTTACAGAAAATTCAGAACATTAAAACACCAAAAACAGACATAGTCATATCTCAAACCACAGTTAACATGTTTGATATTCTGACATGTTTTTGTACAGACTTTTGAAAAAAAATTGCAATGAGAAGGCACATCATAAAGCAGGGCTAGAGCTATAGCACAGCGGGTAGGGTATTTGCCTTGCACGTGGCTGGCCCAAGTTTGATTCCTCCATCCCTCTCGGAGAGCCCGGCAAGCTACCAAGAGTGTCCCGCCTGCACAGCAGAGCCTGGAAAGCTCCCTGTGGCATATTTGATATGCCAAAAACAGTAACAACAAATCTCACAAAGGAGACGTTACTGGTGCCCACTTGAGCAAATCATTGAACAACGGGATGACAGTGCTACAGTGCTACTCAGGAGAAAGACTGGGCATTTGGTAGGTAGTTGATGAGCTTTGGTTAAGTTAGGTAGCTGATTACATTACAGAGAATGCAAACTAGTTTTTACTGCGAGCTATGATATATTAGACAGTTTTCATAAAGTACAAAATGATTCTCACAAATGCTCTAAAAATTAATGCCTTACATTCCACGTATTACAAAACTGAATCTTAAGAAAGGATTAGTGCAAGATATTTTCACCACAATATATTCACACAGAAAAATAATAAGACCAATGAGTTTCAGACATATTGAATGGGACCATGGAGATGAAAAATAGCCCTGAAAACACTCAAAAAAAAATTCTACCTATCAATTTTCTGGAACTTTCTGTTCAAAGTTTATATCTTTTCTGTCCAACATAGTGGCTCTTAACCACAAGTAACCTTTGCGGAATTAAAATGTGACTAAAGTCGGGACTGGGAAGTAAGTTCACTGGACTGGAGCATATGCCCTACACGTGGAAGGTCCCAGTTCTTTCCCCACCACACAAGTTACCCAAGTAGAGCTGGAAGCAACTGCACAACCAGAATTAAGAACCTAGGTACCACTGACGTGACAAAAATAAATTAAATAGTAAGTAAAATTTGAGTTGATGGACTCCAATTTCTTGATCACTTGATCACTTGACTTCCCGTTAATCATCGATTTGCTCAAGCGGGTGCCATTAATGTCTCCATTTGTCCCTGTTGCGTGTTAGTGTAGCCCAATGGCGTCTGTTTGTTCTAGGAACACGAAGAGCCTCAAACTGATCGTTCATGATCTTGATGAAGAAGTCTGACCATCTGGTAGGTGGGCGGCCACGCGGTCTTTTGACATCCCATAAAATCCAGTCCTAACGGCTCTAGTCCAGCGGTTGTCTCTAAATCTCATTACGTGACCAGCCCATCTGATTTTTGACACCTTTGCAAACGAGACAGCATCCCTGATTCTTGATCCTGGACGGAGGTCGGAACTCTGGATTCTTTCTCTCATTTGAGTGAAACCTGATATTCCAAGCATAGCTCTTTCAATTCCTCTTTGGAAGACCCAAATAGCGTTCTCATCCTGTTTGCGTAGGGCCCAGGTCCAATTTCTAATTTCACTAAATTTTAAATAAATAAGTAAAACTGGAGAATAAAATTTCTTATTCTAGTTCAGTTTACTTCATTGAAATTTTAGTTCATTGCCACTTTTTTCTAACATGAGAGATTTAAAGGATTCTTGGAACGTCTATGTCTCTCAGAAAAATATACTCAAGGGTGAATGTTTCTATTACAAGAAACCCAATGCAACTCTGAATTTCAAGAATAAGTTTGCAAGAATAAGAATTTCTAGTTTGCTGACCACATTTTTTCTGCTTCAAGTTCTGACAAAATAGGACTCAGTAGGTGCCAAGAAATCCTTTTTAAATACAGCAATGCCTCACAATACATTAATAAAGAGTTTTAGCAGTCAGTACTATGGAGAAAGAGACCTGATTATATTGAAGCACTCAGCACTACTTTTCATTTTTCACTTCTTGGCTGGATAGTGTAATGCCTTCAAAAGTAATGTGCTGCGTATAAAATTAAACAGCTATCTTCTAGTTCTTTTTGTTGATACTGGGTTTTTGCTTGTTTTTTGTTGTGGTGAAGGCAACTGCAGGTTTTGTTTTGCTGTTCACTGTTAGATCCATTTTAAAAATTCTCCAGTTTACTGTTTATTGTCTGTGTAACCTCTTCCCCCAGAGATTTATACCAGATAGGTCCTTTCTTAATTAGGTGGCTCATCATTATTTTCTGAGCTCCCAATTAAGTGCTATCTGGCAATTTAACAATTTTATAAGACATCAAGGCAGGCTTTATTTCAATTTTGTATTTTAACTGACAACATTCCATGGAGTGAGTCTATTTTGAGGCCACTGTTGAATTGAGACCTCTGGATAGTTCATGTTTTGAAACTGGGCCAAATTGACAAAAACCTAGACTCGGCTTTAAAAGATTTTTTAAATCAAACCTTCCAACAGGCCATTTACCAAATTGAGTATATTTAACTAATTTTCTGGCTTCTCTCATACAACCTAATGAGTCACATTGAAATCCTTGAATTGTGGCCATTTTACATCACACAGACAATTCAGTTAACATTATTTTTCTTCAAAGAAAGTATAGGCGAAAGGAATACTCCCACAAAGAATGCTAACAAGTGCCTATATCTAACTTCACTTCGTCCTCCTGTTCATTTGTTAGGGTGGAAAAGGAGATGAAGGGGGTATGGTGCCACCAGCAGGTCAATTTGTACCTGTGAGGCGAGTGCATCAGCAACTTGATGGCACCGTCAGGCTTCCAGATACCCCGAAATTGCTGCTATGCCTTTGGCCAGACCCCAAAAACTTGGGGCAAAGTTTACCAAGAAAGTGAACAGCCAAAAGTTAGGTATGTGGGAAACACACCCACAAACCACCTCCGGCTCAGCTATATAATTGGAGGCATGGCCTCTCTGGTTCCTGATCGAACTGCTTAACGGCCATGATCCCAGAGACTCAGAAACAAATCTCGGAACCCAAAGGCTTTTGGCAGAAAGGCATCCTGTTCCTGCAGTAGGTTACTAGCAATGGGCCACTCCAGGTGGGAGTAGGTTTCGTGACTTGGCCTGTTCCCCTTGGCGGCCCAGTGACCACCATCCTCCAGAGGCCATTGGACAGGCAGCTTTGGGCCTGCAGTGACAAGATATGTGGAGCCTCACCAGATGGTGGTGGAACCAGCCCTTTCCTCCCCATCCCAGCGAGACCCCGAGTCGCTGCCTACAAATGGCCTCTCTGTCTCCTGATCAAGCTAATTAACGGCCATGATCCCAGAAACTCAGAAACAAATCTCGAAACCCACTGGTTTTTGGCAGAAATGCATCTGGACCTCATACAAGGTGGCTGCCAACTCAGAGCTTATAGGAAAACCAGGTATGAGCTGTCGGTGATGGGCCAACTTCAGTCTCATGGGAAGGGGGTGGTACCAGCTTGTCCTTTACACCCTACCGAGGTCACAAGTTGCCCCCCACAAACAGTTCTCTGGCACGACGATGGCTCCAGAGGCAAAAGGACTTAATCCAGAGCCCGGCAGCTTGCAGCAGAAAAGTAAATGGACCGTGCGTTAAACCACGGCGCCATGCCTCCCCGGGAGGGAAAGGGTGTTGCACCCTTTCGCCTTTCACCCCCCCACACACCCCCCTCCCCCGCAGCAGCAAGGTGGCCACCAAGGTAGCTTGCTAGGAGCTTATTGGAAAGCCAGGTATGAGCCTGCAGTGATGGGGCAACTGTAGTCTCATGGGAAGGGGGGCGGTACCGGCTCATCCTTCACCCCCTACCGAGGTCACGAGTTGCCCCCCATGAGCGGCTCTCCAGCACAGCCATAACACCAGATGCACAGAAACCAATCTCGTAATTATCTGGCTCTTTGCAGAAATCCAAAATCGCAAGGCTGCTATTGCGGCCATGTGAGATTATTTGATTCTCATAACCAGCTATAGAAAACAAAGTATTTCACAATGCCTTTTCAGCAATTCTGATTGTTGGGGGGGAAATTCTAAACAATAATGGTGCATTTTTGTCAAAATAATGAATGTAGAGAATAATCAATGTAGAGAATAGTTAAGTGGAAATCATCTGCCTCATAGGCATTGGGAGGTGTGGGAGGGGTGTATATTGGGGTTCTTGGTGGTGAAAAATGAGTACTGGTGAAGGGAGAGGTGTTTGATCATTGTGTGAATGAGACTTAAACCTGAAAGCTTAGTAACTTTTCCCACAGTGATTCAATAAATAAATATAAGAAGAAAAAATAATAAATAAAATTATGAAAAAAAGATGGAGTTCATGCCCAATTTAATCAGCTAATTAGTGGCTGAATAAATAGCAGTACTCCTACATGGAAAAAAAAAGAAAAGGAGATGAGATTTGTGAGTGCTTTCTATATTTTAGATATTAACTCCATATCTGATGCATCATGTACCCTGTGTTTATAGTAGCACTATTTGCAACAGCCAGGTACCCTATGACAGATGATCGGATAAAGAAGGTATATAATATTGCACAGGAAAAGGGTAATTTTAAATTATATTTTAACATATTATATTGTATATAATAGAATAAAAATATATTAATATGTCATATAGTATTAATTTTTATCTTAGAAAAGATAAAATCTTGCATTTTACTACAACATGTATAGAACTGAATGGGATAATGCTAAGCAAATTAAGTTAAGAGAAAAAAATGCTGGATGATAACACCATGAATATAAAAGTAAAGTAAAGTAAAGGCCCTCCCGTTGATCATCGATTTGCTCGAGCGGGCCCAGTAACGTCTCCGTCATGAGACTTGTTGTTACTGTGTTTGGCATATTGAATACGTCACAGGTAGCTTGCCAGGCTCTGCCGTGCGGGCGAGATACTCTCGGTAGCTTGCCGGGCTCTCCGAGAGGGGCGGAGGAATCGAACTCGGGTCAGCCATGTTGGCTGCGTGCAAGGCAAACGCCCTGCCGCTGTGCTATCGCTCCAGCCCAAAGAATATAAATTTTAATAAAGAAACAAAGCAAGGGACTATGCAATGTCAAATGAAAATAAACCCTGAATACGAAGTTGAGCTTACTAAGTGGGGTGGGAGTGAGCCAAAATGGACTGTGAGCTATGGACAATGGACTATAGTGGAAAGATACTGACTTCAGTGGTAGGATTGGTATAATAACACTGTATCCCTAAAACATATAACTACCTTTTACATTCTTGGAAACCAGCTGCTTCAGTACATTTCAAATTAAAACAAAATTGGTGCTTTATTTGTTGTCTGCTGGTTTTATAGTTTTGTCTCTTTTTTGGTCTTCTTTTTTTGTTTGTTTTCAGTTTTGTGTTTCTTTTTTGGAGGGGCCTTACCTGGAAATGCCCAGGGCTTACTCCTGGCTCCACATTCAGGATAATTCCTGGTGGTGCTCAGGAGACCATAGAGGGTGTCAGGGAGCAAATGCAGGCAAGCTGCATGCAATGAAAGCATGCTACCCATTGCATTATCTCTCCAGGCCCCATTTTTCACATGTTTTGAAACCACATGATGATGTATGTTTGATATGTTTTATAACTCACTGAAAAAAATAGCTCAATAAGTTGCAGTACATACTTTGCATGCAGGAGTCGTGGGTTTGATCATAAGTTCCCCTAAGCACCTCTGAGTTAGGAATATCCCCTGAGCATCACCAGGTATGGTTCTAAAACAAAAGATTAAATCAAATAAAAAATCACATTGTATATATATATATATATATATATATATATATATATATATATATATCGGGGAGCCCGGCAAGCTACCGAGAGTATCTTGCCCGCACGGCAGAGTCTGGCAAGCTACCTGTGACGTATTCGATATGCCAAACACAGTAACAACAAAGTCTCCAATGGAGACGTTACTGGACCCGCTCGAGCAAATCGATGAACAACGGGAGGATAGTGACAGATAATTTTGAAAGTTATGTTTTCTTTTTTTAATTGATAAGTCGTTGGCCTATATCAGCAATAGTAAATTTATTCTTGGCATAGCTGGTTAGACCCTAAATATCATCAAAATTGCCCTTCTAGGAGAAAAGTGGATAGTTATTACACATGGAAGATAAAAAGGCAATGCAGCCTCAGAGGCATCAATTGGAGTTATGTGGCCATGAGACAAGAAATACTAGTAACCACCAGAATTTGAAAAAACAAGAAGTATTCTGCATGCTCTATACTTCTCATCTAAGTCAGTAACGGTTAGAGGAATAATTCGGGATGTGACATGTGCTGAAAGTAGATAAAGGACCAAACATTATAGTCTCTCAGTATCTCTGTATTGTCATAATGGCCAAAAGTAAAGAGTATGGGGGAAATTATCTGCCCTCTATAGAGGCAGGGGAAGCATTGTGAAGGGGGAGGTAGGAATTCTGGGGACATTGGTGGTGGAGAATGTGCACTGGTGGAGGGGTGGGTGTTCGATCACTGTATGACTGAAACTCAAACGTGAAAGCTTTGTAACTGTATCTCACGGTGATTTAATTAAAAAAAAAAAGATAAAGGAACAAGGACTAAATTTCCTCTCAGCGGACACCAGAGAGATTGTGGATCTTTCGGCACTTCTGTCTTGGTCCACTGACAGCACACTAGAAGTAATAGCATACATTTCTACCATAGTAACTCTTCCATTGTGAGGTTATTTGTTGCTTCAACCATAAGAAACGAACGTAATGAGGAAGAAAAAACTTTAAAACTTCTTCTCCAGTAATAAATCGTTTCCAAAAAATTCTAAACAGTAGCAGAGTCCTCCTCTAAACATTAGATAATACCTGCAAATTACTAAGAAGTCATAACTGTAAACTACTAATCTCCAACCTAACCATATATTATTTGTCAATGTGAAAAATTAACATTTAAGTATTAGAAGCGACACACTACTTCTGAATAATATGTCTCTAAGGCCAGAATAGTAGTATTGAAGGTAGGTCACTTGCCTTGCATATGTCAACCCCGTTTCCAGCCCAGCATGACACATGGTCACCAGAGTCCTGACAGGAGTGATCCCTGAGCACAGATTCAGGAGTAAACCCTGAGCATAGCCAGGTATGGCTCAAAAGTCAAAAGAGTAAATAAATAAAGTATATATTTCCCCACCTAAATTTTTATAAATAAATATTTCTGTAATTAAGCATAAAATGAATAAAAACTGATATACTTTTCCATACTTATCACTAATTAAAATGGATAAGGTGAATTTGTGGTAAAAATAAGAGACATTTACAAAAAAAACTAATAAGCACTTTAAACAAAGTCATAAACATTTAATAAAAAAACATAGTTATTATAGGGAGAGGAAAGGTAAATGTATTGTATGGATATCATTGTATTAGAGAGTAAGAAAGTAGTGAATAAACTTGTGGGAGATATTCATTGGAATCTAGTTATCACATAATAGCAAAAACATATGTCCCGATAGAAATAGGAACCTTAAACTGCAATGATATGAAAAAGAACAGAAGGAAAAGGTAATCTTAATGAGCCCACAAAAGCAAATGAGAAAAAAGGGAAACAACATAATTCAAGTAATCACCATAGATAGAAAAAAAAACAGAGTGTAGTATAGCAGTTTTTACACTATATGTAAAGAGATGAAATCTATAACAGACAACAATAAAAATGTGTCAGTTTTTAAGAAATAAGTTAACCCAAATTTACAACAAAAGATGGGGTTTTTTTTATGATCTTTTCCAAAGGCATTCTGTTTTTTGTTTTTTGTTTTTTTTTTTTTACATATAAAATGATTTTTTTTTATTAGTGAAACACCATGAGGTACAGTTGTAGATTTGCAAATTTTGTGCTTGGGTTTCGGTTATACTAAGATCAAATACCCATCCCTCCACCAGTGCCCATTTTCCACCACCATGGATAATATCCCTGCCGCCCACACCCCCCATCCCACCCTGCCTCTGTGGCAGGGCATTCCCTTTTGTTCTCTCTCTCCTTTTGGGTGTTGTGGTCTGCAAAAGAGGTATTGAGTGGCAAACATGTTCAGTCCATAGTCTACTTTCAACATGCATTTCCCCTCCTGGGAGAATCCTCCAAACACCCTTTATTTGGTGCTCCCTTCTCTATCTGAGCTGCCCTTTCCCCTAGAATACCCGGCTGGCCTCTAAGCTATGGAGTAATTCTCCTGGTGTTGATCTCAGCTATTCTTGGGTATTAATCTCATATTTTGTTATTTTATATCCCCCAGATGAATGTAATCTTTCTATGTCTATCCCTCTCTTTCTGACTCATTTCGCTTAGCATGATACTTTCCATATTGTACCACTTGTATGTAAATTTCATGACTTCAAAAAGATGGGTTTTTTTAATATTAGAACTTTTAAGTAAGCAATGAGATGGCAAAAAAAGCCAAATTCCAGAATCAAAAAAAAAAATACTTAGCTGCCTTGCAGACTGTCAAAATAGGGAAGAAGTATGTTCTATCAATCAATTTTTTTCCCACTAAGGAAGATGGCTTATTATTCACTTCAAGGCAGTGAATGATCTTAATTCTTCCTCCATCAATATTCTCTTCTTTGGCTCAGTATTTTTTATTCTTTGCTTGTTTGTTTTGAAGCTTCACCTGGCAGTGCTCAGAGCTTACTCCTAGCTCTGGGCTCAGGAATCATTCCTGGTGGGGCTTGAGGGAACTTACGGGGACGCAACCCAAGTCAGCTACAGGCAACACAGGCACCTTACCCGCTATACTCTCTGACCTGGGTCAAAAAATTTTTTCATCAATCTCACTAGTGTGAAGCCAAAACTGATGCCATGAAGGGCCGCAACTAACATCAGGTCCCAACTAGGCCTCAGTTTCTGTATCCCCAGAGCAGGACTTGCAGTTTCTGGTAAACTCCCAACTGAGCAATTGACCTAGATAAGAAACTGGGTACTTAGATCTGGCCAGTCATGAGTGGCCACCGCTACCCTTCATGGAAAAACCCCATGCTGTGACTGGTACCTGCTGTCTAATTGCTGACCACTGTTGTGATAGGGCAATGCTGAAAATAGATCAGTCTATAAATCTCTTCTTAACTGAACCCTATATAAACTGTTTGTGATGTGGAGTCGGGGTCTTTGTCAAGACTACACTGTGTTGGATGAGACTTGGACCCTAGCTCGGCTAATGCTGGCTCGGGCTAGTAATTAAATCTCTTTGCTTTTGCACTATCATGTGTGGACTTGGTCTTTTCGAAATTGGGGATCTGAAACTCGGGCACAACACTAGTAGTCAATATCATCTTATCAACGTCCTTGAGCAATAACAGTTGCTATTGAATCAATGAACTGAAGTGAGCAGGATCAGAATGTTGAACTACCAGCTGCAGGATTAAAATTTAGGAAGGAAAAGAACTTAAGTCTTCTTTATAATTGGAGCAACGTGATTTGCAATAATATTAATATTTCTGTTTTTGGCATACCATACCACACCCTACCCATTACCAAAGTGTCAAATTCCCCCTACCTCCTGCCCCTCCTAGGCAAATTCAGTTCTACTAGTAGAAAAAAATCTCATGGCACATTTTGATTGGTCATCGTCTGTTCCCTTGCTTTGTTGCTTTACAAACCCACACCCAAGTGAAACCATCGGATATTGACCCACTCTGTTTAGCATGGTACACTCCAGTCGCTTCCAAGTTTTAACAAAATGCAATTCAACCAACATGCAGGGAGAAGTCTCCCTACTGAGCTTCCCCAAGAGATCTGCTGAGTGCCAGATTATCCGATGATGAAAAGTCTAGACTTTGCAGTAAGGACACAGAGCTTGGAAAAGTACTCTGGTTTAAATTTTCCTACTTGGAGAATACACCTAGTAAATGGGCTTCTTTCTTTGTTTGTTTAAGTGCCTAGTGTTTAAAAAGTATTGATTTACTCGAACTAAGCAAGCAGACTAGAGTGAAGTGGCGAAGTGTGAAGGTAAATCAATAAAATCAGCGTTCGGAAGCTATTCTGAAACACTCCAAAGTGACTGTTTGCTGTTCACAAAGACTCTTTTAGGAGTTCTCTAGCTTCTGATGATCACCTCTTGCCTCACAGCTCCCCAAGGCAATAATTCTGTCAGTCTTTTACCATGACCATTTAAATCCAGCACATGGGTAGGTCTGGAGACATCTATTGGCTTCATTTTTATACCTCATTTAAATGCAGCATCCATAGGAATATGCATACAAACCCATGCCATCTTGGGAACAGAGCAATAGTACAGCGGGTAGGGACCCTGCCTTACACACTCCAGACCCCACTTCAATACCTGGCGCTATATATGGTCCCCAAGCCCGGCCTGGGGTGATCCTTGAGCACAGAGCCAGGAGTAAGCACAGAGCACTGCTGATTATGGGAGGGGGGGGAAATCATACCAGCTAGTGTACATAAATACTGGGAAAGAATTTGTCTGCACTGTTACTTTGAAGTTTAGCTAAATGAGAAATGTCATGTAGCAAGGAGAAATGAGACAATCAGGAAAATTAAAGATACCAACACATGTAGTATATTACTATGTACCAGGTATGAAACATCCTGCTTTAACTCATTTAATTTTCACAACTCCATGTGGTAGCTGAGGTCAGCAGAGAAGCAGGTAGTCATGGGCAGGGATAGGGAACAGGGAATCTCCTCTGGCATTGAACTTGGAGAGTAATAAAACCAATATTGATCTTAAAAGGAGTCACTCTGCTGACCGTCCAAAAGGTACAAGATGAAAAAAATACTTTGGGAGATGATTAGGCAGGTTTTTTTTAAAAAAAGACAGAAAGAAAATAAGAAAGAACTAAAGAACTATTAAGATTCCAAAAGATGCCAACCCAAAAGAAGGTTAGACTTTCTGCTTAAGGAAAGCAAGAATAAAAGAGCCAGACAAGAGTATGAAAGAAAATGCCCAAAAGTTCAAAGTAACTACACACACACACACACACACACACACACACACACACACACACACACTACACCCTAGCAACTTCCGTTGTTGTGGTTGCTTTTTCCTTGTAATCAGTGTGCTTCACAATACTGTCTAGGATAGGGTTTCATGTACACTGCACTCCCGCCGAAAAGCCCCTTTCCCTCCACTCTCACCTCATCTCCAGGTCTCGCTGTCACAGCCTTCATCACAGCACCCAATCCTGGCAAATTCTCTTCTGTAGGTGAGAGTCCTGCCTAGCAATGAACTCCTTCCTCTATGCACAGAAAGTGCAAAGTCTGGCAGACTTGGAGAGAGGCCTGGAGAGAGAACAAATGTCTGCCCAACCAAGGGACATTCACACCACCTTGAGGTCACCCACATCCCCTTCGTCTGTGAATTTACTTTACTCTCTGGAGCACTTCACTTCTGAAGTCATCCAAATCAAAAATTGAGGGTGTCTCAGTCCTACAGTTTACTTTGGGGGTTCTCTCTTCTTTCTCACTTACCAATATCCTAACTAAAACTATGTTTGCTTCACTATCTTCTGAAACTCCTTCTGGCAAAAGCAGACAAAAAATACCTAGAAAGCCAGGCAGAAGTCAGGACTTTAATGTCCGCACTATATAAGACTTAGTGCCGACTCAAGAACCCTGACATCCCGTGCACTTCCCAGGCAGAGTTCTGGGTGGCCAAGCAGAAGTATTTCAGCAGAGTCTCTATTTGTGGCTACTGCCCCACAATCTCCCCTGGCATGATTTTTCTTTTTTCTTTTATTTAATTTTTTTATTTTATCAAGTAGTTCACAATATTTGATCATGTTTAATACTCAAACACCAATCCCAATACCATTACATCTTCCCACCACTATATTTTGGATGTTTCCATCCCAAACCCCAATCCCTGCCCCAAAGAAGAACAGAAATATTATATTTTGTATTGTTTGTCATGAAAAACCACTGAAAATGCTATAAAAAAATATCCTTAGAGGAAAGAGGGTGAAGATTGTTGCATTTCACCCAAAGGCCATTAAGTCCTTCTATAAGAGGTCACTAACTTGTTGTTAGAGGTTGAGCCTTGTGTGATTACATATATGTGTGTATATATATGTATATGTATGTGAAAAAAATCCCTCTAAGATTGGTTGCCTCCGACCTTGAACTCCATCAAATGTGGTGCAGTACTCTTGGAGTATGGGTGGTGTGTATCCAGAAATAGGTTCTTTTAAGGATAAATGAGGCTTGCCTGAGTGTGTGGAGATTGGCCGTGGCAGCAGTTGAGTTCTGGAGGTTTTCGGCTGCCAAGGCTGGGTCCTTGGGGTAGGGACGGCTCTCACCCACCCCCCCTCCGGGGCGCCCCAAGTGAAACAGCCTGGCACGGGGTCCAGCAGTATGGCTATCTATGGCAAGTGTCATGTTATGTTCCTTTCCAGGAGAGAAGGACATGCCACGATTTATCATATCTTTAAGACACATAAGAACGGAGAGAAAAAAGAGACTGAGTAACTTGCCCGTAGAACATAGTAAGTATCAAAAGAGGGATTTGAATTCAAGTACTTTAGCTCTAAAAGTCTGCCTTACCTCAGTGGGGATTGCCTCTCACACTCTCTGTGAAGTCTTTAAAATAAGAGTCTACATCTTGTTCCCCACAGTCTTTCCTAGAACAATATGATTGCAGCACAGGCTAACAAATAAAAGTGTCTTGATTATATCTTCCCAAAGACTTGGATAATTTCTCTCTCGGGGATTGTAAGTGATGAATGGTGTTCAGTGTAATGTCATTACCAAGAGCATGATGGCTGTTACAGTTAACTGTTGATACTCTTTCACTCTTTAGTAGAAAAATGCAAGAAAAAAAATAGGATCAAGAGGTCTTTTCCCAGTTTCTGACAGGAATAATCTATTTCTGACCCAAGGGCATGTAGGTTTTGGTTGAAAACTATGGTTCTAACTGTATGCAGTTATATAATGATAAGTTGTCTTGGTTTACTGACTGTGGGTTAGGAGATGAGACAAGGGAAGGTGACTTTGACATTACACACTCAAAGGCAATGGCACTGTTTTTATGACTAAGAGTGACAGAAAACGGAAAACAAGTAAACACTGACAAGTCAGTCAGCTTTTGCTACATTGAAACTGCCAACAAAGACATCTGTTAGCCCAGTAGCTCCAGAGCCTGTCACTCAAGTATTTATTGACTGTTTCTTAAGAATATGTGCCATGGAAAACACCCTATGAAGACAATTGCCTTATATAAATGCCATAAAAATTGCTGGAGATCTTTCCAGCTACTGGTGTCCTCATCTGAGTTAATAGGACAGGTCATTAATATCCAGGGAAACCAGATCTGATACTCCATCATTATAAATTTTTCAAAAGGAAAAATATTCAATAAAAAACAAAAATAAAATCATGCATCCTACTGCTTCCTACCATCTTGACAAATCAATTGTGCCATAATTTTCACAAACAACTGACACAAGCCAGAATTTTAATGTATCAACTCTGAACAAATTAGAGAACAATGCTTTATTTCATTTGCTTAAGGATACCCACTGATTCCTTACACAGAAGCTCTTGGTTTCTTTAATTTCCAAGTGAGGATTTTATTTCTCATCCTATAAAATGAGACTAGCAAAGTCTGAGGGATTGGATAGAGATTAAGGCACTTGCCTTGCATGTGATTGACCCTGGTTCACTCTCCAGCACTCCAGACAGTCCCCTGATTACTGTTAAGAGTGATTCCCTAAGCACAAAGCCATGACTAAGCATTGAGAACCCCCCAAAATGAAATAAAATAAAAGATACTGCCTTCTGTTTGTGTATGCCTCTCCCCTTGAATATTGGGCCGGAAAACAAAATAAAGACAATAATTAAAAATCAGGCTAGAGAGATAGCATAGGGGGTAACGTGTCTGACCTTGACACAGCAAACTTGATTTGGTCTCCAGCACCATAGATGATCCTCCAAACACAACCAAAGTGATCCAAAGGCACAAAGCTAGGAGTAAGCCCTGAGCACTGCTCGCCAAGGCCCAACCACCCCTCAAAATGAAAATAAAAGACTACAACGGTATAATACTAAAAGAAACAACATCTACACTAAAGGAATACCAAGTAGAGAAAAAAAGGGAGTAATAGCTGGTGGGAGAAATAATATCCAAGAATTTGCCAATCTGAAAAGGCAGGTACACTAATACAAGAAGCCCAAAGAATTTAAAGGAAAATAAAACCAAATCAAGAAATAATAATAATAAGACACAGTACATTGAAAATGGCAGGACCCTGGGACCAGAGCAATAGTACAGCGGGGAGGGTGTTTGACTTGCACGCAGTTGACCTGGGTTCAACCCTCGGCATTCTACATGGTCCACTGAGCACTTTCAGGAGTCATTCCTAAGTGCAGAGTCAGGACTAAGCCCTGAGCATCACGGGGTATGGCCCAAAAAAAAAAAATGGCAGGACTCAAAGACGAAGACACTTCTGAAAGAAGTGACAGAAGAAAAGACATATAAGGGAACCTCCATAAGATACTCAGAAGATTTATCAAATAAAATATATAGTCAGAAAGGAGGGAATGGTATGTATGCCAATCATATTGAATGAAACAGACATCCAAACAAGCACACTCTATCCTGACAGGTTATCACTTAGATTTGAGGAAGTGATTTTAAAAATAAATTGCAGATATACAACAGCTGAGGGCACTCAATACCGCTAAATCAGTTATACAAGCAGTATTAAATGATCACGACGATCACGACCATCCTTTTTTTTGTCGATTGCCTCGAGCAGGCCCCAGTAAAGTCTCCTTTGTCCTAGCCCTGAGATTTTTTTTTAAAAGTGCCATATTCAAGGCTCTTTCAGAGTTAGGAGAATGAGACCCATCATTGTTACTGGTATTTGGCATATTGGGTATACCACAGGGAGTTTGCCAGACTCTGCCGTGTGGGCAGGTTACATTCGGTAGCCTGCTAGTTTGTCCAAAGTAGGAATGAGATAATAAGATGCATTTGCGGCCGCGCGCTTCCAGGAGCTGGGTTTTATAGTCTCTGGGTCTTGGCCATTGATGGGATTACATGGCGCCAGGGGCCCAGTTGGTGGGTGTGACCCCTGCCTACTGGAATTTGGAGGATCTGGGTGGAGGATGCTCAGTCCCGATCGGAGCAGGCTTGGAGATCTCAGCCCCAGGACCCGCATGCCTTTGTTCCTCTGCCAGTACCTTTGGAGAGTGGTCTCAGCATGGTGGTGGCTGGTTCTGGAGGTCTTCGGCTGCCGGAGCCCTGGTCAGGGCTGGGAGGGAAACTCAAATGATAGCCTATAGAAAGCAAGGAAGTGCAACTAGGAAGCACAAAGATACATAAGAAGTCATAAAATGGGAGAAGATGGAGAGTTGGAGAGTATTAAGGAGAAAAGGTCTTACAGACTTACTTGTTTTTAATCTGTTGCCCAATTCCCTCCCTCCACCCTTTCAAAAAAAACCAGAAAATTTAAATTGTCTAATTAATATAATGTTACTTTATGTTTAAGTAGTCCCCTTTCAGTGCACAACAATTTCTTTAAAATAAATATATATCATGACTTCTCTACTTCCCAAGGAATACTAGAAAAGTCCCCCATATCACTTTTCCATAATGTGACCTTAATACCTTTCATCAAGAAATTAGATTCTGGGGCTGGAGTGATAGCACCGCGGGTAGAGTGTCTGCCTTGCATGCGGCCCGACCCGGGTTCAATTCCCAGCATCCCATATGGTCCCCCAAGCACGCAGGAGTAATTCCTGAGTGCAGGAACCAGGAGTAACCCCTGTGCATTGCCGGGTGTGACTCAAAATGAAAAAAAAATAGATTCAGGACTGCAGAGATAGGGAGATGGGGTGGAGGGGATAGAGGAGAGAGAGAGAGAGAGAGAGAGAGAGAGAGAGAGAGAGAGAGAGAAAGAGAGAGAGAGAGAGTAAGGCACTTGGCACTTGCTATAGTTCACTGCCAGGAAGGATCCCTGGGCTCAGAGCTGGGAATAAGTACTCAGCACAGCTTGGTGTGGTCCAATCCCCAAAGAAAAGAAACTGAATTTAGGTCCTTTCCATTAAAATCTAAGTCACCGTATAATTATTTCAAAACAGAAAGTATGGTCAACGTGATGCTATGTGAATTCCAATAGACCATCAAAAGGAGCATAGCTTCAATCCACCAGGACACTTGCTTTTAGAACCCTGGATCTTCACGCAAGAATTCAATCTATCTGAAGCTCCCAGTCACATGTAGAAGACATAGAAAGATGCTCTGGTCAGCAGCCTCTAATAATGCTTTAGCCCTCAGCCACCAGACATTCAAAGATACCTGTCCTTGGGGCTGGAGCAATAGTACAGTGGGTAGGGCATTTGCCTTGCACCCAGCTAACCCGGGTTCGATTCCCAGCATCCCATAGGGTCCCCCAAGCACCACCAGGAGTAATTCCTGAGTGCAAAGCAAAGTCAGGTGTAACCCCTGTGCATTGCTGGGTGTGACCCAAAAAGAAAAAACAAAAAAGATACCTGCCCATGATTCCAACCCCTGTTACCAAGTCAATCACATAGCAAGTGTTCCACATGTACATCACTGATCACGTAGCTAAATCAAAAGTCAATCTAACCATTCTTGGTACAAACTTTTGAAAATTTTTGAAAAATTCATGAGCCTATAAGCTGGAGAAACAGGGCTGAGTGCATGCTTTGCCTAAGAGCGGCCTGGGTTTAATCCCCAAGCACACTGGAGTAATCCTGGACACTGGAGTAATCCTGGAGAACAGAACTGTGAGTATCCCCCAAAGACTAATGGGTGCAGTCTGAAAACAACAAAATTAATTTATTAATTAAAGCCTATGAGCCCCATAGAATCACTGTTTTACACCAATAGATGTTTGGGTACCTTATTAAGTAGAACACTAATTGGAATTTTAGCTCTCTCCTGCCCCCGTGCCTGGCTGTCCCCTTGGGGGGGGGGGGGTTTGAGTTTCCCTCCCCGCCCCGAGCAGAGCTCTGGCAGCCAAAGACCTCCAGAACCAGCCACAACCATGCTGAGACCACTCTCCACACGCATGAAGGTACCAGCAGAGGAACAAAGGCATGCGGGTCCTGGGGCTGAGATCTCCAAGCCTGCTAGGATCCGGGCTGAGCATCCTCCACCCAGATCCTCCAAATTCCAGTAGGCAGGGGTCACACCCACTAACTGGCCCCCTGGTGCCATGTAATCCCATCAACGGCCAAGACTCAGAAACTATAAAACCCAGCTCCCGGAAGCGACATCTTATTATCTCATTCCTACTTTGGACAAACTGGCAGGCTACCGAATGTAACCTGCCCACACGGCAGAGTCTGGCAAACTCCCTGTGGCGTACCCAATATGCCAAATACCAGTAACAATGATGGGTCTCATTCTCCTAACCCTGAAAGAACCTTGAATATGGCATTTTTTTAAATCTCAGGGCTAGGGGCCGGAGCGATAGCATAGCGGGTAGGGTGTTTTCCTTGCATGCAGCTGACCTGGGTTTGATCCCCAACATCCCATATGGTCCCCCAAGCACCGCCAAGAGTAATTCCTGAGTGCAGAGCCAGGAATAACCCCTGATCATCGCTGGGTGTGACCCCCCCCCCCCCAAAAAAAGAAAAAAAATTAAATCTCAGGGCTAGGACGAAGGAGACTTTACTGGGGTCTGCTCAAGGCAATCGACGAACAACAGGATGATCGTGATCATGATCTCTCTCCTGGTTTGTCTAGACTGACCATTTTACTTTATACTTGAGAAATCTCCACTGTTTTAGGAAGAATGACTTAGAGGTTGCTGGAATGAATAGGTTATGAATGTTTTATTAAAGTTGTGTACTGTCTAAAATGTATCAGTTACATAAACATTTTTAGAATTTGCTCTGTAGCTTATTTCAAATTGACAAATACAAGCAACTGCATTTAAGTTTTGTACATATTGTTTATTTTTGCTTACAACTAACAAATTGACAATAAAAATGAGGATGAATAAATAATGCATAAAATATTCAATTCCTTTGGACTTATGAATTCACTATATCTTAGCTAAATCTTTTTTTGGAACTAAATATAAAAGACTCTCAGGTGCAATAATCTAACTTAAGTTATTTTTTATATTACAATCCTTCTGAAAAAGACCAAAATCTTTAAAAAATTATGATAGTAAAAATTAGGTTGCAGTAATATGAATATCTTATGTTATTTGAAATATGTTTAATTATTGAATAGAAACACAAATGCTAAAGAAGAAATACATTTTAACATTTTATCCCTATATCTCTTTTATGAAATATTAAAATTTTCCACTTAAAATCACCAGAATTTATTCTGTACCAATCAGAATTACCTATCCTCATAAGAGTTTAAAAACAAGCAGGACAAAGACACCTGGGGGAAATAAAACATAGTTAAAAAGCACCAAGGTAGATTTATATACAATGTTTTAAGAACAAATAATAGATCATTCTTCCTTGGGAAACCTTGAAAGTTGTTTTTGAAAAGTTGTATTTGAACCAGTTTTTAAGGAATGGAAGAAATAATCAGATGTGGAAAAACTCAAAACCTAAAGTACAACAAAAATATTTCAATTATATAAAGAAGTAAAATAAAAAAAAGTGTAAGAGATATGAAATGATTTCTCTGTGTGTACTGAACAGAGCACCAAAGAGTTTGGCTAGATGTATGAAGTATGATTCCCAAAAGAAAGTCCAGGTCAGATTTTGAAGAAGTTTCAACATCTTGGTAAGAAGTTTGAACTTTATCTTACAGATAAAAGAAAGAAGTTTCTAAATAAGAACAAAATATAACTTGATTTATAGATTGAAAAGTCAGTTGAAAAAATAAGACAGAAGACAGAAAGATCATAAAAAAACTCTTGATCAAATCGAATGACAAAAAGTGATATCAGAAATAATGAAAAGGAAGAAATATATTAGGACATCTTAGAATATTACACTCTAAAGAAGCTAATATTACTGATTATGAGCTACAAATGAAGGAAGATAATTCAAAATTTCTAGTCTGGGCAACTGAAATGCTGGCAATTGTAACTAAACAGGCTGAAACACACTGAAAATGATTCACAACATTTGTAAGATACAGCAGCAATTATTTGAAAATTGAAATGTAAGAATTTTACTTTTTTATTTTGTTGATGCAACATTAAAAATTATTTATAAAATTATTTATAAAATTATTTCAGATTTGTATCATTAAAAATCAACATCAGTACAAATACCTTACTTTCACTATTAAAAATTCTGACTTATTTTTATTCATCTGATTAAACCAAACAGCTATATTTTC
Organism: Sorex fumeus; assembly: GCF_029834395.1. NCBI lineage: Eukaryota > Metazoa > Chordata > Mammalia > Eulipotyphla > Soricidae > Sorex > Sorex fumeus. The sequence goes on from NW_026606059.1 coordinate 18,414,039, forward strand.
TCATTACAAAAAAAAAGTTTATTTGAGACATGCTCAATATGACTGCTCTTCAGACTATTCAGACATGTTTTGATAATTGATGTATTTAAAACATACAAAAGATAGTATAGAATCTAACTTCTCAGTGTGAAATATTACCAGTTCTAACATCATCTTCCACATGAAGGAAGATTTATCAGCTTCATTCTCTTGTCATTCCTCACTTAATCTCAACAGAGATAGGCAAAATTATTCATTCAACGAATTTAGATGATGGTTAAGTCAAGTTCTCTGAGATGCAGATACAAGAGGATAATTAGACATGCCAAAAGTGTGTTAGGAAGAAATGTGTGTGAAAGAAAGAGAAGGAGCTAGGCCAAAAGAAAGAATCTTCAGAACCTGGTGCAGGTTTGACCAGTACTAAGCAGAATTAATAAGAAGAATCACAGAGCACAGTGGCCTTCTAAGAATGGCAAAGCCATCGAGAAGCTCAAAGCGCACTTTCCATTAGAAAAATCTGAAGGAATGGGCTCGCCCCAATCCTTGTGGGTAACCACTGGAAGCAGTCCGCTCTGGTGATTTCAGAGCAACTTTGGAGTTCTGTCCAAGGGAATTGAAATTGGGACAGCTGAGCAACTATGCCCCCTACTGCAGAGATGCTGGGTGAGGGCATTAGCAGGGTTGGAGCACAGCGGGTAGGGCTTTTACCTTGCACGCAACTGACCGGGGTTCGATTCCTCCGTCCCTCTCGGAGAGCCCAGCAAGCTACCAAGAGTATCCCGCCCGCAGTGCAGAGCCTAGCAAGTTCCCCAAGGCATATTCAATATGCCAAAAACAGTAACAACAAGTCTCACAATGGAGACGTTACTGGTGCCTGCTCAAAAAAAATCGATGAACAATGGGAGGACTGTGCTACAGTACTACTGCACAGATGCAAGTAGTCCATTTTCATAGCTAGGTTTTAACTGTGAAATAAGAGGGGTATTCAGAATACAATACCTAACTCCTTCTTCTCTCTTATTTCCTTATAAGTCAAAGTCCCAGGGCTGGAGTGATAATATGGTGGGTAGGGTATTTGCCTTGCACGCAGCCAACCCGGGTTCAATTCCTAGGATCTCATATGGTCTCCCAAGTACCACCAGGAGTAATTTCTGAGTGCATGAGCCAGGAGTAAGCCCTGAGCATTGCCGCATGTGACCCCCCCAAAAAAAAAGTCAAAGTCCCCTAAAACAAATTACACTCTTTACCACTCAACATCAGGATATAAAATTTACCCTCTATTGGCTAATAGGTCTACATTGATTTTTAATGTGCTGAGAAGTAATATCTTCTACATGGGAACAGGGTCCTTGTGAATTTTGAAGGACTGACATACACCAGGATTGAATGAAACTTCTGGAATAACTATGATATATGACTTCTGATTTTGTTTTGTTTGCTTGTTTTTACCCTGTGTGTAGAAACTTATACGAAGATAAAACCCACCCAAAGAAATTAGTGGCAGTAATGTTTGAGGCAGAGACTATTGTTCTTCGTTGCCCTTTCCCCAAAACCTAAAAGCCTCAATTTACCCTTTCTTCAATTTACCCTTCCTAACAATTCTTTGCTCAGGTTTTCAGGTAAGAGGGAGTATGCCTCAGGGGACCAACCCAGGAGAGAATTTATTCAGCATTCTGTAGCCCACAGGTTCTCAGACCATCCTTTCTAGAAACAAGTTTCCCTTCTATTTTCTTGCACTATTATTAAAAAGGGCTGGAGCTATCGCACAGCGGGTAGGCCGTTTGCCTTGCGTGCAGCCAGCCCGGCCGAGCCGGGTTCGATTCCTTTGCCCCTCTCGGAGAGCCCGGCAATCTACCAAGAGTATCTCGCCCGCACGGCATCTACATACAATATGCCAAACACAGTAACAACAAGTCTCACAATGGAGACGTTACTGGGTCCGCTGGAGCAAATCGATGAACAACGGGAGGACCAAGACCGTGATTTTTAAAAAAGTCTCTTATTGTTCACTTGTAATATTTCCTTTGATAACGAGGGAACCTCACTGCGTAAGTACTCTCCAACGCTCCTCACCCGAGACTCCCTAACAAACAGAAAAAGAAAGTTTCTATGAAAATCCTCTCTCTATACTTTGCACTCCTTTAACATGTGTATGCCAGCCCTGCAATTTGTGCTAATTAAACCACATTCAAATATGAGCCACTGTCACTGTCACTGTCCTCCCATTGTTCATCGATTTGCTCGAGCGGGCCCAGTAAAGTCTCCATTGTGAGACTTTCTGTTACTGTGTTTGGCATATCGAATATGTCATGGGTAGCTTGCCAGGCTTTGCTGTGCACGTGAGACACTCTCAGTAGCTTGTCAGGCTCTCCAAGAGGGGCAGAGGAATCGAACCCACGTGGGCCAAGTCAGTCACATGCAAGAGAAACGCCCTACCACTGTGTTATTGCTCCAGCCCAAAATATGAGCCACCAGTGATAAATACAAGTGGACCTTAGCGTACTTTAAGAAGCATCTGTCTCTCATGGATGGGCAGTAAGATCAACTACAGACTCCCGCCCCTTGGTGATTGTTCAGCACACTGCCTTAAGGCAGAGTGATTGGTAATAAAATAATTTAAAATCACTGAACTTGGCAATAAAATTGCCTAATTTAAGAATTGAGTATTAAGAAACATACTTGAAAATTTGAGTCACATTCCAAAATACCAGATTTGGGGCTGGAGGCATAGCACAGGAGCAAGAGGGTTGCCTTGAATGACCTGGGCTTGGTCCCTAAGCACATCAGAGACCCTGGAGCACAGAGCACTGAGCACTGTCGGATATGGCCACAAAACCAAAAATAAAATACTAGTGCTGTAGGCAAGTAGATAGAAAAGGGCCCCCATGGCAATAGAATTCCTAGGAAGTCACTGTCACTGTCACTGTCCTCCCGTTGTTCATCGATTTGCTCGAGCGGACCCAGCAATATCTCCATTGTGACACTTGTTACTGTGTTTAGCATATCAAATACGTCACGGGTAGGTTGCCAGGCTTTGCCGTGCAGGTGAGATACTCTCGGTAGCTTGCCGGGCTCTCCAAGAGGGGCAGAGGAATTGAACCTGGGTCGGCCCGGTAAGCCTTGTGCACGGCAAACACCCTGCCCACTGTGCTGTCGCTCCAGCCCAATAGAATTCCTAGGAAGTAATAAAACCAATAGTCCCAACGCTGCAAAAAGCCCAACTGTGGATACAGGAACTGAGGCCTGAGAAGACCCTCACCTGGCACCAACAGACCCAGACTCCTGGATCCCCTAGGAGAGAAGCTCCAGCAGGAACAAAGGCAAAGAAAAGGATTTCAAAGACCATCAACCACTCCCAACTCTACTCTCGCCACAGACTCTCAACTAGCTAAGAAAGCCCCACGTGGGGCAGCTTGGGAGAAACCCTATAAAAGCCAACTTGAAAAAAAAAAGCACGTGCCTATGCTGCCAAGCCCATGTGCTTCTTGTGTCATGTGCCAAGCACATGTGGTATCAAGCACATTGTAGCCTGCATCTTTCCTCTAGAGATGTATAGTGGGACTTGTTTCCGCCTTTCGAGAAACCCACATTATCTGTTGAACATCTCCCTCTTTCTCCCTCTCTCTCCCTCTCTCCATTCTCTCTTCCTCTCTTTCTCCTTTTCTCTCCCTCTCTCTCTCCCTCTCTGCCTCTCTCTCTCTTCTTACTCTGTCTCTCTTTCTCTTCCCCCTCTTACCTTCCTCAAAAAGCCTCTAAATAAAAGCTGTTTTTACTTCACTACTCATCTGCCCATCCACTCATGAAATTCTTTTCTGTGAAAAAGATAAGGACCCAAAATACCTGGGGAAAGGCTTCAAGACTGACTTTCCTTTCCTGCAAAAGAACAGTTCCTCACTGTAGCCTGAGTCCATGGTTTCCTGAGAAATCGGGTAGTGGGGATTAACTCCCATGTCGAGAAGCACAAGTGGACATCAGATGTGACTCAACAGCTATCTAGTGGTGCTGGCAGGGCCCTGGTCCATGCCATGAAAGGACTAATCATGGACTTTATCAGTCCCAGTCTTCCCGGTGGGCCCAGGATGGGCAACGGGGGGAAAGTGGGCATCTCTCTCCTCTCTGCTTCACATAAATTTGTAGTCAAAGTAGAGAGAGAGTAATGCGGAAATCATCTGCCCCACAGGTAGGGGAAGGGTGTGGGATGAGGGTATACTAGGGTTTTGGGGGGTGGAGAATGGGCACTGGTGAAGGTACAGGTGTTTAATTGTATGACCGAGACGTGAACCCGAAAGCTTTGTAACTGCCCTCACGGTGAGTCAATAAATAAAATTATAAAAAATAAATAAATAAATAAATAAATAAAATTACAGGGCGTTTGGGGCTGGAGCGATAGCACAGCGGGTAGGGCATCTGCCTTGCATCTGGTCAACCCGGGTTCAATTCCCAGCATCCCATATGGTTCCCCAAGCACCGCCTGAGTGCAGAGGCAGGAGTTAACCCCTGTCCTTCGCCGGGTGTGACCCAAAAAATAAAATAAATAAAATAAATAAATTTAAAAATAAAATAAACTTACAGGGTCGGAGCAATAGTAGAGCAAGAAGACTTGCATGAGGTTGACGTAGGTTCAATCCCTGGCATCCCATATGGTCCCCTGAGCACTGCCAGGAGTAATCACTGAGCACCACCAGATATGGCCTCAAAACCAAAATTAATTAATTTTAAAATATTAAAAAAATAATATTTTAACATATCAAACTAATATGAGTACATAACTTTAAAATCAACTTAATATTGTTAAATTATAGTAAACAGCAGAATTTTTCACTTAGTCCTCTGGTGCTGACTCGTCTATCATTTTCTGCTCAGATCAAATACCACTTTTTCTTTCCTTCGTCCTCAGTGTGTAGAACAAAGGTCACAATCTGAGAATCTATCTTTATGGTTAACAGTAAGTACCGATGATGGGGTCTGGCAAAATAGCTGCTGACACCAGGTCGGTATGAATGATAGAAAGCAACATTGCACTGATAAAAGAGTAAGACCTTCCTTTTTGTGTGTTGTGTTTGATATCCAAGGGAACACACACAGAAAGCGTCGGATGACAAAGATATATTATTATGTGAAAACCATTAGCTTTGAAAAGAGGAAAATTTACACTTCCAGGTAAATATTTCTGTCTTATACAATTGAAGAGTTGCCACAGTGAATGAATGAAGTTTTAGTGTCAGATTCGTTCCAAAACAACGATAATGCTAGTGGGGAAATTTCATAACACAAATCATCATGAGGTGAACATCACAGTTCTACTGAGAGAGATTGGTGATTCATGAAAAGTTGTTGTACCTCTATACTGTCCAGTAGGAAGAAACATTACTTGGGGAAATCAGTATTTTATAAATTAGGTGTGCTCTGCACTACTTTATCATGCTCATTAATCAACTTCTGTTGAATCTTTCTCTTTTTTATTAACGTTTTCTCTTTGTTAGAAACTTTAGTAGAAAAAGAAAATATCTACTCACAGAGAACAAACACTCGAGCTGAGTATATAAAACATATTTATGAGAAAACAAATATCACAGGAATAGATCAAATAAACTAACTCAGTTTCAGGAAAATATATCAATTTCAAGACTATTATATTACTAATAGCTTAGAAACTCTCTATATCCTTGAGAACTGGAGTAGGGTTTTTCCAGAAAGGCAACGGTTTACTACTAACGATTATTCTAAAATAGATTGTGTCAGAGGGTTAAGATGAAGATTTGGGAGGTGAAGATCTTGTGTTCTGAGGAACCTTGCCTCTTTCCAGGCCTGAGTATGTGATGCATGAAGAGGACTGAAAATTCTGGAATGGCTCAAATGGTGGAGTTTGAGCTATCCCTACTCAGAAAATAAAAACCATGCAGAGAGCAAGACAAAGAATGACTAAGTGACCACAGGTGTGACATATATTTAAGGCACTGAGTATCAAGAATAATCTTCTTTGACCCATGATAAATCAGCAACACCTTGGCAAGAACTATCATGGTCTCAGTTGCACTGTGGATTATTATGAAAAGACTAGTGACATTTGGGAAAGGAATGATAGAAGGAGCCAGGGGTAATCCCGGTGCACTGCTAGGTGTGACCCAAACACCAAAATAAAAGGAAGGAAGGAAGAATGAAAGGAAGGAGGGAGGCAGGGAGGGAGGGAGGGAGGGAGCGAGGGAGGGAAGAAGGGAGGGAGGGAGGGAGGGAGGGAGGGAGGGAGAAATGAAGGAAAGAAGAAAGGAAGGAAGGAAAAAAGGGAGGAAGGGAGGAAGAAGGAAGGAAGGAAGGAAGGAAGGAAGGAAGGAAGGAAGGAAGGAAGGAAGGAAGGAAGGAAGGAAGCAGGAGGGATTGGACTACTAGCTGCAGTGTTTACACAATTCACACATTATTTAGTTGAGGTGCTAATCAAGTGACGGCCTCCCTTTGCAGTGCTCACAGATGCCTGGTATGGTGAGAGCAGGTATCCTTTGTGCTGTTGGTACAATGAATACCAGGCAGCAGAGCAGCCTGCCAGGTGCAACTAAGAGAGCTTCCACGATCAAGTCCAGTGTTTGTGGTGGCACCGGGATTCGAGCTCATTTCAACCCTCCCTCCATCCGACTTGCAAGACCTGTGCTACATAGCAAATGAACCACCTCCCAGCACATCCTATGATAAGAACTCTTGAGATCTCACAGCAATTTCCAAAACACAGCACTACTGCTAGTTTTTGTCATCATGTTCCATCTCTAGAACTACCTGAGAGCTGGGAGTTTAACCCTTTTGATACCCTTCACCAGGATTACTCTCTCACGCTCCCTGTCTCTAAGCAACAAACTGTTTTCTGTGCAGTATTTTAAAAAGCTACATATATAAGCAAGATTCTCTAACAGCCCCGTCTCCTAACACATTTTTGTTTGTTTTTTGGTTTTTGTTTTTTTGTTTTTTCCTTTTTGGGTCACACCTGGCGGTGCTCAGGGGCTACTCCTGGCTTTGCACTCAGGAATTACTCCTGGCAGTGCTCAGGGGACCATTTGGGATTCTGGGATTCGAACCCGGGTCGGCCGCGTGCAAGGCAAACACCCTACCTACTGTGCTATCACACCAGCCCCCTAACACATTTTTGAAGGAAAAAAATGGACACTGCAGATGAGCAACAATGAAGAATAATGTTTCGCTTTTAAATCATTTATTTCAGTAGAATGACAAGAAATGGGTTTTTTTTATAACATTTTAAGTTATAAAATGAAGCCATTATTTCCAGACAATAATTCCTCTTTCCAATTGCTTGAAACGACTGTCATATAATTTGATTTAGACTGAAACAAAAAAACCAATCATAATCTCTTTTCAATTAAGAGACATACTTCATTTTCCAATACCTCCTCCACTCTTAATTTCTCCTAAAACTCATTACAAACCAAATAATTGTGTTCAGTCCAATAAATTTCTGAAAACACAATCAAGGGTTACACTGTAACTTTGAAGTTTAAAAACTGTCTTTTTAATGCTTTTCTTGGGAACATTTTACATTTATATAGGTAGAAATGCCAGCTGTTGATGTTTTTAATATATCCTTGAAGCCTTAAAAATACAGTCTAGGGAAACGATAGCTTTTCTCCAGAATTAGTTTGATATTCTGACAAATATCATCAGACAAATATAACTGGAAAAGTACATTTTATAGTAATCCAGTGTATCAAGAAACAGTTGTTGCAGTTATATGCTCAAAGAAAGCAGTACAAGGAAAATGTTTTAAAAAATGAATACAACTAGATTTTCATTTTTTTTATTTAGTAATGCCAGGGATCAAATCGAAGGCTCTGCCACGGAATTGCATCCTGGTCCTACAACTAGATTTTTGAAGTTAGAAAAATCAGAAGTTGGCAAAATCTATTCTCAGTCTTCCAAATATGTATTTAAAACAAGCTATAATTTCAGAAGAAAGGCTTGTCTTCTGAAAACTTAATGATCAAACTGAAGCTTATAATTTTTTAATAAAAGCTAAAATAGGGCTTATACTTTAAGGTCTATATTTAAATTAAAAACTTGATGAAATAAAAATAAAATAGCTATATTCCTTAATACCAAAAACTGCAACAAGTACTTTACATTTTTAGTTACCTACAATTAACTCTTTACAGGGCAATAATCCACTGCCTGTATTTTGTAGATTAAAAAAGATGACTGAAGAATAATTTACACAATGTCACACAACTAGATACTTGACAGAGTAGGCATTTCAAGTCAGATATTAATTCAAACCTCTTTGTTATTGACCTGGAAATTCTTTAACCTTTAATTTCCTTAGATCAATCAGCATTTCAAAATCAACGTTTCAGAAAGATGTAGGGAAACATTGGTAGAAACATACCCATAAAACCATTACTACGTGGAAAATATCATGCTAAGTGAAATGAGTCTGAAAGAGAGGGACAGACATAGAAAGACTGCATTCATCAGGGGAACATAAAGTAACAAAATAGGAGATTAACACCCAAGAATAGCCGAGATAAGTACCAAGAGGTTCACTCCACTACTTGGAGGCCAGCCACACATGCTAGGGGAAAAAGCAGCTCAGTTAGAGAAGGGAGGACCAAATAAAGGGTGTTGGGATGATCCTCCCAGGATGGGAGAAGCATGCTGAAAATAGACTATAGACTGAACATGATTGCTACTCAATTTCTCTTTTGCAAACCACAGCACCCAAAAGGAGAGAGAGAACAAAAGGGAATGCCCTGCCACAGAGGCAGGGTGGGACGAGGAGGATGGGGTGTGGGAGGGATACTGGGACCCATGGTGGTGGAAAATGGGCACTAGTGGAGGGATGGGTACTTGATCATTGCATAACTGAAACCCAAGCACAAAAAAAAATTTTTTTTTGCTTTTTGGGTCACACCCAGCGATGCACAGGTGTTACGCCTGGTTCATGCACTCAGGAATTACTCCTGACCGTGCTTGAGGGACCATATGGGATGCTGGGAATTGAACCCGGGTCGGCCGCGTGCAAGGCAAACGCCTTATCCGCTGTGCTATCACTCCAGTCCCACACAAAAAAATTTAAATCTACAACTGTACCTCATGGTGTTTCACTAATCAATTTTTTTAAAAAAAAAAAAAGCTAAACTTAAAAAAAAAACCCATTTAAGATAGCAATTTACCAGTATTTATCAAACTTTTAAATAAGTAAAGTAAAGTAAAGTAAAGTAAAGGCCCTCTCGTTGTTCATCGATTTGCTCGAGCAGGCCCAGTAACGTCTCCATTGGAGACTTTGTTGTTACTGTGTCTGGCATATCGAATACGTCATGGGGAGCTTGCCAGGCTCTGCCATGCGGGCGAGATACTCTCGGTAGCTTACCGGGCTCTCCGAGAGGGGCGGAGGAATCGAACTCGGGTCGGCCATGTTGGCTGCGTGCAAGGCAAATGCCCTACCGCTGAAAATAAGCCCATCTTTTTATCTAGTAACATTATCATTTCAATAACAACAACAACAAAAAGGATCAACCTAATATTCATGCATTATGCCCAAATAATTATAGTGCATCTATCCCACATAATTTGTATATATATCAATAAAATGAACTTCAGCAAACCTACACATACACATACGAAAATTCCAAAATATGCCTTTAAGAGTAAAAGTAGAAAACTGCAAATAGCATATTATTTACGAGTTATATTAAAATCGCATAGGGGATCATTAGATAGAAAGACAATTGAATGATACTCCTGTCAGCTAACATAGCTTCTGCTGCCTGAGAATACGACTGCTGTGAAAACTCTTACTGCTTGGTAAATATTAAGTTTCCACAGCCCTAGAGCTAAGTGTACACCCTTAGGGTAATTAGCTATGAGAACTACTTCCATTTTATCACATATTCCTATTTAAATCTTCACCAAGAACTCAAGCCCTCATCTGCTTTCTTCATGTTTCTAATCTCATTCAGTTTCCTTCCCTTTTCCTTTTATCTAACCTCCATATTTTCACATGACTGGTTCCCTCTAACCTTCCTGGTTTCACAATGCATTTTTTGATTATTATTTTTTTACATTTTTTACTATTATTTTTTACATTTTTTATTAGACCATTAAATCTATAAAAATCAAAACAACATTAAAATATTAATTAATATTAATTAATAAGCATACATGTCTTATTCATTGCCAAAAACCGGTTCTGGCACTGATCTATGATCAATCAACATAGCTTGAATAAAATCCACTTTTATTTATTTTTTTTTGTCAATTTCTTATTTATGACGACTTCAATGAGGGTTAGGGGAGAGGAATTGAGTGACATCAGACTAAAACGTCAGTTTCTGAGAATTTAAGTTGGGCTATTTTAAAATTAATGAGTTAACTTGGTCGTGATTCTGGAGCCCAGGGCCCAGCCTGCTTCCCCACTCTAGACCGTTGATCTCAACTTTTTATATTTTAATCGGGATGTCTGGATTTAAGGGAAACTGTGTCTTGTATCTTCACTTGACTCAAGTGGAGAAGGTCCAATTTATGCTATTTCAACTGTAGCAAATACATTCTTCACACCTCAGATGAACACCGATAACTTGGTTTTTGTTTGAATTTGAAATGAGTTCGAAAAGTTGCCACGCACCAGGGCAATAGCTCAAAGGGCTGGGGCGCGTGCAAGGCTGGCAAAAGACCCCAAGTTCAAATGCAAGCTCCCTTAGTTCCCCCCTCCCCGTGTCAGCACCGCTGGGTGAGATGTCAGCAGCACCAAACCTGGTGGCCCCCAGCACTGAAGCTGAACACTGAACTGCACCTCAAACCTTTGGGCCTGAACCTGGGCGAGTTTTCCCGAGAGGGGGACCCTGCCAGTCACCTCGAGGAGCTTCTCCCCCGTCCCCAGGAACGGATCAAAATAAAATAAATTTACAGAAAGGCCCAGGGTAGAACAAACGCCCTAAGGTTTGTTAGGTGGGAGGGATACTGGGATCCCTGTTGGTGGAAAATGGGCACTGGTGAAGAGATGGGTACCCGACCATCGCACAACCGAGACCCAAGCACAAAAATCTGCAAGTCTACAACTGTACCTCATGGTGTTTCACTAACAAAAATAAAATCCACTTTTAAAATAAATAATAAAAGGTATTTTTAAAATAAATACCTTGCTAGGACATCATCTTTATATACGCATGCTTTATTCTTAACTTTAAATTCTCAGTGCATAGCTCTGGATAATATTTGCTGATGTCAAAGCCAGTGTATATATTCCAGAAATGATACTAATTGCCTTATAGAATATAATTACATTTTATTTTATTACCAATACTCTTATTTTAGAGCTACTTACAATTTAAAAGAAATATATATCTGAGTTGCGGCTGGATCCATAGTAATTGCACTCAGCCAACGTGGATTCGATCCCCAGCATCCCATACGGTCCCCCAAGCACAATCAGGAATGGCCCCAAAAAACAAATAAAAATTAAAACTCTGCAGGGCTGGAGTGATAGCGCAGCAGGTAGGGCATTTGCCTTGCATGCGGCCGACCCGGGTTCAATTCCCAGCATCCCATATGGTCGCCCATGCACCGCCAAAAGTAATTCCTGAGTGCATGAGCCAGTAGTAACCCCTGTGCGTCGGCTGGGTATGACCCAAAAAGCAAAAAAAAAAAAAAAAAATTAAAAATTAAAACTATGCCCATCAGAAGGCTAGTATAACAGGTAAGGTGATTGGCACAAAACTGACTTTAGTTTAATCCCCAGCACCACACATGGTCCCAAATGTGATCGGGAGTATCCCTGAGCACAGAGCCAAGAGTAAGCCCTTGGTAAAGCTGAGTGTGGCAAAAAATAAAAACTAAAACTGTCTATGAGAGGTCAGGGAGATAACTCAAAGGGCTGAATCTTGTGCCTGGCCTTCACAGGATCCACAGAGCTGTGTATTCACATAAGCACTGAGGTTTAGCCCCGGTGACTCTCTGTCTAATGCCATTGGAATGGCACTTATGACTTCGTGCAGCAGGGGTTGGTCACAAAAATGAGACAAACACTTAAGAAGATACACATACGTGGGCTGTCCCAGCTTTAGGTCAGTGGTCTCCCACCACTTACTCAACAAACTATGCTCCCCCAACTCTTCCCCTTTTCCCAACACTGAGACAGTAAGAAGTAGTGAGCACCTCAACATGGAAGAGGGATATGAGGGTATTAGAAGGCACCATAGAAATATAAAGTCCGGAGCGATAGTACAGTGGATAGGGCATTCGCCTTGCACGTGGTTGACCCAGGTTCAATTCCCCACATCCCATATGGTCCCCCAAGCAGTGTCAGGGGTAATTCCTAAGTGCAGAGCCAGGAATAATCCCTGAGCATCACTGGGTGTGACCCAAAAAGCAAGCAAAAGAGTATATATACATATATATATACTTTGTTTATATACTTTGGGGCTGGAGTGATAGCGCAGCGGGTAGGGCGGCTGCCTTGCATGCAGCTGACCCGGGTTCTATTCCTCCACCCCCCTCGGAGAGAGCAACAAGCTACCGTGAGTATCTCGCCTGTGTGGCAAAGCCTGGCAAGCTACCCATGATGCATTCAATATGCCAAACACAGAACATCAAGTCTCACAATTTGTTGTGAGACATCCCAGTTGAGCAAATCAATGAACAACGGAAGGACAGTGACAGTGACAGTTTTCACAAAGTATATATGTATATACCCAGAGTGGGGTGGGTGAGAGTTCTCCCCACCCCAAGAGACCCAGCCCCGGAAGCCAACCTCCACTACCCAACTGCCACCACGATCCAGGCCACTTTTCGGATGCTTGGGCTGAGCCTCACACATGAATGAAGTTCCACGGAACCCAGATAATGCAGAACTTTGTGACCTTCGACTCAGGGCTCAATAGGACTCGGGAGCAGAGATCCTCTGGCTGCTTCCCCCAGTCTCTGGTGACCCAGGGGTCACACCCATAAATCCCTCCCTACCGGTGCCAGATAACGTCCTCATCAACCACCCTCCAGAACTCATTGGCTGCTTCTCCAGGAAGGAAGCATAAAATGAAGCTCCCATAACCATGCCACCAGACTCCGCGCCAGGCTGTTTTCACTCGGGGTGCCGCAGAGTAGGCGTGTGAGAGCCCTCTCTGTTCCAAGGGCCAGACCCAGCAGCCAACCTCCACTACCCAATCGCTGCCACACTCCAGGTCACTTTCTGGAATGCTCGACACATCATATGACGCTTCCTACCCATTTTCCATAATTACCACAACATATTTACATATTTGAGATCCCAGCAAGCTACCAAGAGTATCCTGCCTGCACTGGCAGAACCTGGCAAGCTCCCCGTGATGTATTCGATATGACAAAAATAGTAACAATGACAGGTCTCCAATCTTTGGGAAAGACGAGTAAGGAGAGACTGCTAAAATCTCTGGGCTAGGAGGAATAGAGACGTTACTGGCGCCCACTTGAGTAAATCAACGAACAACGAGATAACAGTGATACAGTGAATCTATTCATTTTATTCTTTCCTGCTCTATTATTCTTTCCTGGGTGCATTTTTGCAAACCCTTGGCATTCTGAATCCTTAGGGTTTGTTGTTTTTGTGGGTCTTTTGTTTTGGTGGTGTTTTCATCTTTTTTTTTTTTTTGGTTAGAGGGACAAATTTCCACGACCCTCAGCCACCACTGAGGAGACCAAAAAAATTTAAAACAAAACAAATCTGTGAATGAAACTGGACCATTATTTAACATCACACACTATTAATTCAAGATGCAATAAAAGCTTGGATATAATGCCGTAGACCATTAAATATATAGTAGAAAAAAAAAACACAGTCATGTATTCCTTAGCACCAAAGTTAAAAATGTGTGTAGGGACTCAACTACAGAAGCCATGGAAAATAAGCAAAAATAAACAAATAAACTACATCAAACTAAAATTCCTCTACACAGTGAAAGCAACTTGCATCAAAATAAAAAGCTATTCCATTGAATGGGAGAAGGTATTTTTACATCACACATCCAAAAGGGGGTTAATGTCTAAAATATAAATTAAATAAATAAATAAAACACATAAAATTCAAAAAAAAGAAAAAACATTATTTCAATATGTGAATTATATACAATATTTATCTATTAAGAAAAGAACCTACCATTTGTAACAACATGGGTTGAGCTTAAAAGGATTATGCTTAGATAAAGAAACATACAGCATACTATATGGTTTTACTCATCTGTGGGATAGAGATAAAACAGATGAATTAAGTAAACTTAATTAAACTAAACTTTGAACTATAAAACCAAATAATACATGGAGCGATAGCACAGCGGGTAGGGCATTTGCCTTGCAAGCTGCCAACATTGTCGACCCAAGTTCGATTCCTCTGCCCCTCTTGGAGAGCAGAGCCCAGCAAGCTACCGAGAGTATCTCACCCGCACGGCAAAGCCTGGCAAGCTCCCTGTGACGTAGTCGATATGCCAAACACAGTAACAATTGTCACAGTAGAGACATTACTGGACCCGCTCAAGCAAATCAATGAACAGTGGGAGGACAGTGACAGTGACATGCCAAAAGGAATGGGGTTAGGGAAATTGCTACCAAGGTTACAGTAGTATGGTGAAGTACAAAATTTTACTTTTAGCATTAAAGTTAATAAAATACAGACATACACTGCTTTTCAATCATACACCCCTAAAGTTATGTTAAAATTCAATTACTTAAATTTTTTAAGGAAAAAAGAGAAAAGGAGGTCAGAGCGATAGTTTAAAGCATAAGGTGCTTGTTTTCACAGTGGCTGAAGTTCCACCCACTGCACCCCATATAGTCCCCAGCGCCCTGCCAAAAGTCAACCCTTAGCACAGCTAGGTTGACCCAAAAAGGGAAAAAAAAACAGGGTTGGAGATAAAGCTGAAGAGGACGCATGCTCGTATTGCCCGTGGGAGCCCCAAGTTCTACCCCAGCACTGCCAGGTCGCTGAGCGGGGCAGGGGAACGACCCCCAGGCACAAAGCCATGAGTGGGCAATAGCATCACCTAGTGAGGCCCAAAAACAAGCCAACAACAAAAAATTTTAATTGTGCAATGCGAAATTTTGCCACAAGATGGCTCTCCTTGAAGCTATTTTTCAAGTGTATGTGCGATGCTAGAAATTAAACCTGGGGCCTCAAATGTGGAAAGATGCATGCTACCAATGGCATCATGCAAGAAACTCTGAGGAAACAATTTCCATAAAAATACCTGATCTCTAACAGTACTTTTTTTTTTTTTTGCTTTTTGAGTCACACCGCTGTTGCACAGTGGTTACTCCTGGTTCATGCACTCAGGAATTACTCCTGGTGGTACTCGGGAGACCCTATGAGATGCTGGGAATCGAACCCGAGTCGGCCGCGTGCAAGGCAAACGCCCTACCTGCTGTGCTATCTCTCCAGCCCCTCTAACAGTATTTTTAAAGAAAAGACAATACAACTTCAAGGTGTTCTTTGCTTGGGATGCTTATCTTTGGAACCCAGCCCAGCTACTGTGACCAGGGTACAAGAAATGCCCTTGTAGAGGTTGTCTGGCCCCCAGTCCCAACGAATGTTCTAGGCAACAGTAAGAATCGGCTGGAAAACATAAGCAAGGAGTATCCACAGGTGATTCCAGGACCAGGTTTTCAATTTTCTCCTTGAATCACTGACGACAGCAGTCAGTTTGTCTCTATCAAGTATTGCTCCCATTGCAGACGCATGAGCAAAATTAAGTTATTGTTTTATGTCCTTCAATGTTGTTATGATTAATCATTTCTCAACAGATAGCACACAATATGCACAGCAACCCATCAATTCAATTTTAAAACACGACTTCTTCCTACAAATAATAACACAATCTAATAGTTAGGAATCTAATAGTTAAAAAGAAATAGTTTTAAAAGTCTAATACTTAAAAAAAATCATGAAGCTTGAAGTTCAGACAGTTCAGATACCCAATTCTGATTTCCGCCACGTACTTACTTGAGCTCTGCTGAAGCATCTGGAAAATCACCGTCAAAATACTTGGTCCTTGGGGCTGGAGTGATAGCACAGCAGATAGGGTGTTTGCCTTGTACGTAGCCAACCTAGGTTCGATTCCCAGCATCCCATATGCTGGTCTCAAGCACCAAGCATTTCCAGGAGTGATTCCTAAGTGCATGATCCAGGAGTAACCCCTGAGCATGGCCAGGTGTGACCCAAAAAGCAAAAAAAAAAAAAAAAAAAAAATTGGTCCTTAAGGATTGTTGAGGATTGCTGTGTGCCACTGCTCTACTCTCTGAATCCTGCTTCTCTTCTATTTCCTTCAGACTCCAGAAACAGAGGAATCTGTCTGAAACACAATCGGAGCCAGATTCCTGCCCTTGTCCTCCCACCGATAAATCCCAGTACACTGCTTCTATGCTGCTGGATGCATTTGCAGCCCTGCCACACCCTCCAAATTCTACAACACTGACACCCCTGTAGGAGCACACCAAATTCCATGGGGAAAGTAACACAGAAGCCGACTGCTCTCCATAAACAAGACCACAGAAGGCTGGACTAGTAAACCCTCAGACAAGGATTGAAGGACCCCTGGGTAAGATATAACCATTTCCACAATTTTCTTTTACTGAAGTATTTTTTGATGATTCCAGTAACCATTCATTTGTAAAAACCAACATGAAAGAAATTATGCTGTGCCTACCAAGGGAACAAGCTTGGGGGTTGTTGGGAAAATGGGGACAATGTGGAGGGAAGGTGACAATAGTAGTGGGGTTGGTATTTGAACCTTGAACGCCTGTAACAACTGTGCAGTGAACAACTTTGTAAGTCATGGTGTTCAAATAAAGGGAAAGCAGCACTGTAGCATGTAGCACTGTCCTCCTGTTCTTCATCGATTTGCTTGAGAGGGCACCAGTAACATCTCCATTGTGAGACTTGTTGTTACTGTGTTTGGCATATCGAATACGTCACGGGTAGCTTGCCAGGCTCTGCCGTGCGGGCAAAATACTCTCAGTAGCTTGCCGGGCTCTCTGAGAGGGGCGGAGGAATCGAACCCAGGTTGGCCGTGTGCAAGGTAAACGCCCTACCACTGTGCCATCCCTCCAGCCCTAAGGGAAAGTAATTTAAATAAATAAATATAAATAAATGAAACCATTTCTAAATGATATAAAAGATCTAATAAGCGAGATTAATTCTCCACCTAAAGTTCAAGGATATACCCATATATTTATGCTGTTTTGCCACAATACTCTTGATTCTATGTGTTTTTATCTCCAGACCTTAGGAAAGTTGTCTTTCTGGAAAGCCTCTCAGTTACCATTTATAATTCCTGTTTTCTCCACCTGCCTAACTTCTAATCATCCTTCATGTTTGAACTTAGACACTATTTCCTCTAAAAGTTCATTATCGACTATCCCCTCAGACGCCCGAATTGGCATCCTCCTTCTCATGGACTCTCTGTTTTACCCAACAATTGTGCTTATTGTCCTGAATTGCAATTATTCCTTCGTTCTATATCCCCCCAGTTATGCCATAAATGCCATGAGGGTAATTGCTAATTCTGTTTGGACTAATATGTAATCAAACTCGGGGTTCAGACTGTATCAACCATAAATGTTTAATAAATCTTCTGTTGATAAAAAGCATAAGTAAAACAGCACATGTAAAGTGAGTAGTAAATAATTTGGCATTTAACCTCTAGCAAGTAAAATCTCTGTCCTTATGTCGATCTTTGTGAAAAGATGCATTCTAGCATTCTAGAACTGTTGACTAAAGTCAGTAAGTATACAGTATTTCTAAATGGCCAACAGTTTGGAGCTATGCTTCTTATATAAAAAGGTACTTCAGAAATGTGGCATGACTGAAAGAATGGGAAGACAAGAATGAGAACAATTTCAATAAAGTGTGTTAAAGGCCAATAGCTATAGAAAGAACAAACAAGGGCATAGAAGAAGAAATGCCGACTAAAAGTGGGGAAGTTATGAACCGCATGAAAGATTTAAAATGCAAGCTTTATGAATGGCCTCTTTTAAAGGAGAGGAAAGAAATAACAGGAACCAAGGAAAGGAGGCATTTCACATTTATGACCGGGGATTTACCCATAATAAGGACTAACAAGAGAAAAAAAGAACTGTGAACTATGAGTGAGACCACAATGCCCCTTTGCCACTGACAAAAGAAGAAGAAAATAAAATTAGAAATGATTAAACTATAGTGCCAGTAAGTGTGAATTCATAAAGGTACTTGCATACTGGCTACAAAGCTAGAATTTTCACTTTTCACCTTATCAGTGAAATGATAAGAGCTTAGGTTATTGAACAACTGAATTACAACACTTGGATGTTTGTACTACGGAACATTCACTCTAGTAGCAAAAAGTGGAGAATTATGTTAAAGATAAAGATTTGGGGCTAAGTGTATTAACCCAAGGTCATATATATGAAGGTCTAAAGAAAGATGCTAATATTTGTGGTGATAATGGGGAGAAAACAACTTTGAGAAATATTTATAAAACAACCGACAGACCACTTTGCACAAGAGATAAAGAAGTGGAGGGCAGAGGGGGGCACCAGAAGGAGGCAGAAATGGCAGATGAGACCACCAAGGTTCAGACCTCCCGGCAGACAGCAACATGATCTTCAGGAAGCTCACGGCCAAGAAAATCGCAGCCAAAATCATTTACAGAGATCATCACTAATCATCACTCAAGCTTTGTATGATATTTCCCCTGAAGTGCCAATACATTTATTTTCCAGTGATGTAGCACTGTCCGTAGCACTGTCCTCCCCTTGTTCGTCAATTTGCTCAAGCGGGCACCAGTAACGTCTCACAACAAATCGTGAGACTTGTTACTGTTTTTGGTATATCGAACACATCACAGGTAGCTTGCCAGGCTTTGCCAAGGGTATGATACTCTCGGTAGCTTGCCGGACTCTCCGAGAGGGGCAGAGGAATCAAACCCCAGTCAGCCGCATATAAGGCAAATGTCCTACCCACTATGCTATCGCTCCAGTCCAGTGATACCCACGAAAATTCTAACCCAGATTTTGGTGCCATAACATGAGAACATATTGGACATATTGTAATTGTTGGCAAGAAAATGTGATGCTGATCAGGGCCTGAGGAAGGATTACCAGGTAATAGCAATTAAAGCCTCAGAGTGGGGACAGTTGGCTGATGAAACGCTCTCCTGGTTAAGCGTATTTCAGGAATAGTATTCCTCCTCCAGACAACCTGTAAAGCTACAAGTTCCGGTGTTAAACAGAACACTTACCTTTAACTTTGTATAGAACGAAGAAATACTGTTTTTTAAACAACTCACACATAATAAACTATTGTTTTATGGCTAAAAAAGAATTTAGAAAGGGACACCAAAGAAAATGCCTGGTTTCATGCTTTAGGTGATCTGGCCAATAGGAATAACATCACCAGCCAAACAGAAAGGGGAAGTAATGACAAGGTAAAGGAGAGACAATAAAGAAAGTGTTTAAATGCTGATAGGGGCAATCAGGTAAAAATACGTTGCCAGCATTTGGAAGTAAGCCTAAATGGTATATTCCTTCCTTTTATGTTTCACAGTGTATCTCTCCACTTTCAGAGAAATAAAACTGGGATTAGAGTCACTTCACCATTTCTGCAGCTAGAATGGTGTCAGCAGAACAATGCTCCTTATCACTAGAGGGAGATACAGTCACTCAACCTGTTATAGATATCAACTAGCCTGATTTTCTACAAATGAAGACAGATCTAAGTAAATGTATATGCTGATCTCTACTGAAAAAGAGTTCTTCCAAGTCACGTCTGCCTTTCTCAAAAGCTATTCATCTTCATCCATTAAGCAGGATGCATCCAAGTTCCTGACTCTTATCTAGGATTCTCATATATCCCCATCACTGAATTCATCTCATTATGTCGTTAATTCACCTACTAGGGAACATTACTCCCTGTATTTCAGCATCCATGGTCCATTCTCCCTTCCTACCAGCACCCAAATTTTTCTTCAAATATATAGCTCATTCCTGTGAGCCCTATGCACTGTGGTAAAGCTGAACTCATATCCTGGGTAAGCTGCCATTGATCCTGCCAGCAAATGGATTTTTCTCCCTTACCCACAGTCTCTGGCATATATGTTCAGCATGTGATATAGTCAATCAATTTGAATCCCGGGACTCTAGCTAGGAATATTCAAACAGAAGCTCTTTTTCCCACAAAAGTAAACAAGGAAACATATACTCTGTCGGAACTAGCATATTTTATATAGTGAAAGCTTAAAAGATAGCACAGCGGGTAGGGCGTTTGCCTTGCACACAGCCAACATGGCCGACCAGAGTTCGATTCCTCCGCCCCTCTCGGAGAGCCCGGCAAGCTACCGAGAGTATTCGATATGCCAGACACAGTAACAACAAAGTCTCCAATGGAGACGTTACTGGGCCCGCTCGAGCAAATCAAATATTTAAAATAAATAAATAAATAAATAAATAAGGGGGCAGAGCAACAGTACAGCAGAGTAGGGCATTTGCCTTGTATGTCACTACTAAACCACATACTGGTTTAGGATTCAATCCATAACATCCCATATGATCCCCCCCCCCAACACCGCCAGGAGTGATCTAGAGTATAGAATAATGAGGAAGCCCTAAACACAGCCAGGTGTGGCCCAAACAACAAAATAAACAAAAAAAGATAAGATATCATATGGCTATACTTAGCCCCACCCCCACCACCAGTGTTTCAATTTCCCACTCAGGTAATTTTTTGTGCCAATACGTTTTGCAAACCAAACAAACACCGTTCTCCCATTGTTCATCGATTTGCTCGAGCGGGCCCATTACCATCTTCATTTTTGAGACTTGCTGTTACTGTGTTTGGCATACTGAATACGTCACGGGTAGCTTGCCAAGCTTTGCCACACAGGCCGGGCGAGATACTCTCTGTAGCTTGCTGGGCTCTCCCAGAGGGGCGGAGGAATCGAACCCGGCTCGGCCTGGCTGGCTGCACGCAAGGCAAACGCCCTACAGCTGTGCTATCACTCCAGGCCAAAAAAATAAAAAGAAAAAAAATGTTTCGGTACAATTCGAAAATAAACATATTCTCTTAAAGATTTTGTAGCTCACAGAACCTCTGGGAAAGGTGGGAACATCATAGCCAGCGACAGGCTGTAAGACTGAAATCCAAAATGAGGCTTGTAAGCTACTAGCAGTTAGACCTACACTTGGGGCTTCCACCACGGCAAGCTCAGGAAAGGAGTCAGTGATGAGCAGAGGATGGGCGTTGCTGAAGCCTAACCTTTACCTCTCATCACGACCCATGACACACAAAGATCCCACTCAGGGGCCCGCTTTTCAGCTGCCAACTTGGTCACTCGTGTTTGATGTGCAGCCTGGGGAAAGAGGACTGTGAGAACCACACTGAAAGGGCACGCTCAGCATATTCTACACTATCTTAGGGTTTAAGCAAAAGTGAATGTTCTCCATTTCGAGGGATAGTCCAGAAGGCACCGAATGAGAGTCTCCAGGGCAGCAGAGGTAAACAGTGTTTATTACTCCAAGGTTCCCCGGTTTGCACTCGGAGTGTCAAAGTTTCACCCCAGAATTGCATGAGCATGAGGGTCTGATTTCTCTTAACGTCAAGGCAAGCAGAGACTCTCCAGCAGCTGAAGCAAGTAATAGCACTTGGCCAGGAGCAGCAGGGGACGATACCCGGAACGAAAGGACTCCCTGGGGCATGTACTAGACCCCTCAGGGACTCCAAGGATATGCAGGAAAGGGAAAATTTACAATTGAGAAGTGGAGATCAAACTAACCAGATTTGAGAATTAACAGTCAAATACAAAGATTCAGAAACATGTGAATTATATGTCGCAATTATAAAAATTTCTGGCATTAGATGTCCTGGAATCAGAGCTCTTGGGAGAAGGACGAGGGACACTTTTGCTAACCAACTTCCCTTCACTTCCTACATGGAGGCAGATTTCCTGGAATGCTGTGCCACCAGATTTTTACAAATTTGTTTTCTTTTTAGTGATCAAGACACATTCTTGAGAGACACATTCTTGATCATGTTACTGATTTATTACTTCAAAGAATACAAATTTAGCTACATTTTAAACATATTTCTTATCACGTTTATTGTGTGTGTCCACAATATTCACCTAGAAGGTGGAGACTATGAGAAGGGTCTCTTACACACTGCGATGCTGCAACTTGGCACGGGAACATCAGAAAACAGAATTCCTTCCCTATGTATATAATAGAAATTGAGACATCTTCTAAATTGAATTTAGATAAAGACCTGGGTATATGGGAAGATCTGATTGAGTGGTCTATTTAATTTCAGGCATTTGCCTTTTTGCTTTGTTTTTATTTGCATTTTTGTTTCCTTTTTGCCTTTTTCATTTGGGGCTGGAGGAGAGGTACATCCAACAGTGCTCACTGTGGCTCTGTGATCATAAATGACTCCTCACAGTGCTCGGGGGACCAGATGTGATGCCAGACATTTAAACTGGGTTGGAAGGATGCAAGATAAGTGCTTTAATCCCTTGTACTACCTTTGGGGGTTCACTTTCTTTTCACTCTACCCAATGCCTTTGACAGATCTTAATTAACACTGCTAATCAGTCTGTGATATCTAGTTCTCTATTTTAAGTTACTAAGAACCAATATAAATTCATAAATTAACTTCCAAATGAACCTCAGAAATCACCTAATTAGCTCAGTACTACAAATAAAACTTTGGGGAAAAAAGAGAAACCCTTTCACTTTGATCACAGTTGCTTCACTTTGTTTCATAGACTGAACTTCCATTTCACTTTTCTTTGAAACCAAAGTCCACTGGATATATATAATGTTCCAGTGCATTTTCCAATCTTATCCAAGGAAGAATAAATAAAATCTTCATTACATGTGTTAATTCATTGATTCATTCCACCTGATCCCTGGGTACTGCCAGGCTGTGAGAAAGAAGCCTCTATTTCAAGACCACATATATCAATCAGGAAGGTGAGTGCACTGGGCAACATATTTGATGCCATTGAATCTAGAAAAAAAAGTTTATAAAGAAGATGGTGAAGACATCGGGACTAAGGCTGTTGGAGAGGAAGTCTCTTAAAAATAAACCTCAGGGGATGATGGATAGCATGGACGGCTAGGGCATTTGCCTTGCACGCGGCTGACCGGGGTTTGATTTGCAGCATCCCACAGCATCCCATATGGTCCCCTGAGCACGTCAGGAGTAATTCATGAGTGCAGAGCCAGGAGTAACCCCTGTGCATCGCCGGGTGTGACCAAATAAATAAATAACATAACATAACATAAGTAAGTAAGCCTCAAACATCGAATGAGAAAAGTAGAATCCCATGCAAAAGCAATAACAAAGGCTAGAGAGATAGGTGGAACGGGGAGAACTCAAAATGGGAACTGACAGAAATGGTTGGACTTTGAGATTCATTGCATAGGATAGGCACTCAATAAATAGCTGTCTGTTTAATCAAGGGAACTAGGACTATCGAGTAAACAAAGGTCAGTTCAGAAGAGACCTAATAAATCAACTCAAATCATTTGGATTTTATTCTTGAAAACTGGGAGTTGAAAGTGTACAAGGATCTTAGAGGAAATGGGATTAAGTAAAATGGATCAGGTGTAAAAAAGAAATCGTAATTACAGAAACTCTATATAACTACCTGCCTAACTCGGGTACCAGAGAAAATACTGTCAGAACAGTGATTTCTAATATGTTATCTCAGCCTGAACACAGAAATAAAAACTTACAAGACAATGTGATTATGGCCTCCCTTCATGTACCAAATGAGATAAACAAAGAAGGGGGTTTCCTTGAATCAACCTGTGGAAATCAGGACGGTATTACTGATGGGATAACACTTCAGATGGAATTGAGAAATGAATAAGGGCGCATTTCTCTATCCACAGCTTTACCCCAACACTCCCTTCACTCAGGCATGTTCTCACTGCCCAGTTCTCCCACACTCTATTATGTCTTTCTCAAGTTTCCTTTTTTATTTACTTTACCTTGTGTGTCCAAGCTCACTCCTTTATTTGTCTAACCCTTAACGACCCAATGCAAGCCTTCCTCATACACAAAATCCATGAAGACTTCTCGGGTATCAAATCTTGACTATTTAGTACCAGTAAAGACTTTGTTGAAAGCTAAAAAAAAGATATTTTGGGGACGGAGAGGTAGTACAGTGGGTAGGGCACTTGTGCTGTATGCAGTCGCCCAAGATTCCATCCCCAGCACCTCATATGGTTCCCAGACTCTCGCCAGGAGTAATTCCTTAGTGCAGAGCCAGGGGTAAGCCCTAGAGAAATGCCCAGGAATAAAAAAAACACAAATGTTTAGTTCACACCTGAGTACAGAAGTGCTCCGGAAAGGGCATGAGGGTTAAAAGCTTACTGGTATGAGAATCAAGGATTCACTGGATTATGCGATTTCAAGCAAAGCACTCTGCTTTATTCACTAGTCTTAAGGACTCTGATGTATTCAAGAGTCTTAGTTCCAAAGTAGAAGCTTACAGCGCGGCGGCTTTGAGTTCTGAGCGAAGTTGACCGTGGTTTTTGAGAAGGAATTTGATATATATTTTCAGAAGGATTTCTACACGCCTTCAATTTTTTTCCTTAGCAAATACGAGCCTAACATCCCTAAAGAACAGTAGCAGTCATGAAGACTTATCTTCTTTGTAGCATCATAAATTCAAAAAAATTTTTAAAAACCTATCTTGGATTTAGGAAAGTGCATTCATTACGGGTTCTTTGGAATACGGCTGGATGGCAATCGGGGTTTTCACTACTCTGGTTACTTTAGGAGCAGGTCACTTATGGTTCTTTTCTCTCACAATCGACTGTGCAAAGCAAAGCCCCTCGCAGCACTGCTAATTCTGGAGAGCAACCTACTCCCTAACCCAACGCAGCGAGGTGGGTGCGGACTACAAATCCCATGATGCAAAGCAGCGCCGGCCATGGGCGGGCTGGAGGGACTCCTCCAAAGTGTGCCCTCCTGATCGCCTGTCGGGAAAACCCGTCACCAGAGGCCTTTATTTACCAAGACTTCACACAGCAATGGAACTGGGGCAGATCAAGTCTGGTTCTTACTCGAAATGGGCCGCCCGGGAGCCCCGGCCCCTTTTAAGGTCCGCCTCCGGGTGGGCGTGGCCTTGACGTCACTTCCTGCGCGGCGGCGGGCCTGGCCCCTCCTCCGAGCGCGCGGGACCCGGGCCCCGGCTACCCGGGCTGGGGCGAGCGAGTCGGGGCGGGGAGTTCCCGTTTGGGGGGGCGGGGGCCGAGGTTTCCGGGGGCGCCTCCCGGTGCTGAGGCTGGAGACCGGACAGGTAGGGGGACGCGGGTTCGCGCACGCGGGGCGATCGCCGGGAAGCGTGCTGTCCCGGGTGGGCTGCGGCGGGGGCCGGGGGTTTGGGGGCGGAGGAGAGGGGTCCCTGGGGTCGTGACACCTGCTTCTCCTCGGGCCGGCGGGGCGCGGGGTGGGTGCCGCGGGGGTCTCGGGACCCGCGGGCTGCACGGCCAGCCCCGCCCTGCTGGGGGGGGTCCCCAGTGCGAGGAGATCCCCAAACCCGGCGTCCCGAGGGTCCTGCGGCGCCGCAGGGGGCACCCCGGGGTCCCCTTCACCTGCCCCAGGTTGCGCAGGGTGGGACCGAGCCCTGCGGGGAGCATCGCGACGCCGGGGGGGGGGGGCCCGGGACGACGCCCCGGAGTGTTGGGGGCGCCCCTCCCCCGTCGTCTCTGCACGTGGGGAGCTGGGGGGGCTCCCCCACCAGCCCCTGGGGTGACCTGGAGTGGGGACAATGGCCATGGGCAAGGCGATCCCCGCGACCTTGAGAAGCTGGAGGTGTCAGACCCGGGCTCCTCTGCTGTCCATGGCAGGATGCACCCTGGGACCCGGGGCTCAGCCGCCCCGGGGGAGCTTGGATTGGGGAGGCGTCGGGGTAGGTGTCCCGGGCCACGTGCTGGGCTCCTAGTCGCAGGCCAGCTGCCTGCCAAGAGGTGGCCACGCGTGGCCCACCGCCCCCCGGGCCCAGAAGCCGCCTCCGCTTGGCTGGATTGGCAGTTCTATGTGAAGGCATTTGGTCCATGTGCCGTTGGGGGTTGGTCATTTCGCTCCTTGCTGGCAAAAGCCCTTCCTTTGCACTCTGAAATTATTCGCATGCTAAGCCAAATGCTAGTCTTTGAAGGTTAGAGATGATTAAGTGTGAATTCCAAAGATTGAAGTTCTCAGGGTTTGGTTTTTTGTGGTGGTTTTTTGTTTTTTGCTTGTTTTTTTTTTTTTTGGCAGAGTTAATGATCAGGAAAACTGAATAATGTTTAAACTTTGCATTACTTCTTGGAGAGAGACATTCATGGATTTTTTTTTTTTATAGAATTTTAACCGGTTGTTTTGTTTTTCTTATTTCGGAAAAACCTTGACCCTTGGCTTAACAGTTTAGTAGAGCAGTCTCTGTTGTCCTGAATCATTCTGGAGAGTTTCACTAATTGAATCGTAAAGACAGTGTGAATAGATTTGCACCTTCCCCTGTGACTTCTTTGTACAGTGTGCAGTCTAGACCAGATCGTAATCGGGGACTGAAACTTCAGGGAGACGCCACTCTTTCGTATAGAGGAAATCCAGTTAAGATGAACGTTGCAGAAATCCATCAGGGGGATATTAAGTGGGAAAAATAACGTATGAGATGAAGAGTTAAAGGAATAAATGTGGGGACCTGGAGGAATGTCATTTAGCTGTAGAGCACTTACTTGCCTTGCCTATGTGAGTTCCTGGATTTAAGAAAGAGAAAGGAAGCGAGAAAAGTTAGTTCTGCTGTCTTTACCTTGCAAATGAGAATTCTTGAAAATAATGTTTTGTAATTACCTGTTTAGATCATGTTTCATTACAAATAATAAACCAGTGTGGGGGGGCGGGGTCCCCGAGAGATCATACAGAGGTTAAGATGCTTGCGTTGTACACAGTGGACCCTGGTTGAATCCCAGGCACCTCATATAGTCCTCTGAGCACGGAACCAGGAGTAAGTGCTGAGCACCTCCTGGTGTGGCCCAAACTCTCCACTCCCTCCATCAAAGTAAATGGGTGCAAAAGTTTGGTTTTCTTTTGATTACTGCTCCATACGAGAGGCTAATCTTCAGTGTGTTCTCATTTTTAGATAGTAAAGTCCCATGAAGAAAATAATGGATTGCATACAAGTTCTTCTCTGAGTGTTTGGACCGCCAGTGTTCTGGTTTGCTGCGCAGGCCGGAGGAAGATGGCAACACCTTATGTCCCTGTCCCCATGCCCATAGGCAACTCTGCGTCCAGTTTTACAACCAACAGAAACCAAAGAAGTTCTTCTTTTGGGAGCATCTCAACAAGCTCAACCTCTTCCAAAGGCCAGTTGGAGGACTCGACTATGAGTAATTTCAGACAGACAAGTGTCCCTTATCAGATGGATACGACAGCATCCGCCTCTAGCAGTCCCCTCATTAGGACTAAGTTCACAGGTACAAATTCTTCCATTGAATATTCTGCTAGACCAAAAGAAAATGAAGAACAAACTCCCGAACCGGTGAATTGGGAAAATAGACCTTCCACACCTACGATACTGGGTTACGAAGTGATGGAAGAAAGAGCTAAATTTACTGTAAGTATAGACTTCTGCCCTACTCTGGTAGAAAAAGATTGACTGCCGTATATTCTAAATTGGTGTTAAAATTATTATTATCAGCCTGTATGTATAAATGTATCCAGGGAGAGGCCCCAACAGCTCTTCCCCTCGCTACCTGGGTTCTGGGGCCTCCCAGACCACTAGCCCAGTCGGGGTGGCCCGGGCCACGGGGCAGACGGTGGACAAAACGAGGGCCAAGCCAGTTGATTGATCAGATGCTGTTTATTCCATTCTCCCCACGCGCCTGCCCCAGCCTCTCTGAGCCTCCCATCCTAGTTTCACACTGTTCCTCATTCCCGTCTCCTCCTGTTTCTCCCGCTCATCTCTCTGTGCTCCACCTCGAAGCCTGGGCTCTCTCTCTCTCCACGTGCCTGCTCCTGTATTCTTCCACATCCTTCTCCCTCGGTCCCCCTTGCTAGTCTCTCACTCTCCATCATGCTGCCCTGCTCTTTCTCTCACCTCTCCCTTCTCACGGACTCTTCCTTCCTAGCTCCTTATTCCTCCATCCCCGCTCTCTGGATTCAGCTTCTCTTCCCTAGTCTCCCCACCCCTACTTGGCTCTCCCACTTTTGCCCTCTGGGACCATGTTACACCCAGTCTGGTAGCCAAATCAATGTGAGAAAGCCCTTACTGAGGGCCCACCGAGTTCAAAGGAAACACCACTTAGAGGCAAACCAAAGCCTTTACTGACCACCTTGGGCAGTTATGGTGGTTTTCTCCTTTCCCTAGTCCAAAAACTCAGTCAACATCTTAAACTAGTTATTTTTGTCTGGACACACTGAGAGATAACATTGAGGCTTGTAGGGCAGCTCTTCTGGGAACATCTTGCCACAGACTCAGACTGTAGTGCTCAGGTCAGATTAATCTTTCCTAACCCTAGCAGGGTCTGAATCTAGTTACTGCTTTTTGGATCATGTCAACATTTGTCCATGACCAAGCTCTTAACTTATAGTTAAGCTTTATGGCACTTTGGCCAGGCCCATCTCGATGCCAGGGTAGCACATAGCTTACCGCTTGCCCTGGTTCCGTCCTGTCCCTCAGCATCACCCTGCTTTTGTGGGCACTAGGAAGGAAAGGCAGCTGAGGCTTAAGTGAGAGAACAGATGCCCAGGAGGAAAATATCACTGAGAGTCACAGTACAAAAGCAAAGCATAGTCTTCTTATATCCATGCAAAAGGACAGTTGCTCAGCATAAACTATGCAAAGGACTTTGGGAGAAGAGAAAAACAATATTTACAAGTCAGCAGAGCACAAAGAAAGAAGTTACAAATAAACACAGAGGAATGGGAGTACTGTGATGTGAGCAACCCAATAAACCGAAACTAGCTGAGGCTATGCAGGAAGGACAAAACAGTGTTATCCTACACCTGTACTTTAAATTTCTTGAACGTAAAATGCAAATGGTTTTTACACCCCCAAATTCAGTTCTGTAAATTGACACCACTGAAACTAACACAGGGATGAAGAAACAGCATTACTGCCTTCCTAAGTCTCACCTTCATGCTATCTACCAGTTAAAACCTAGTAAATAATTTGATATTAATTTTGCCCATTTCTCCCCTCCACTCCCTCCCACCCGCTTTTTGGGTCACACCTGGCTCTGCACTCAGGAGTTACTCCTGGCGGTGCTCAGGGGACCATATGGGATGCTGGGAATCGAACCCGGGTTGGCCGCGTGCAAGGCAAACGCCCTACCCGCTGTGCTGTCTCTCCAGCCCGAATTTTGCCCATTTCTGTACTTTAGATGAAATTATGGAGCCTTTTATACTCTTTTAGTGGTGGTGTCTTTTATGGAGCGTCATGTTTCCAAGATTCATTCTTGATCTGGAATATAATTGTAGACAACTGATTTTTTTTTTATTGCTGATAGTATTCCTTTGTGGGCTGGAGCAATAGCACAGCAGGAAGGGTGTTTGCTTA
The DNA here is from genome assembly GCF_029834395.1 of Sorex fumeus. NCBI lineage: Eukaryota > Metazoa > Chordata > Mammalia > Eulipotyphla > Soricidae > Sorex > Sorex fumeus. The sequence continues at coordinate 18,443,552 of NW_026606059.1, forward strand.
GCACACGGCCTGCCAGGCCGACCCAGGTTCGATTCCTCTGCCCCTCTCAGAGAGCCCGGCAAGCTACCGAGAGTATCTCGCCTGCACGGCAAAGCCTGGCAAGCTACCCATGACGTATTCGATATGCCAAACACAGTAACAACAAAGTCTCCAATGGAGACGTTACTGGGCCCGCTCGAGCAAATCAATGAACAACAGGAGGACAGTGACAGTGATTCCTTTGCATGACTAGACCACAATTTGCCTGCCTGTTGTACCATTGAAGAACAGTTGGATCAATTCCAGTTTGGGGCTACAAATAACTATGTTGTGAAGGATTTCGTTTCAGTCACTCAGAAAGTATATATGTGCATTTCTACTTGGTGTCTACAGGGAATGGGATTATTATACGCAGGCCTTCACCCTGCGTTAGAGATTTCTGATGAGCAGTGTGCCAGCTCTAAGCAGTGTGTGAGGATTCCAGTCACTCCATCTCCCCAGTGCATGGTTGTTTTTACAGTTTGTCCTTTTATCTAGTCCAATGGGTAGGGTGATGTTGTGGTTTGAACTGGCAACTGCAGAAACTCACAGCCTTATTTTGTGGGGGAAGGGTAAATAAATTTTATAAGTTGAAGGTCTTTTCCCCCCAAATCCTTATAGTTCATAAATCCCTCCCTTTGCTGCTTTTCGTTGCAGTGACCAGTGGGTCACTCACTGGACTATGGTGTTCGCACGTTGGGTTGTGCTGGCCACAGCCAGCACACCTAGTTGCAGTACACGCTCATCATGGGTTGCACTCTTTAGCTGTGGTGCTCAGGGTGTTCTCCAGGTGTGGTGCTCCTGGCACTGGAGCTCACAGAACTCAGCAGAGCCAACTGGGCCTTGTGTCATGTATGTGATGACATCAGAAATTAAATGGAAGACTATTTTTGTCCATATTCTCTTTGCAAGAGTATCTATTCAAGACCTTCCTTTGTTCATTTTTCCTTTGCAAAGTCTTTTCCACTTTGTAATCTTCTTTGCATTATGGGAATAAGTACTTTTTGTTTGTTTGTTTGTTTTTGGGTCACACCCAGCGATGCTCAAGGGTTACTCCTGGCTCTGCACTCAGGAATTACTCCTGGCCAATTACTCCTGGTCGTGCTCGGGGAACCATATGGGATGCTGGGAATCGAACCTGGGTTGGGCCGCATGCAAGGCAAATGCCCTACCTGCTGTGCTATTGCTCCAGCCCCAATAAGTACTTCTTTAGAACCAGTATTAGCACTGTTATTTCTTACTCTGATCTGCCCTTCTGCTTCCTGAATGGTTTTATTTCATAAACAAAAGTTTGGTTATAATATGGCCCAGTTTCTAAATTTTTCTTTCATACTTAGAACATAAAAAAACTTAGTCTTATATTCTCTTCTTAAAGAAATTTATTAGAGCTGGAGTGGTAGAACAGCGGGTAGGGCACTGCCCGCACATGTGGAATGACCCAGGTTCAATCCCCAGCATGGTTCCCTGAGCACTGCCAGATGTGGCCACAAAACAAAATATAATAATAATAGTAAATAAAATTATATATAAAATTAGTACACTAGCACACGACAGGGGCGAATGGAGACATTACTGGCACCTGCTCAAGCAAATCGATGCGTAACGGGATGTCAAGTGATCAAGTAAAAATTAAAAGTTTCAAAAGAAAAATAAAAGCTTTATTATTGGACCTCACACTTAGATCTGTAAATTGTCTGGAACTGATTTTTATGTCCAGGGTGTAAGGTCAGAATCGAGACACTTTTTTCCGTTCTCCCCATATAGGACCAGTTCATTAATCGATTAGGTTTTATGAGAAAGACTATACTATTCTCCTTTGCATTTGCACTATTCCCGGTATCATAATGCAGGCGACCATGAAGGTCTCAATCTGGTTTATGTCCATTTTTTCCTCATTGACCACTCCCACACTGTCTTACTAAAAAATTGTAGGTTGTCTTGGTACATAATTCTTCAGATTCTCTAGCTTTGTTGTTGTTGCTCAGCAGTTTTTTTTTATTTAATTATTCTTGGCCCTTTGTATTGAGATTATGTTATAATCTGTTATAATTATGTTATGAGATTTGTATGGAGATACCAGAGGTTCCCAAGTTTATTTTGCCTTCCATACCCTTTTCAAGAGGGGGGGAAAAAATCACTCCATTTCCCCTGTTGGAAATCTATCTTCTTTAAATGAACATACAGAAAACACCCCTCAGTGGGGCTGGAGTGATGGTACAGCGGGTAAGACATTTGCTTTGCATGCCAACTACACCAACTACCCACTTTTGATCCTAGGCATCCCATGTGTTCCCCCCAAGAGCCAGCAAGAGTAATTCCTGAGTATCACCAGGTGTGGCACAAAAAAACAAAGCAAAACAAAAAAGCACTCCCAATTGTATACCCTCAGCTCAGTCACCCCCCCCCCAACATCATTCCAGTGGCCCCCAGAGTGATACCACCCACTTTCAGAAGACCACTGTAGACTAATCAAGTACTGAAATCTTTACCATAGTGAGTCTGAACCTATGCATCTAATTCATTCGCTTAAAATTGTTTATCTTTTAATAATGTTCTGTAGTTTTCAGTACAGAGATCTTACATCTTTTAACTAGATTTATTTCTCCATGTGGTTATCCTTCTGGTATTTTTAAATCTTTATGATTTTCCCCTTTGGTCACTGTTAGTTCATATATTTTGTCCTTGTGTATCAGTGTGTATATACTATAGCAACCTAAATCCATTTATAACTTGAAATATTTCTTTCTTTTGGACTTTCTTAAAGTAAAGTTTTTGTATTTACTTCAACATTTTATGCCGTAAATTTGTGAAATGATGGAGGGAATCTCTGGGGGGGGGGGGGGGGGAATTGCTTGAGATACTAGGTTCTGCTCCAGGTAATTATGGTCCAGCAGCTCAGGTGAATGAAAGAATTAAAGAATGAAAGAAAAAAGAGTAAACCTTCTTAAACGTAGTATTTCACATGACAGTGTCACAATGAGAGAAAAATGAGACTCTAAAATTGTAGTTTAATTCCCTGGCCTTACAGAAATTCTGTGTAGTTCTGAAAGAGAGTGAAACCATAAGAATATCTGGAGAGATACTTTCCAGACAGATGAAACACCCGCAAAGACCTTATGAATGACAGCAGCATCAGAGTGACTTGGAGACTGAGTAACTAGTGAAGTCCAAGGGTTAAGTCGGGCGCATAGATTGCTGTAAAGAATTTAGATTGTACTCTGCACTAGATGGGAATCTTCTAAAACATTTTAAGAAGAAAAGTTTATCCTGACCCTTGACAGTGTCGAGAGTAATGCTTGTTGGACAAGAATATACAGAGATGACAGGTTCTTGCAGTATTCCCCAGAGACTTGTGATGGCCTTGTGGATTAGGATGACAACTAAGGCACATGAGTAAGGTACATGAAGAAATAAAATTCTGGATCTGTTTTGAGGACAATACAGTGGAAGTTGGTTGTGAGGGAATGAAATGAAAGGGGGCTTCCAGATTTAGGGGCCTAATAAACAAGGAGAATAAGAAGATTGATATTCGGTGAGATTTGGGTAAGATCAGGGTTTTCAGACATAGCAGTCAAGATACTTACTAGACATCACCCTGCCGGTCACCAGGACAGTCCAGGAGGGCAAGCGCATGCCTTGCTTGGGACCATGCGGCTGGCCGTGGTCCCATTCCCTGCATGTGTGTGTCCCCCAGCACTGACAGGAGTCAAGACTGACTGCAGAACCAGGAGTAGCCCCTGAGTAGCCGTGGCCCAGACACACACCCATTCAAAAACAAACAACAAAAAAAGAATCTAGCTAGCGGAGATGTTAGGTGTCAGTGGGCGCATGCTTGTGCCTGTGTGTGTTGCCCACGGGGATGGGGGTATCTGTGCACCTTTTAGGGAGGTTCAAGCTCAGATAGAAGCCTGGGAGTCTTAGCATTATAATAAAGATATTCCCTCACCTTGTTTTATGTATTTTTTTGAGTTGATGTCTTAATTGGAAGAAGTATTAGGCTTGGGTGGTGAGATCTCAGAATCAAATTGTGGAAAAGTGATTAAAATCAAGTGCCTAGACTGGAGACCTTAATAGGAATGGGAAAGGGACTCAGGATGAGCTTCTTGTGTTGAAAATGTTTTGCTGCCTGCTCTCAGTACCAACCACGCACATCGATTTCACGGTCACTGTCACGGTCCTCCCGTTATTCATCGATTTGCTCGAGCGGGCCCAGTAATGTCTCCATCTTGAGACTTGTTGTTACTGTGTTTGGCATATGGAATATGTCACAGGTAGCTTGCCAGACTTTGCCATGCGGGCGAGATACTCTCAGTAGCTTGCTGGGCTCTCCGAGAGGGGCGGAGGAATCGAACTCTGCTCAGCCAGGCCTGCTGCGCGCAAGGCAAACGCCCTGCCGCTGTGCTATAAAATTCAGAACTTGTGTACTTCGGATTTGTGAGCCTTTATTATTTTTATTAGTATTTTATTAGTATTTTTATTATTCAGTGTGTCTTATGCATATGTTATCATTTACTTGGCAATATTAATAAAACGAGTCCATAAAAAGTAAGTAAGAGTAGATACTAAGTTTCAAAAAGAGCACAGACAATTAAGTGCTGTTAGGAGTGTTTAGTAATGTGCCTACTGTTTTCATTGAAAGCAGAATTTCAACAAATAAAGCTTTCTAGAGAAAGCCGAAATACAAAATTCTATACTTCATCTTTTCTAGAGAAACAGGAATATCTAGTATGATTTAATTACAAAGGAGGGGCATTCTTTTAAAAAACAGGAAAGTTAAAATACAGATTATATGTAGATAAAACCAGAGTGATTTTTATCATGCATCAGTTATTATTCAGACTCAAAAGACTGAAGTTTGACTAATCCCTTTTGTTTGAATTGGTGATTCTTGGCAAGTAAATATTTCCTTTGTGTCTCTTTTGGGACTGCTTTGGATCAGGACTTTGTGGACACTCAAAGAGTATCCATATTATCATCCTTCCCTTTGTATGTTACAAAGATAAATCTCTTGTTTTTCACTTTCAAACAACCTCACTTTTGTCCCTCTTAAAGACTTAAAGAGCAGTCCATAAGGGAGACAATAAGAGTGATCTGGTTTGTAAACAGTAGGTTTTTTGTAGATGCTGGAGATGTTTGCATTTTTAATTTTTAGTAGCCAAGTCAAAAATCGGCTAAAACAAACAGGTACAGTTATATGAGTAAGAAAAAAAATTTTTTTTTTTTTTTTTTTGCTTTTTGCTTTTTGCGTCATACTCAGCGATGCTCAGGAGTTACTCCTGGCTCATGCACTCAGGAATTACTCCTGGCGATGCTCAGGGGATCATATGGGATGCTGGGAATTGAACCCACGTAGGCCACGTGCAAGGCAAACGCCCTACCCTACCCGCTGTGCTATCTCTCCAGCCCCGAGTAAAAAAAATTTTTTTAAAGATCCTGCATTTTTATTTTTTAATTTTTATTAGTGAAACACCATGAGGTACAGTTGGAGGGATAGGTATTTGATCATTGTATAATTGAAATCCAAGCACAAAAATTTGTAAGTCTACAACTGAGTAAAATTTTTAACTTAAGGTATTCCAAAAAGATTTCCTTGTGTGATCAGTAAAACAATTTTAATCAAGTACTTTTAGCCGTTGTATATTGTCTCTAAAGTCTGTGTGTGTTTCGTACTCACAGCACACCTTAATATGGGCTAACCATATTTGAAGTGTTCAGGCACCTTCAATATAGCTAGAGGGGAACTCTAGAACTATAGTTTCTACTGTGCACTACGAAGATGCTCTCTTCAAAGGGACTTTCACTAATTTAATGTACTTCGTATGCACTGTACATTTAGCTTGGCCTGAAATACCATACTGAAGCTGTCAAATATTTCACCGACTCTGTTCTAAGTTGTACTTCCTCATAATTAGTTCTAAAATTATTTTTTAATGGAACCAAGTTTTTTCTTCTTATATACTTTCAAACTATATTTATATAATATACTTTATAATATCGTATTGCTTCAAGTTTTTCTATTCAATAGCCAAAGATAATTGTAATTATAAATAAATAAATGTACACGGACATTTTTTTAGTTTGTATTTCAGCTTTGAAAATCTTAACAGATTATTTGGAAACTTCCATAATCGTTGATTCTGAAAATTCTCTTATGAAACAGGACAATAGTGACTATCTAATATCTTTGAAAATCATAATTCATTTTTTTATCAGTCTTAAAATATGCTGGCTTATATTTTGGAAGCTTCCGAGTAAATTTATTAGTGTGTACAGAAAAAAAAATTGTCTCAGTTTTGTCATATGCATATTTCTTAAGAAGAAGGTAATGCTTTTGGTACCTACATTGTCTGTTTTTATGTTAGGTTGTCAAAATGATCTCTAATATTGTTTTATGTGATAATGACTATAATCTGGTTTGTGAAGTGCAAGTTTTTAAACTGGTTTACTTGTATTTGTAAATATTTTTCTCCTTGTGTAGGTATATAAAATACTCGTAAGGAGAACACCCGAAGAAAGCTGGGTAGTTTTCAGGAGGTACACGGACTTCTCTAGACTTAATGACAAAGTAAGTGAGTCAGTCACTTAAAAGTAACTTTCACCTTTGATGTGCATTTGCTCTTTTTGGAAAATAAGTCGCTCTTTTTATTTATTTCTGTTCTGTTTTATTAGAATCGTGGGGACTCCTCACCCCAAGCAGTGTCTCGGGTTCCCTCCCCCTAAGGCACGCCAGGGTCTTATGGGCATCCTGCATGTTCTCTGTCATTTAAGCCTCATCCCCAGCCCCGTGATAATTATGTTCGGTATAAAATATGGAAATCTTAAGATCGTTAACAGGAATGATGAGATATGATTGTGTGAATTTGAAAGAGATGCATAAAATTACAGGACTGAAAGAGAAGGAACAGAAAGTATTTTCAGCAAACTGTGTTAGTGGGCTATTGCTACACAACCAAGTGCCACAAACTTTGCGACTTCCAACGCACCTGTTTATTAATAATAATAATAATAATGTCCTCCGGTTGTTCATTGATTTTGCTCGAGTGGGCTCAATAACGCCTCCATTGTGAGACTTGTTGCTACTGTGTTTGGCATATCAGATACTTCACGGGTAGCTTGCCAGGCTTTGCCATGCAGGCGAGGTACTCTCAGTAGCTTGCCAGGCTCTCCGAGAGGGGCGAAGGAATCGAACCCAGCTCAGCTGGGCTGGCTGTGCACAAGGAAAACTCCCTACCGCTGTGCTATCGCTCCGGCCCACCTGTTTATTACCTAGTATTTTGTGCATTCTCAGCTGGATTTGCCACCGCGTGTCACACAAGGTCAAAATCAAAGCTGTTGGTTCTCCTGGACTCTTGAGTCTGGACCCTGTGGGGAAGAACCTGCTTCCAGGCCCACTTGGACTGCAGGCAGACTTCAGATTCTTGCAGTTGCAGGGCCAAGGTTCCCATTTCCTTACTGGCTGTCAGCCAGCAATTGTCTCCCAGCTGGCTGAGTCCTTGCATATGGTCCCAGCGTCTTCAAAGGCAGTGACAGCGAGCCAGGTCATTTCTGCATTTTGTTTTGTATCCCTCAGACTTTCTAGACTTTCTTCTCCGCCACAGGGCAGGAAAAACTGCTCCTGAAAGTTTTATTTTTAACTGCTTCTGAAAGGTGATAAGATTAAGCTCACCCAGATAATCTTCCTGTCTTAAGGTCAGCTGTTAGAAACCTAATTATATTTGCAAGAATTCCATTTGCTATCTAGCAACTCAATCACAAAGTTCATACCCGGAGCAAAGGTAATGAATTTTTGTAGAATTTCCCAGGGAGGATAATAAAATTTTAAGTATTTAAGACCTTTAAAATAAATTTCAAAAAGTAAACCTGAAAGTAGAGGATACAGCCGATATAAGTACTGTAACCCACAGAATACAAATTGCCAGTAGGTTTGCAAATCGTTCAAACCATACCTCCAGGAAAATAAAATTAGAAACTTTTCTCTGTTGAGTTGACTTACTTAAACGTTATTGCCCTCCATTGAAATTCTGAGGCTTCCTAGAGAACACCTCAAGCTGTGTTTTAGTTTGACCCAATCAGATTTGGGAGCTTTATCTGACATCAGTCTTCGCTGATGTAAGGGAAAAATGTGAAGGGAATCTCATTTTTCCTTGGTTTAAATTGACATACTCTAATAAAAGTATTTGATGGTGGGAAGTCCCATCTGCATGACTTCACAACTCCCTAACTGCTGGGACATTTCTGCTATTCTGAAAACATCCGAAACTAGTTTGCGTGAAAGGTAAAATGCTAAAAGTTAAACAGGAACTGTTTTATCCTTTACTGAAGGGTATGTAAAATCGATAGAGATATGATCCTGACTTTAATGAGTTTATATTATCCGCTTACTTTAGTTGCTAGTGAGAAAAGAAAAGGCCTGTTGATGCTATGAAATTCTTTAGCATTGTTAACATTGGTTAAAAAAAAAAAATTTGTAATCTGTGATGTAATCTGAATTCAGTTCCCCTAAAAGAGTCATCTCACATCTGACAAGATTGATAGGTAGACTGCAGGATGAGTATTTGGTAGAAATACACTATTGAAAAGTAGGTTTTTCTCTGTGATCTACTTACAGATCCAAAGAAACGGGTCAAAATTAAACATTGTTTTGGGCTAAAATAATTGTTCTCAGTTGGTCCCAGGCATAACGTATAGGAACAGATCACTAGCATTATTTGTTTACTGTGATGAGAAAGCCAAGAGCTATGTGAAAATCCGACCTGGGTTCAACTGGACATTGGTCTTTACAGTAAAATCATTTTAATGGTATTCCTTAAGAAATCTGTGTCATGGGTCACTGTCCTAAACTGCTCAAGTGACTTTTTAAGTAGATTCTGATGCTCTTCCAGGTTTTTTGTTTTGTTTTGTTTTTCCTAAAAGTAGTTTAGATAACGTGAGTATAGTTGTGTTACCGTTCTCGGTTTTGGTGCCGTTTTTCCTCCCTGTGTGTATTTCACTTGTGCTGCTCCACTGTGCTTCCTCCAGAGTGCGGCCCCTTCGCCACCATCCCAAGGTCCAGTCAGTCATCCTCCTCTGCTATTTCTGGGGGCATTTTTCCTCTCCTCTCTTGTATTGGATTTCATTTTCTTCTTCGTTGAATTTCACTTTCTGTCCAGGAGGATGATTTCTTGAGGCTGATCCGTGAAAGGTTTTTTTCAAATGTCACCTGTCTAAAATTATTCCCATCCTTGATTGAAATTTGGCTCAAGCACAGAATTCTGGACTGGAAAGAAAATTGGGTTTTTTTGTTTGTTTTAGAATTTTTAAGTCATCAAGCTATAATCTTTTTTTTTTTTTTTGTAGTTCTCTGAAATGATCTCTACACAATCAGTCTAAAATTTACCTGTGTGTGGAGGGGAGGGGGGGACAGAAAGATAGTACAGCCAGTATGGTACTTGCCTTGCTTATGACTAAGCAAAGTTAATCCATTGCTTCCCATATGTTCCCCTGAGTGCAGAGCCAGGAATAACCCCTGAGCATCTCCAGGTGTGGCCCAAAAAACAAAAATAATGATAGCATCATCATCATCATCATAAGTTCACCTTTTGTATAGGTTTGTTTCCTTCTATTATGTTGTACACTTAATCAGCACATTTCATTTTTTAAGTCCTTTGTTCAGGGAAATATTTTTGAGCTGCTTTCTTGATCATTCTTTCTGTGTTCTCGGTTCTTTTTCTAACTTCTCACCAAACAAACGCATTTTAAGATCTTGTCGGAGTGGGAGGTTGGTATTCAGGTTCAGCACTGTCATTGCCAGTCTGGTTAGTAGCATCTCGGCATCCCGTGTCCCGCACCACACCCACTGTCCACAGGCAGCCAGCGTCACCCTGCTAGTGTCTCAATGACCTTTCCCTCCCCCTCCCACCCAACCCTCTTGGCAGTCTCATTTCTGTGGGCCTACTCTCAGGGGTTATTACTATTGGCCATTTTTAAATCGCTTACTCTATTCCTTTATTTTCCACCTGTCACTGTCACTGTCGTCCCTTTGTTCATCGATTTGCTCGAGCGGGCCCAGTAACGTCTCTGTTGTGACACTTGTTACTGTGTTTGGCATATTGAATACATCACGGGTAGCTTGCCAGACTTTGCCATGCGGGCCCGTTACTCTCGGTAGCTTGCTGGGCTTTTCCACCTATTTCTTAAAAATCCTATGTATTTATCCCTTCACTGAGCATAGTGCCCTGTGATTTCCTCTCTATCACAGTACATTGCAAGGTTTTATGTAATCGACCTTTGAGACTAGTTCCTCACCGTGAATGTGATTTGTTAGGTTTTCCGTGACCGTCTTCTCCATTCACTGAACGGCCCCCTTTCTTGATGCCCCACTCTTATATCTTGAAGTAGTATTTTTTTAATCCACTAACTATCAAAATCGTTTTATTTGTGTTTTTGCGTATTTCCCTTTTCTTATCTTGCTGTTGCCTTTGTCTTCTTTATTTCTGTTCTTCCATGGTAAAGAGCCTCCCGTGGGTGGAAATTCTTGGCTGAGGCTTCTGTTGACTTCCTTACCTTTTAGTTTGGGGCAGAGGAGTGCCTCACCCAGCAGTGCTCAGGGCTTCACTCTGCTCAGAGAATGCTCCTAGCAGGGCCAGGGAGACCATCTGGGATGGCAGAGATTGAACTTGTTGTGTTGGCACATGGGCTGGAGTGATAGCACAGCGGTAGGGCGTTTGCCTTGCGAGCAGCAGGCCCGGCCGAGCCAGGTTCGATTCCTCCACCCCTCTCAGAGAGCCTGGCAAGCTACCGAGAGTATCTCGCCCACACGGCAAAGCCTGGCAAGCTACCCAGGATGTATTTGATATGCCAAACACAGTAACAACAAGTCTCACAATGGAGACAGTACTGGGCCCGGTCGAGCAAATCGATGAACAACAGGACAGTGCTATAGTACTACAGTGTTGACCACATGCAAAACAGACGTCCTACACACAGTGTCTCTCACTCCAGGTCTCCTCGTCTTGGTGGCGGCCACATTTGGCGGTGCTCAGAACTTAGTCCAACTCCATGCTCACGGATCATTTATTCAGTGCTGGGAGTTGCACCCAGTCACCCCCTGTGCTGTCTCCTGCCCCTTCCCATAGCTTTCCTGAAAAGCAACCAGAGAGGACTGTTTTGGGCGACCTTCTGATGATGACATCTGTATGCATTTTCTCTTGTACTCATTAAACTCTTTGGAGAGCATTTTTCTGAGCCCCTGCCTGATAACGCCGGTTTCTGAGCAATTTGAGGTTTCTGCCATGTAAACTCGGTATTGATTTTCATGTGCTTGAGCATTTTCTCGCTTTTCTCTAAGTCAGTCGTCACTCTACATTTTTCGTTTCCAAAATGTCATTTCATTTTTCTTCCCCTCACTGCAGTGGAGCTTCATAAAAAAGTAAAATGATATGCGTGTGCTCAG